>NC_064643.1:265804639-266113031 GCF_023864345.2 Schistocerca serialis cubense
TGCACGCGTACACGTGCGCACTCTAATCAAGAAAATATGTTCGGTAGTTGAGGCTCAGTAATCAACTTTATGTTCATATATTGTAGCAGCTGTTCAATGCATCTTCCATATAGTGAATGGCCATTGTTTTTTCACTTACTGTTGCTTATAAACTATTTATGTGGAAATAATGTAATCAGGCTGTGAAAAATTTGTCCATTTGTTTGTAGGAGTGACTACTTTTTATGTGTGACCTATATATTTTTACTAACATGTGATAATAATCCATTGGAGATATCCTGTTGAAGTGTAGATATCTGTTCTGTGCCATACTACAGATGTTGATGACAGAACTTTTCAGTCAATAGATATGAAAAGGTAACTGCCTATATACTATAGTTCTGTATCTAGTGATAAGGAAAACAGGAGTGGACAACACTATGAACACAATCTGAAAGCACACACCATGTGCAGCATAACAAGAAATAGTAAATTGGAGGAAGAGTCTTGTTTCTTTTTTTTACCAATTTTACAGTATGTGTTATTTTCTAATGAATACTGTAAGACAAAACTTCTGATTATGAAAGTTTGAAATTTTGAGAATTTATCATGTTATTGTTGACTGCCCTACTAAATGTTAACTAAGTAATGATAGTCATTTGCAGTTGAATTGTACAATCTTATTTATAATTTTTCAGATGTTATATTGTCTTCTACATTTTGTGTCTGATTTTGTGGTAGAGCTCAGTAACTGCATTATCACAATTCAGACAAAGTAGAACATTAGGTGTAATGTAATCAATGCTAAATGAATGTTCTTCAGCATTATGTGTCAAGCAGAATGAATATATTTCAATTCACAATAGCATAAATGCTCATATATACTTGTGTATGACATAAGATGGAACTGTATCTGGCATACATACAACAGTTTTAGATAGAATAAATTCTTGACTTTTTGCCTCAGAACACTGAAGTATTATGTTATGTAATAATGCAAAGCTCTCAGCAGAGAGATCTGCACATTTTGTGATCGTTGTCTTCTTACCAATATAAGACTATGTTAATAACTGAATCATTCATTCATCTCCTATAATGTAGAAAATTTTCACAGTGACTACATCAAATATACACATCTTTTAGGAAATAGCCATGAAACATTTAAGTGGAATAACAAATATTTCAAGTACAGTTTGGCTAGTAGAATATAAGTATAAACTTCCTAGATTAAAGCTATGTAGAGTTGCTACTTTCAATATTAGGAGAAGAACATTATTTGACACAGTGTCTGACAGTACGTAAGATTTTCCACAAAGTCAATAGCACTATGATACTAAGACTTAAAATTGTTTAAATACCAAATGAATAGGAGAAGAAACAAAAAGAAAAAAAATTATATAAAAATCTGGCGTATTGTCATTGATGGTATTTGTTAACGCACAAATTTATATTTGTTACTCTTCTTGTGGTTTGGTGTTCCATTCTTTCATGAGATTTAACAGAAGCAAATGCAAAAAACCAATTCAATGGCTTACTCTAAAATACCTTACAATACTTTTATAACTATTATCAGTTATTTTTCCATACTTAAAATTAGATGCTATGCTCATGTGAGAGACTGTAAGAAACGAGAACTGAAATAAGGTAATGTTGGTTCATGGCTTTTTACCACTGATTTAGTTATACAAAACCTAATTTCTAACATATTATCTTAAACAAGTTAATAATGTCGGTGCCAAATATTGCAATTTGCAAAAAGTTTTTTTTTTCTTTTTTTTTTTAAATTCCAGAAATAAGTCAATGAAATAGAAATTAGACTGTTCACTTTATTTGTTACATTCAGAAGAAAGCTTACATAAATATTTATCTAGCTTTGACAATAGATCAACTGTTGTTTAGGAATAGTTGTATTCCCTTGGGGTTATTAGGATTCCCATGCCATAAACTGAATGCAGTCAGACAGACATAGCATGCAAATCCAATTGTGAGTAGTTCAATCAAAATACATTTGTTAGGCACATTGTCACATTTCATTTCTGAATTGGGAAATTTAAATTCAAATAATAAATACCTGCATATACCTGTAAGAAGTAGTCCCTTTAAAGTTGATTAGTAAGAAGTGAATAGAACATATTAGATAGGGCTAAAGCTTTTTTCCATATTCTTAATTGACGAATGATTTTCTGGATATGGAACCATGTAATCTCAAAAAAATATTGGTACTCTCATGCTTTTCCTCTGAATCAGCAAAAGAACTAGGAATGGAGCTGCAGAAAATAAGTACTCTCTGTTCAGGTGTCCTTCCATTCCTTCTGACTTCACCTTTAAGATGTTTATAATCACCTTTTCTTTCAAGCACATGTTTCTTATCCTATGTTTTACATTGTATTAACATTGTATTTCAATATTCATACAGAAGACATATTGTTTCAAATGTGCGTTTTCTGCCCTTGAGAACTGTTTGCAGTTTCATGCTTATGTTCATGTGTTACATCAATAGTATTTATGTTACAGATTTAGGAACTATAGTCAAACTTACTATTGATGTGAGAATCTAGAAACGAGTAGGGTATTTTGTCTCGAAGTGAAGGTGCCAGCGGATGAAATGGAAATCTGCTTCGACCATTGAACTCTGAATCTGAAAGATAAGTGGACTTCATCTTATGATTTTTGTATAATTTGCATTTTCTGTACAAAGTTTTTTCCTCTTCATGCAGTGAGAAAGAGTTAAAATCTGAAAGAAATAGAATTAATTGTGCTATCTAAAAAAAATTATGTATGTGACAAAATAAATGTCACAATTAGTGCAGAGCTATTTTTGATATGCTGTAAGTGAAGCTTTCTTTCTCCGACAAAAAATGTAGACATAATTAACAAAATGATACTGTCCTGTATTGCTTATAAGTGTTTGTTATAATTTGAGTTTGGAGTAATAGTAGTGGATTTATAGGTGCCATCTAAAACATTGTTACAATTTATTTTGCATCTGATACACATACTTGTCAACTGACTCTGCAGTGCTAATTAAAATAATAACTTCATTGAATGTGCATGCATGGCTGTCTCCAGTGTTTTGCGACCTCAGATCTTGTACGCTTTTTTTTTTTTTTTTTTTTTTTTTTTTTTAGGGTCACCATTTCATAGACTGACAGTATTCTGCTTAACTTGGAAAAAAAGGTAATAGGTGAAAAAGGACTTTACCAGCAAATGTTTTGTGAGGATATATTTGAGGTAAGACAATCAATGCTTTCAAGTAAATAGTTGGCCAAAAGAGACTGCTTTTTTGTTTTGGAAGTTAGGTGTCATGGCCAGTTTCATAGAGAATTGAATTACTTCTTATTCAGACATATAGATATTTTCCAAGGTCACCAGTTTTATAGCCCCATACACTGGCAGTGATTGAGTGTTTGATGAAAGAATATGCCAATCTCCTCATATTGGGAAATGTGTCACTGTGTAGCCAACAGAGATTTAATTTCAATTATTTGCTTACTGGGTCGTCTTAGCTGTGACAGATTAGAGGAATAGTAATTATACTTAATTAACTCTGACATTTTTAGAGTATCTGTTAAAATTCAACTGAATTGGTATAGATACTTTATTTGTCTGAAGTAACTGGTATTCAGAATTCCATAGTCGCTTTCATATATCAACATGTGTACAGCCTTTCCTTCTCATCTTGTTCGGTAAGTTCCCTGGACATGGGTTTCTGGATGACTTTTTTGAACTCTCCCCATTTCTTAAACTTCATCAGCCCTTTTCCTTCACTTCTCCTTCTTCCCCTTCAACCCTTCTGCCAGAAGAAGGAGCCACTGGATCTGAAAGCTTGTACATTTCTTTAATCATATGTACAGGGTGTACATAAAATCTAGGAACCCTTTCAATTATTTATTGCACAAGCAACAAACATTGTACAGATATCATACATATGCCATTTTGAAGAGAAATGCTGAAAGTCTTTTTTTCATGTATACTGCCACAGCCTAGTTTGGTAATTTGGTGATAGCCAGTGCTAATCACAAACATGGCAAGTTCAGGTACAGAGCGAGCTTTCTGTGTGTAGTTCGGCAAAAACAAGTGTGCTGCAGCTGTTCAACAGATGTTTAGAACCAAGTATGGTAAGAAGCCATCAACAAGGAAGGCCATTTACCACTAGCACAACAAATTCGTTACAATGGGTTGCTTGCGCCCGGCAAGGAGAAGCGGACATCCCAGTGTGAGTGAAGTGAATGTGGAGCACGTACGAGAGACATTCATAAGGAGTCCAAAGAAAATGGTGTGTTGTCCATCTCTTGAACCTGAAATGGCCCCAGTGACACTGTAGAAAGTCCTGCAACAGAAGCTGTCTATGAAACCATTCAAACTGGAGCTAGTGCAGAAGCTTAATGATGACAACAAAGACAAGCGTTTTGAGTTTTGTTCGCAGTTGAAATGACTGAATGAGGATGAGGATGGCATTCTTGATCGTTCGTTGAATTCTGTTGAATCTGGGGTACAAAGCATCCACATGAATGCATTGAATTTGAGTGTGATTCCCCAAAGATAAATGTTTTTTGTGCCTTGTCATGTCGAAAACTGTAAGGGACATTCTTCTTCACCGTGAGCACTGTCACCGGCTATTCCTACTTGGACATGTTGCAGAATGGCTGATGCCTCAAATGCAATCAGACTCTCCATTCATCTTTCAGCAGCATGGGGCTCCACCCCATGTTCATCGTGAAATTCGTGGGTACCTGAACATGGAGCTACCACATTGATGGATCGGCCGTATTACAGAAGGGGACAGCTGTTTCATGAAATGGCATCCCCGATCACCAGATCTCACTCTGTGTGACTCTTTTCTGTGGGGACACATTAAGGATCTGGTGTATGTATTGCCTCTACCACATGATGTAGCAGAGCTCCGGGAGAGAATACGGGAAGCAACTGTCACAGTCGGCAATGCCATGCTGGGACGGGTATGGCAAGAATTTGGTTACCATATTGACGTCTGCTGGGTCACTCATGGTTCGCATATTGAATGTTTGTAAAAAAGACTTTCAGAGTTTCTCTTCATAATGCAATATGTATGACATCTCCACATTGTTTAGTTCTTGTGCAATAAATAACTGAAAGTGTTCCTGAAGTTTATGTGCACCCTGTATTTTCTCCAGCCGCTGCTTGGTGAAGCAATGTCTCATGCTCAAAGAAACGTATTGAACAGGAGGCACAGGACTGGTAATAACCTACTCAATAGTTTTCAGCGACAGATTTCTTTGATATCTAAAAGGGAAACACTTTTCCATTAATACACAGATTGTTTCACACACACACACACACACACACACACACACACACACACACACACACACACACACACACACACACACACAGACACAGAATTCCGTTGTCAGGCCCTGTTGTAATTATGACAATGCATACCATTTTTGTCCAACTACAACAACAGCTGTGAGAAACTGGTACATTCAAAACTAGGGGATTTCACTGTAGTGTTCCTTGAATGTGCTGTACTCTTGACTTTTGACACGATGTCCTGTGTCATGTAGAAGAAAACAGACAATCAGTAATTGAAACTTTGCCAATGCCATGGGCTCCCTGTAGATTAGGTGGGTCAGTTCGCCTATGCTGTGTGTGTGTGTGTGTGTGTGTGTGTGTGTGTGTGTGTGTGTGTGTGTACCGTGAAGTGGGAGATTTGAAATCGATCTGATCTTCAAACTTATCCAAATGTTACATTTGTAGACATGTTACTTATTGAAACTCTTATCTGCTAAGTACCCTATACAACCCCTAAAAGCTTGTAATAGAAATTGTGAAACACCATGTACACCAAACACATACTTTGATATTATTAAAATTATTGTGGAAGACACATTTTCAGACTTACTTTGCAGTGAGCTTGAGAAACAGCGTCTGAATGAATTACTTTGTAAGTGTTCTTTTTGAGTTAGTTCACGGCTCTGGGAACAGATCCTACTGACACACTGGCTTGATCTGCCAAATGGTGCAACAATTTTCATGGACTTCCTTCCAAGGCATCTAGTGTGGCTAAAACTGATATGCCACCTGCCAGAGTCTGACTAATGGTGTAGAACATCATCAGCAAATGGAGCCGGCCTCACTGGTATTGATTCATATGCAATGCTGTACACAGAACATGTGTTGTATTTGAAACTTCTAGTATTTATATCACTAAATTTGCCTCATTGGAGCTACTAATTTAGGGCCGGAAAGAGAATAGTTCCAGCTGAAAAAAACAAAGTTGATGTCCATTTGTCAAAGGTTAACAGAGCTGCAAAAACAAGCTGTTTCTCAAGTTCATAACACATTATCAATATTTATAGTTTTTTAAGACGCTAGAGATGAAAAATTTATTCACTTGTAGCTTATAGCTGTGATCTATCTTTATATACACTGCCTGAAATGGGAAGTGTTACACCATGAATATCTTGACTAAATGCCATTGAAATGATACTCCAGTATTTCCTCCTGGATATGTTGGTTAAAACTTTGTCCTTATGCAATTTTGTTTTAAGCACAGAAAAAAGGCATTCCTACAAATGAACGATGATGTGAGTACACAACAGCTATTGGGCACGTCTAACACAACTGAACTTTTTAGGTGGAGATCGCAATAGAGATTCCTAGAGGGCATTCACAAGTAGCGTATTGCCATCTTTTGGTCTTTTGAGAATAGCTAAATCATTGGCAGGAGGGAGCATCACACCAAAAGATTGCACAGACAGTTGGCTGCAGTACAATGATTGCAGGATGAAAGATGATCAGAAGGACTCAGGCCAACGGTGTGGCAAGAAGGGTAGGTACAGGTCCTTCTAGAAGGACTATGGTTCACATGGATCATAGGATTGCTCAGCTGACTCTGACAGACAGACAGATTATAACAGCTGAAAACTGGACATAGGTTACAGGCAGAGTGCCACCACAAACTGTTAGGAGAGACCACAAACCATTAGGAGCCTATTGCTGAGTGCTGGATTCAGATCTCATGTTGCCAAGATCATTTACTGCTGGAACCGTACCAAAGGCAACAGAGACTTGCATGGTATAGAGTCAGAGTAAAGAGCAACATTGAGTGGATTTTCATGATACTCAGTGAAGAGTCTGGCTTTTGTTTGTGGCAGATGGACTTTCAACCAGTGAAAAGGTCACTAGAAGCAGTGATTCTTGAGACCCACACCCCTGTAACTCTCGGAATCATAGTGTGCAGAGCTGTTGGGTGTAACACTAGTACTGATTTGATAATTTTCAAAGAGAGGCTAGGTACTTGCCAGTGTGTGGCAGGAATAGTAAACCTTGTCATTCCCCTCATGATCAAATTGTATATTCCAGTAGAATAATACAAGAACCCACAATGCAGTTCATACCACAAACACCTTAACTAACGTGCCTGGTACCCTTGATTTTTACCAATATGGCATGTGTGGGATGCAATGAGCAGTAATATACTACCATAGCAACCTCCAGTCAATATTTTTGATGAACTGACATAGCATATGTTTCTGGCATGTTAAGAAATTCCCCCTGATGATATTTGGAGGCTGACTACTCCAATGCTACAATGAATACAACATTGGTTCATGCACATAGCTGTCACACATCACACTGATGTTGGTGATGGACATCGGTTACAAATGGAATGAATGTTTCATCATTTTGTACCTGTTATGTTTGGACAAGAAGAGAATAGAAGCTTTCGAAGTGTGATGCTACAGTAGAATGCTGAAGATTAGATGGGTAGATCACATAACTGATGATGAAGTTTTGAATAGAATTGGGGAGAAGAGGAGTATGTGGCACAACTTGACAAAAAGAAGGGACCGGTTAGTAGGACATGTTCTGAGGCATCAAGGGATCACAAATTTAGCATTGGAGGACAGCGTGGAGGGTAAAAATCGTAGAGGGAGACCAAGAGATGAATACACTAAGCAGATTCAGAAGGATGTAGGTTGCAGTAAGTACTGGGAGATGAAGAAGCTTGCACAGGATAGAGTAGCATGGAGAGCTGCATCAAACCAGTCTCAGGACTGAAGACCCCAACAACAACAACAACAACAACAACATATGTGATTAACATTTCCACCAGTTTGACATGTACCAGACTAGTGTTCCATGAAGTAACAATTTCCATTTCCTAATGCATAAATCCACAACCAGTCATGTATTTAAGTGCAAATATGACTCTTAGAGAGCAGTATCACTGCATCTGAAATTCTTTGCTTACCTGCCCCAAGGCCAATGGGACTGAATGCAGTCGATGTGAGAACAGAGGACGTCAAGGCACTGCCAATGGGTCCAGGTGGTAGTAAGCCGAAGCCCGAGAAAGCGCCAGGTGGTGGTGGGGGTAGTGGCGCTGCAGTTGGCCCCGAGGCTGATGTCGGCGGGCCGGGAGAGGGTGTCGGAGCGCCCACAGAGGAAGAGCGTGGCGTTAGGTCGAGGGCGCCACTCAGTGAGCCACCAGACTCCGATGCCGAGGGGCTGGCTGCGGCGCTGGGGCCAGCAGGGGCACCAGCACTGGGAGACGGCGAGCGGTCACCGTTTAGGGGTGGCGCCGAGCTCGGTGTGGCCGCCGGTGGCGAGCACTTGGCCGCTGAAAGCTGTGACGCCATTGTCGTGATGGTGCGCACCTGGTTCTCGAGTGCCGCCAGGGACGTGCAGAAAATTTGTGGTGACGGTTGTTGCTGCAAGGCAGATGTGCAAGCCTGTGGTTGCTGCTGATGTTGCTGCTGCTGCTGCTGCTGCTGTTGCTGTTGCCCTCCACCACCGCTGCTACTCGAGTTGTCGTCATCGGGATAGTCGGGCTTTTCCTCTTTGAGCTCCCCGTGTGCAGACCCTGCCGGGAGCTTGGTGTGGTGCTGCGCAGGTGGTAGGTGAATGCCCGGCGGTGGCAGCGGTGGGAAGGCCTGCAGAAAGGAGACGGGACCAGGAAAGGGAGGCCCAGGGGTCGAGGCCGCTGCAGGGAAGTCTTTCACTTCTGCAGCTTGTATCTGTTCCGGGGTCAGATCTGTGGGTTCTCCCGTATGTAGCCTGATGTGCTGCTGTAGTACCAGTGCATTAGTGAACTTCTTGTGGCAGACGGGGCACTGGTGCAGCACTCTCGCCGGTGGCTTGGCACGGTGCACGCCCATGTGCGTCTTGAGGTTGCCCTTGGTGGTGAACGCGCGGCCACATATCTTGCACTTGAACGGCCTTTCACCGGTATGTGTGCGGTAGTGCATCTGCAGTGCACTCTTGCACGAGAGGACGCGGTGGCAGATGACACACTGGTTGGGGTCCGTCAGTTTGTGCTCGATGTTGTCGACTAGCTGCTGCAGCTTGGAGGTCTCCGACGTTTTGGTGATCTCGATGAGAGACTCCCACGAGTTGTCGTTGCTACCCGGCCGCGGGAGGAGACTGGTATAGATGGCTGGGTCCTTGGCAGGGTCGATGGCAACTGCACTACCGGAAGACGTCGAGCTCGGCGGTGAGAGCCTGCTGGAGGTGCCGGCACCCTTGCTCGACAGGTTTTCTGGCTGGTCCTGCAGGCTGTTCTCCTCGTCCTGGCTGTTGTATTTACTGTCCAGACTGTCGTCGTACGGCGAAGACGACGGGAACCTGGCGGACATATCGACATCTTCAGGTTCCTCGGGAGGTTCCCGTTTCGGGCTGAGGCGACCTTCGCAGTCGTCTTCCTCTTGCCGCCGCTGCGTCGACGCGGCATCGTCCATCTCTTCCTGTTTGACGAATGGCGGCTCCTCGTTGCCGTCGTGTTGTTGCAGCTGTTGTTGCTGCGGCTGTTCTTGCGGTCGCGGTTGTTGCTGCTGCTGTTGCATCGGGGGAGGGGGAGACTGCCTGGGTGGCTGAGGTTTCGACAAGTTCTCGGGCGCATCCTGCTCCGCTGGCGCGATGCGCGGTAGCGGTCCGGGCGCGAAAAGGGCGTGCGGCGGCAGTAGGGGAGGTGGGGGCAACGGCAGCAGGTCGTGCGGCGGCACGGCGTGCGGCGGCGGCGCCGGCTGCTGCGGCGGCGGCGGCTGTGGAGGTCTGTACAGCGGAAAGCTGAACGGACTCTGCGGGGGCGGAACTGGCGGCACGGGCGGCGGCGGCTGCTGTCCGTGCGGCGACAGGCTCTGCCCCAGTTGCGCCAGCAGTGGTGGATGGTACTTGTCCAGGTGCTCTGGCACCGGGTTCGGATTCATTTTTATGTGTGGGAACTTGGCCGAGTGCCTCTGGAAGTGCACCTTGAGGTTTCCCTTGGTGGTGAAGCGGCTGCCGCACACGTTGCACTTGAACGGCCGCTCTCCCGTGTGCGACCTGATGTGTATCTGCAGCGCCGAATCGCTGCCGAAGACCTTGCCGCAGTAGCGGCAGCGGTGCTTGAAGAATGGCTCGTTGCGGCCCGACTTGGAGTCGTACGGCGAGAGCGAGCTGGACTTGCCGCCGGCGCCGCCCTTGCGGAAGGCAAGCTCGTCTGCCAGGTTGTTGGCCAGCAGTCCCTGGCTTGCGTTCTCCAGCACCTCTTGCGCTCGCCGCTGTAGCATCTCCAGGGTGTTGGGTTCGTTGAGTGGCGGCGGCTCCGGGTTGGTGATGATAGACGCCGCCAGCGATGACGAGATGGAGCACGGCAGCAGTTGCTGGGGGACCTGCGCCGGCGGCTGCCCCTGCTGTGGCTGCAGCTGCGAGTGGAGCTGCTGCTGCTGCTGCTGCTGGGGAACCGCCTGTGGAGGCGGGGGCGGCGGTGGAGGAGACGGACCCGCCACCTGCGTTTCACATTTATTACCTTGTTATATGTAGTACACAAGTTACTGGAAAATATTATTGTGAGAGCAACTGAACATTTACGGTTGTGAAATAAAACTTGTTTTGTTCATACAAGACATCTCCTAAACAACAGATGCGGGTGAATAAATATATCCCGTCTTCCTAGGTTTGCGAAAGGCGTTGGACACCACCACATCGCCGCCTAGTAACAAAATGGAGCTTCTTCGCATATATATGGTTGGCTCGACGATCGTTTGACAAATAGAACCCAGTACGTTATGAATGTTCCGCAGAAACGAAACTGACATCAGCTGTGCCCCAAAGAAAAGTAATAGGACCTCTAATGTCCTCAGTATACATGCACGATTAATCAGACAGGATCAGCAGATTTGTTCAAATGTGTGTGAAATCTTATGGGACTTAACTACTAAGGTCATCAGTCCCTAAGCTTACACACTAGTTAATCTAAATTATCCTAAGGACAAACACACACACCCATGCCCGAGGGAGGACTCGAACCTCCGCCGGGACCAGCCGCACAGCCCATGACTGCAGCGGCTTAGACTCAGCAGAATTGTAAGATTGTTTACTAACGATGCTTTTATGTACAGGAAAGTAACGTCGTCGGAGAATTGCGAAAAAGACTTGAATAATATTTTCATTTGGTTTATTGAATGGCAGCTCTCTTTAAATGTGTGTAAATGTAAGATAATGCCAATAACAAAGGGAAGGAGGCCCATAGTATGTGAAGAATAGTAGTGAATACCTTGACCTCGTCAGATCGTTTAAATATTTAGGGGTAGTACTAAGAAGCGATATGAACACGTAAATTCAATATTAGCGATGCGAATGGAAGACTTAGATTTGTTGTAAGGGTTCTGAGAATAAGCACTGCATCAGGATAGGAAATAGCATACAAACTAGTGCGACAGTTCCAGCGTATTGTTTTAGTATTTGGAGTCGTTAACAAGTTGCGTGACAACATACATCGAGGGAATCAGCGAATTCTGAGACGCGCTGCTAGGATCATAACAGGTGTCAGTATAGCCCATACGAAAGTGTACCAGAGATGCGCGGGGAACGTAAATGAGAATTCTTGGAATAAAAATGATGGAATTATGGGGAAACTCTGTTGGGTAAATTTAGACAACCTTAATTCGAAGGAGACTGTGCGACCATTTTTCTCTTACCGTTGTACATCACGTGTATGTATCATAATAAGATAAATATTAGGACACGTAAAGAGGCACATAGTAAGCTTTTCCTTGTCAATTAGCAAATGGAATACAAAAGAAAATTGGTAGCATTGGCATGTTATGCCCTCCCGCCGGGCACTGCACAGTGGCTTAGGGAGCGTACTGTAAATGATTTACTGCGTGGAAGACATTCGCGAGTCATGCTGAGGAGATCAAGACTGCGTAAACAATGTAAAGGACAAGTTGGTTGTTTTGGGAAATTGCGTGGGAAATCTTTGGATAAGGTCTCATAAATAATATTTTCAATTATATACAACGTGAATTTTTTGTTCAGGTAAGTCATTGTTTTCCAATATGTCTACAGTAACCACATATTTTTAAAATGGAACGTTCTACTCAAAATTTTATTTCTAAAAACTCATCAATGGTTACTTAAGGGGAGTCGGAGGTGGTCAAATCCAAAAAATTACGATTTTTTTTTTTTTTTGCTACCGAAAATTAATTGGAACATTCCTCTTTAATGTAAACTTTGAAATGTTGTTCTACTCGCCCTAGAAGTGGAGTTATTACCATTTTCCCCCACGCCTGCAGAGGAAATGGGCGGCCGCTGAATGCATCTAACACCCTCTCGTGACTTCCTGGCAAACTGCTTGGGATTTTCTCGGCCTGTTACGCTTACAGCGCCTTATGTTACGCATACACCGAGTGTGCAAGGGTTGGCTACATTGTTTTCTGTGACAAATATTACCCGTATTTCCTTACAGCTTACTCCTATTTTCCTCAGAATTTCGAACATCTTGCTCTATTTAATATTGTCGTACGCTTTTGTTCGGTTACGATGTCACGCTTTAGTAACCGTGTATATAAGAAGAGGAAGAACGTAGGGAAAAGAAAATAACACTAATACCAAGTTGCGATACTACAATGAATAAGAGCGCGGAACATCGTCTCTTTGCTGTTTACCGTTTCGAACTAGTTCAGTGTTGCGCCTGTTGTTGGTAGTATTATACTTCTTGTGTAAAGCGGGTAATATGCAGTATGTACAAGAATCAGGAGGGAACAATAAAACCAATTTTTCATGACTTAGCACAGCCAGAATTGTTACACAAATGTCTACACGGAAAGACGCAGAATCCTAATGAGAGCATAAGCAATTTGATTTGGAAAGTGATTCCTAAAAGAGTGTTTGTAAGCATAAAAACACTGCACTTTGGCACTTATGATGCAATAGCAACCTACAACCAAGGGAACAGTGTGAAGTTCTGAAGGCATTAGGATTTACAGCTGGGGTGAACACTGTACGAGCACTAGGAAATATTGACAGAGAAAGGATAAGAGGAGCAGAAAGAAGAGAAAGGCATATGACGTATGATGGAACAACAGGCCAGAAAAGAAGACAGAAGAGGAAGCTTTTGGAGGATGAAGAAGAAGACCCTGATAATCCATCCTATAGTGCAGGAATATATTGAGAAACTTTGATAGCCATTTCCCGTAAATTAGAATTTTTCGAATATAAGGAACATTTTCTCAAAATCCACTCAAGCTAGAGAGATGAAATTTTTATACAGCACTCCTAGTGGGCAAACTTACATTGTAACACAGCCATTTGGCAATATGTTCAGTAGTTTCATTTCAGTTTAATTATAAAGCAATTATTTGTAAAAAAATTTGGGTCATTAATAAAAAAAAATAATTGGAAGGAAACTAGAAAAGATACTCCAAAATCCCTCTGTCATAACTGCAATACTAAACCACTATATATGTAAAAAAAAAATTCAAATTTTTCTATTTGGTAGTTTATTCATAAATGTTCCTCAAACTTAGTGATTTTAACACGGGCAGCATAGGCACCTCCGGCTCCCCTTAAAAATGTTTACTTGCAGACTAAGTGCACGTAAAATGGGTTAGCATTAACTTACCACTGTTTACTTGCTGGGCGAATTGACGAAGCTGTATTGTGAAACCTCTCACAAATACAAATTTAAAAGGTCCGAATTGTTTCTGTGTTTGGTACTAAGATCTGCGTTAACAATTGCTTCAGTAATAAAGTATAACAACCTCTTAAGATTAATCTATGGTTCAGCATGATAAAAAAAATAATTATAGCAAGAACCTTATTACAGCACGTAAGGATGGACCTTAAAATTTCTATCATTTACGTAAAGTATGTTAAGGAACACAAAGTAACATTGGTTACTTGCTTAAATAAGTACTCACATTTACCTTATTAGCAAAAACTTTTGAAATGCATTGGTGTTCACAGACTTACTGTGGATTTTTATCTGAGTTTCAGTTATCCACAGCATCATCATATTTGTGCAAATCGCTCCTGAAAAACATTTTCCTGGAACGAACGCCATGTTCATTACTGCTACTGCATCCATGTTTTTGTCACTTGCACACATACTGACAAAGTTGCCGTTAGCAAGTGTCGGAAATTTGAGCTAGAGTTATCACATCGCTGTTTGTTGCGGAACTATCAGCTAATATGAATGAACACGCTATTTTCCATGTTTTACCTGCAAGAACTTTCTTTCTCGTTGACCGTCCTTTATCATTGTTTACAGGCGAGGTCTTCAGTTCACTCCGGATGTAGGGGCTTTGATCTCACCGTTATTTTCCAATTTCGTTCATATTCATTCTTTCACTAATGAATTGCGTTCTCTTCTTGTGAGTACTTAGAGAGTGTAATTTAGCAGTATCTTATCACATGCTGGGATGAATCAGCACCAAGGGACCAGGAGAGGGCTTTCTTTCAACATACTCTGTTCACAGCGTTCTTATGTATTGTGTGATCCCCCAGAACGAGCCATTGTTACAAAAATTCGCACGACTTGTCCTTCGGTCCACGCACTACAGCAAGGACTAAAAACGAACGTCTGTAACAGGTAATATTATTTTGGTGCTTCAAAAGCTACCTTTTTTAACTTCCTTATAATGACCGATTTTCAGCCCGGTATGTTCTGTTAAGTTCATCTTCAGTAGTCGAAGCTTATTCGCACTAAAAGCAAACAATAGCTACAATGTCGTCAGCGAAGTGGAGATGGTTCAAGTAAGATCCATTAACACGAAATCCTTCCCTATTTCCCCACCCGAAGTGCTTTAGAGGGACTGAAATCTAAATCCTTCACCTCCAGCCTCCTGAATGCGAATTCAATCTGACGTTCTGTTACCAAACTTGCAGTTCTCTGCAATGTACAAAAGACGCAGACCTTAGACTGCTATTCTGCATGTGACAGTTGTATCAGCATACTTAATGTTGAAGACAGTCGTATGATGTTTTCTAGCGTTACAGCTGTTTCAATGTTCTTTCTCTTTTTCTATCGGGCAATCGACCTTAAGGGCAATTGCACCTTCAAGTCTGGATCTGTTTTATCCATTTACTCCTTCATTTGCCAACATGTTTTCTTTATGTCTTTTTTGTGGCTTATTGGGCTGTGAATTTATTATTAAATGTTTCCCAGATGTTCTCCTCGGTGATCTACGATTTCCGAAAATATACAGTTGAATTTTCCAGTCTAATACGAAGGCATGCTGAAAAGTAACGCCTCAGAATGTTTTTTCTGTTCTCAGTATTGGTTGAGTTATGTACTTATTACTTGGTCAACGTTCCGCTTTACTGACGCCAAGTTGCAACCATCTGCTACTAGAGATCTCCGAATTGTATCGCGTAACATAGCTATGTGTAACGTACTACGTCGGTGCGTGAGAAACAACTTTCTGTAAACGAGTTTTTAACAGCAAAAACGTACCTCCAACTGAAATTCGTAGAAGAATGAAAGCTGTGTATGGTGATGAGTGTATCGACATCAGTAATGTGCGACGTTGGGCTATATAAGTGCTCTTAATGAAGGAAACGGTGATGCTAACTTCAGCGTATGTGACTGAGCTCAGAGTGGAGGACCACGTACGACAACTGAGGAGTCTCATTGGAACCGGGCTGATAAACTCTGAGAAAACCGTCACACTCACCGTGCACTCAGTTTTCTGTACCGTAGATCTGCAATGACGGCCTGCACATGCTCTAGTGAGCTGTGTCTGCGTTATCCGACAATTTTCTCTGGTGAAATCATCAACCCGATTCCGACGAGTTTGATCGGTTGCCGCATGCGGTCGTCCACCCCGAGCTCTGTCACACACGTTGAGGTTCCACCGTTTCCTTCGTTACGAGCACGAACAACCCAACGTCGCACATTATTGATGTAGATACAGTGATCACAGTACGCAGCTTTCATTTTTCTATGGATTTCAGTTGGAGGCACGTTTTCTGCGGTTGGAAGCTAGATTATAGCATGCTGTTTCTCGCGCACCGACAGATACGCTACACACCGCTGTGTTACAACCTACAACTCGGAGACCTCTAGCGGCAGAGGATTGAAACTTGCGTCAGCGAAGCTAGAAAATCGACCGAGCAGTATGCACTGCATGTAATACCCCAGCCGATATTGAAAACAGAATAAAAAGTTCAGAGGCCTTACTTTCCAGCACGCCTTCACATCTGCTCTTTGAAGACTGATACACAGGAGTCCATGAACTTGGATCGGTGCTTTGAAAGGAAATTGGGCAGGTTCAGGTCTTCGGAGATATCAGTGCGGGGACCTCTCATGGGAAAGAACCACCGACAGATTTCGCTGAGGAAACGAAAATTTGTGATCTGAAGTTTTCCCGGCGTATTTCTAACTTGTAAAACTCTCTAGCGCCCACCTGGGTCGCACAAGCATTGCATCAGTCGGCAGAAACCACCTGAAGATGGGACCAAGTCAGTTGCCAAAATATCTTGGGGAACTTACGACGTCACGCGATCGGACCTCCGAGAATTCTACAACTGGAAAGGATAACAGCCCGTTGAATAAACAAATAACGAGGCATTTTTTGTGGTTATAATTTATTTATGGAAACCATTGTGGAAATGTAGACAGAAGCTGACCTTGAGCTGCTGCTTGGCGGCTGGCGGAGAGGCGGGCAGTGACTGCGTGCTGGGAGGCGTCGATTGCTGCGTCTGTGC
Organism: Schistocerca serialis cubense; assembly: GCF_023864345.2. NCBI lineage: Eukaryota > Metazoa > Arthropoda > Insecta > Orthoptera > Acrididae > Schistocerca > Schistocerca serialis. Next base: position 265,821,572 of record NC_064643.1, read on the forward strand.
TAGCGGGGGGTGCTGCTGCTGGGCCGGTAGAGGCAGCGCCAGCGGGGGCGGAGGGCTGGCGCCGGGGGCGGAGGAGGCCCCCGGGGGCGGCGCGGACTGTGCGGACACCGGAGGTGGGCTCGCGAGCGCCACCGCCTCCTTAGGGCAGCGCGTGATCTGCAGCTGCTGCTGCAGCTGCTGGATCAACGATAGTTGCATCACCTGCGGTGCGAATACACGGCTTTTGTCAGATGCTGTGCCACTTTGCTGTCTCGACGTATTGCTTGTGCAACAGATGAACCGCTGGGGCTGCGAAACTTTTGGTGAGCGAGATGCTTGTATTTCATGGCGCGATCGATACATAGAAAAAGGTTAGCTTAGCTAATCAACAAGCGCTTTTGACTGTACTAAAGTATATTATGCATCAACTGTTCATCTGTGCACAAAATTAGTGGTAGTTGCAAGTAAACAAACAAGAAACACATTCAATATCATAGTAAATGTGAAACTACATATAGTTGTCGCAGTGCAAGTTCTGCAATCCTGGCAGGTTATATATGTCTGTCGGATCCATGGTCGCACCTGAGCCTATATCTATTGTGGGTGACATTCTACCAGAAATTGAAGGAATGAATAAAAGAAAGAAAATTAGAACTTAACGGGCCGCCGGCGTCGAGGTCAGCAGAGAAAGAGCAAAAGCTCGGCGTCTGAATTGATTGACCACGCCGCACAGCTCGACTAAATACTTATAACAGTTTTTGGGAAAAAATATCTTCTGCACGGTTTGGAAACGTAGCATATAAATAATGACAGGATGGAACGCGCCTGGAGGGCTCCGTTTGCAGTGTGCTGGTCGTAAAAGACAGTTATCGGTGTTCGAGTTTCGTTCTGCAAGCGTTTTTACAGGACCGAAATTTATCCCTGTATCGAACAAGCTGTGCCTGAACCATTCACCGGACAGCTTTTCGCTCAGTGATATGCTGGTTCAGCATGGAGTTTTCTGAATTCTGGAAAAGTTGTTTTGGTAAGTATTTATTTGTCCTTTAGTGTGACAAAACAATTCGTTACACGAAAGTAACACAAATTACTAACAGGTAATTCGATTTATGAGGCAAAAGTCTGTGGTGGACAATAAAATGATAAACTCAGGGCAATTTTTTCAGCACGGTAGGGGAGAGAGTAGAGTCAGACTCCTACACTTCACTGCTACAGCTGCTGCGAGATAACTCAAGTTCTGGTGGTAGGTAGCTGAAGACTTTGCTTCTGAGACAGAGCGATGACGATCAGTCATTACTGCGTAACACCTGGTGCAGTCATACCTTGCCACAGCCACACCCAAAGCACACCCATTGCTATATTTGCTGCCATGTTACACATTGCGTGAAAACCACATACCGTCCAATACTAACAAACTGGTCATCCACTACCTTTCTTCAGGTTGTTAAAGAAGTGAAAATCACATGGTGAAAGATCCTGGCTGTACGGAGGATGTTGTACGGTTCCCCAACCAGATCGCTGCAGCGTAGCTTTCACTCCGATTGTCAGTGTGGGGGTGGGCGTTGTCGGAGCTTGTGTGAACAGCTTTGCATTTCTTTGTCGGGGAAGATGTGGGATGTTTCCATTGCAAGCTTTGCCGTTTGCCTTCGAGCTCGAAATGAAGGCACCACGCAAGGTCATGATTGACCTCCTCCTTCGACTGCAGGGTCCCCACCTGCCGGTGTGCCCGTGCGGTTCTAGGCGCTTCAGTCTGGAACTGCGTGACCGCTACGGTCGCAGGTTCGAATCCTGCCTCGGGCATGGATGTGTGTGATGTCCTTAGGTTAGTTAGGTTTAAGTAGTTCTAAGTTCTAGGGGGACTGATGATCTCAGAAGTTGAGTCCCATAGTGCTCAGAGCCATTTGAACAATTTTTTTGTAATTAGTAAATTAGCTAGCCACGTTGGGTAATGAACTCTGTCCGAACAGGCCATATGAAGGCCGCCATGTCCTTAGCGCACACGTGTCACTGGATGTGGATATGGAGGGGCACGTGGTCAGCACACCGCGCTCCCGGCCATATGTCAGTTTAGGAGACAAGAGCCACTACTTCTCGATCAAGTAGCTCTTCAGTTTGCCTCGCAAGGGCTGAGTGCATCCCGGTTGCCAATAGCGCTCGGCCGACCGGATGGTCACCCATCCAAGTGCTAGCCCAGCCCGACAGCGCTTAACTTCGGTGATCTAACGGGAACCGGAGTTACCACTGCGGCAAGGCCGTTGGCAGCCAAGTTGGTTACCGGCACAAAATTCATCACATAAAAGAGCTGCGCAACTTGGAGCTAACAAATCCACTGCAGTCAAGAAGCATGTAGAATTATGGGAAAGGTAGCGACGGAGTGGAGCTTTGAATCTAGCTGTGGGGCGAATTCAGACGGCCTAGCTGGTAGAACGTTACCTGCGATAAGCTTTGACAGTGTGAGTGAGGTCGAGGAATACGTCACCTGCTGGTGCTGCAACGTGAAGAGCGTGGACTGGAGCACAGCCAGCTCCTGGAGCGCGGCCGCGTTGTCGGCGTTGCCGGCCATCGCGGTGGCGGCGAACTGCGCGACCGCCACCTTGGTGTTCTGCAGCGCCTCCAGCGTCACGTGGCCCGCCAGCGGGAACGGCGCCACGGCCGCCCCGAATGCCGACACCACGCCAGCCGCCGGCGACGCCAGGGTCTGTCGGCGTATCGTGCTACCAGTTAGCAACAGAAATTTTCCTGCGCACACGAATCTGACTAAAACTGTCCCCGCGTGAATACTCCAGCTATTCTGCGGTGGTAATGCGTAGAGAGTGCCGCACGGCGCAGTTGCCATATCCGGTAGCTGTTGGAAACATTACTATTCACGTTTTACCGTCACCTCCGCAAACATCCTTGAGCTCGATATTATACCAGGGTAACTTGACTCATAGCTGCAATAGACGCTATCGTAGCATAATTTTGAATTGATATATCGACTGGACACACAAAATTACAAATTGGACAAATTTTGTTTAAAATGAGAGACAAAACGAGGCCTTCTTCTGTGCTCGACATCGTACTACATTACGAGCAGTTTTTTATTTACACTACTGGCCATTAAAATTGTTACACCACGAAGATGACGTGCTACAGACGCGAAATTTAACCGACAGGAAGAAGATGCTGTGATACGCAAATGATTAGCTTTTCAGAGCATTCACACAAGGTTGGCTCCGGTGGCGACACCTACACCGTGCTGACATGAGGAAAGTTTCCAACCGTTTTCTCATACACAAACAGCAGTTGACCGGCGTTGCCTGGTGATACGTCGTTGTGATGCCTCGTGTAAGGAGGAGAAATACGTACCATAACGTTTCCGACTTTGATAAAGGTGGTATTGTAGTCTATCGCGATTGCGGTTTATCGTATCGCGACATTGCTGCTCGAGTTGGTCGAGATCCAATGACTTAGCAGAATATGGAATCGCTGGGTTCAGGAGGGTAATACGGATCGCCGTGCTGTATCCCAACGGCATCATATCCGCATGGCTGTAACGGATCGTGCAGCCACGTCTCGATCCCTGAGTCAACAGATGGGGACGTTTGCGAGACAACAACAATCTGCACGAACAGTTCGACGACGTTTGCAGCAGCATGGACTATCAGCTTGGAGACCATAACTGCGGTTACGCTTGATGCTGCATCACAGACAAGAGCGCCTGCGATGGTGTACTCAACGACGAACCTGGGTGCACGAATGGCAAAACGTCATTTTTTTCGGATGAATCCAGGATCTGTTTACAGCATCATGATGGTCGCATCCGTGTTTGGCGACATCGCGGTGAACGCGCATTGGAAGCGTGCATTCATCATCGCCATACTGGCGTATCAACCGGCGTGATGGTATGGGGTGCCATTGGTTACTCGTCTCGGTCATCTCTTGTTCGCATTGACGGAACTTTGAACAGTGGACGTTATATTTCAGATGTGTTACGACCCGTGGCTCTACCCTTCATTCGATCCCTGCGAAACCGTACATTTCAGCAGGATAATGCACGACCGCATGTTGCAGGTCCTGTACGGGCCTTTCTGGATACAGAAAATGTTCGATTGCTACCCTGGACAGCACATTCTCCAGATCTCTCACCAATTGAAAACGTCTGGTCAATGGTGACCGAGCAACTGGCTCGTCACAATACGCCAGTCACTACTCTTGATGAACTGTGGTATCGTGTTGAAGCTGTATGGGCAGCTGTACCTGTACACGCCATCCAAGCTCTGTTTGACCCAATGCCCAGGCGTATCAAGGCCGTTATTACGGCCAGAGTTGGTTGGTTTGGGTATTGATTTCTCAGGATCTATGCACCCAAATTGCGTGAAAATGTAATCACATGCCAGTTCTAGTATAATATATTTGTCCAATGAATACGCGTTTATCATCTGCATTTCTTCTTGGTGTAGCAATTTTAATGGCCAGTAGTGTATTTACTTTTTCAGTAACTCCACCTTATTCTTCTTCACTTTCCATTTTAGACTATTTACTACCTCTCACTGTTGCCATTTTCCCAGCTACGTGTCACAAAAGCAAAATTTAAATATTTTTAGAAACGACATATAAAAATGGCGTTTGAAGACTCTTAGGTGCGTCATCAGGTAGGAGATAGTCTACACCCTAAGGGAATAAAATATTTGTGCGGAATCATTGGTTAGGAGTCCGTTAGGAGAGGTGTTCAGTCGACTGGTACAAGTCTTCCTAGTGGAGGCCACTTCGATGACTTGCGTGTCATTGAGCTAACCAATAACCCTAACCAGGGAAAGGGGACCTACAGTTTAACGTTGAATCCGAACCATGTATCGTTTCATGGAGTATCTGACGGGGATTCAATCTCGCGACCTCTCGGTTCCCAGGCATTCGCTTTACCACTCGACCACCAAGCCCGAGACACTCCAAGGAAGGCCGCTGCAACAGGACGAAAACGTCGTTTATATTTGTTATTGTAATAGTTTCAGTATTTTTTGTGATGAAGCGTCCGTATACGCAAGAGGGTGTCAATGAAGTGGACACTGCACGCAGAAGTCTGCGTATCGTGCCTCTCTCTTAAATTTTAACATGTATCATTATCTGAAACAAAATTTCTCCTTTCTTCATTGCTGAGGGGCAGAAGCCTAATTAATACTACTGTTGTTAATGTGGCTAACGTAATCTACATCTATACATGCTGCACATGCTATCTTGAAGAAAGAAATCAAATTTTGCGTCGACACACATCAAAAAGTAAAAAATCATATATTTAAATGAACTAAATTTCAATGTATAACGATACACAGTGTCCCAGAAACGTTGTGACAAGCTTCGAGGGGTTGTAGAGGGTGTCTTGAGGAACCAATCGTGGATAGGAATCTGTGTCTGGAAACGTCATCCAACGACACTTCAGTGTGCCCAAGTTGTAGGGTCGGCACCTGCCTTGTTATTCAGTGATCGAGACCGATTGTCTCGATCGTCATTGAAGAAGATGGAGCTAGCTCCGTAGAACGGCTTTGTCTGCTATAAATACAATGCTCTGTTGCATTGGTGAATGACAGCTTCAGAAACGGGTTTCCATCTGCAGTTCATCTTTCTCATGCACTCCGAAAAACACCGGAGGTTTTAAAAGTCGCAGCAGAAATGACGAATTGCGGGTGGAAACCTGTGTCCTAAACCGCCATCCCCAGAGGCAACAGCGCATCGCATACCTAGGAGACAAGGCCTTTCTACGCAACAGATTGCTTCATCTTCTCTACTGGAGATAGTAGTAACCAGTCGCGACCACTGTGTAACATACAATATTGTGAGGCGGTCTGTTTACGGTCCGGTCTCGTTTACTGCCAAAAGGGTGGCCTAGTGGCAGGGGCTAGCGCCTTATCTTCGACTTTCTGTAGTGTCGTCGGATGAAGTTTCCGGACACCCGTTCCTATCGTCGGTTTGTTCTTCAAGACACCCTCTACAACCCCTCGAAGTTTGTCGCAACATTTCTGGGAGACCCTGTACATTACAAGTGTTTTTACAATAAAAACTCACTACTGATGGCGAAATTACCACAGAAACTAGCTTGGAGATTCCAAAAAAAGTGTTTACATTACTACAAATACTATAACTGTCCCAGAATTTTCGAGAAGTGATTTAAGGGAGCCATAGAAAGTCTACGAGCGTGGACGCACATTGTTTAATAGCCACTCTTCCCGAATGTGACTTGGCGTCTCTGGCACATATCGTATTCGAATGCTTGGCTGCAGACTGGTAAAGAGTCACGCATATTATTACAGTAGAAAGGATCAAACTTAACCCGAGCTGCGACCTACTTATTCGTTTGAGTGACTTAACGTGGCCTACAACTGACACTGTAGGATGGCACATGTTGCTATGTTCCCCGCCAGGTGCGCTAGTGCGTACCTCAGGCTCGGCGTCCGGCTCAGGCTCGTCGGTGTCGGCGTCTCCGTCCCCGGAGCCGACGACACCGTCGCCCACGTCGGCGCAGACAGCGTCCTCCGGCTCGACGTCGTCGTCGTTGTTGTTACGGTCGTCGAGCAGCATCATGTCGCAGTCGGCGTCGGGCTCGCCGTCGGCGTCCACGTCTCCGTCCGCATCGGCGTCGGGAGGCTCATCGCAGACGGCCGCCTCCGAGCACGAACTGCCCTCGTCTTCGTCGCCGCACGCGGACACTGCAACACACCGTACGTGCACGTCTATTACGAGAGCATTGAAGATCACGCCTGCCTCACATAAGGTAGCTGGAGAGTTTGCTATGCACTATCTACAGTTTAACAGAGCCTGTCATTATGGAGAATCATACTTTTTAGTGAATTTTCAATGTGTTAGTTTATGTTATTATAAGTTGAAGCTGATCCTGATCCTGAATGTATACTGCCCGTTATCTGTCTTATAGCAGTAATACCTACACGGCCCAGTCACGTTAATCAAACCACCGACAATGTTCCACGTCAGTGTGCAATAACCACTCACAGATGGCCAGTAGTGGATGGCGTATAAAGCGTATCGAGGGATACGTATCGGTGAAGTGGAACCTAGTTCTGGATCCCCTGTGTTAAATGCACGGACGGGTTGATCGGCTCTAGAATGGACTGAAGTTCAATAAGCAAAGTAGTAAGTTCAAAAATTAATCACAATGTAAAAGTATCACGTTTTTCGCATATTAGATGATTACAAGCCTAGATAAAATAACCCAAGCAAACCTTACTACAGAATATTGCTATAGACGCACGAAATCACGGGGATAGCTCACATTCGCCTGATATGACACACAAGACTAGAGCAGTGTGGAGAGCTGCATCAAACCAGTCTTCGGACTGAAGACCAAAACAACAGCAATGCTGGTTTAGTTGTATTCTTTCGTAGTTACGCGATGAATGCGGGAGAAAACACGCCTGCATTCCTCGATTTACAATGTTTTCGATACTACACACTGTACGAGTATTTGTGCGTCTGCGTCCCTCAGAAATTACCTCCTTGTTATTATAGCGAACAGACAATGACGATCGCGCGAGCGATGCATCTCTTCAGGTAGGGCAGATGCCCGGCGTGTTTAGGCGTCCGCTCAGCAACGCGTAGGCAATTTGCGGCCAAAAACAAACAGACGGGGCGCGCGCACGCACACACACACACACACACACACACACACACACACACACAGATCCGCTTAAGATCCCCGACTGCCACTCGTCCCTGAGTGCTTAATGAAGGCTCGCCTCGTGATTATATTTGCATTCCTCCACGCTGCAGACGCGCAAACGAATTGCCGCGGGCTCGCAGCGAACAGGGTGGAGTGGGCTGTCAGCGACGGGGGTGGGACAGACAGGAGCTGGCGAGAGAGACAGACACAGGCGGGCGCGTGTTTGCTTTTTCATCACCTCACAGGCGCCGGTGTTTCGCTCCGGAACCCAAGTGTACACACTCACACACAGCGCGGTGGCAATTTTTTAAATTCCTTTGTGCAGTGTTTCATATAAAAGCACCGCGGCCACGCGCATCAGCCCTCGCGACGTTGTACGCCCGTAACTCTAACCCTTTCTCTAACATTCTACCGATATGACGGTATGGGGCTGCGGCACAGCATACTGCAAAGCTGAAAAAAAATGTGTGTGTGTGTGTGTGTGTGTGTGTGTGTGTGTGTGTGAGAGAGAGAGAGAGAGAGAGAGAGAGAGAGACAGAGGAACGACGAGCGCTGTGTTCGCGGCGTTTGCGTCAACAGCCTCCGGGACCGTACCGGCAGATGACAGGAGAGAGAACAACTTTATATTTGTGCCACTATATACGACGGAACTGAGAGGACAGCGCTTTTGTTTTCGCCGATGGCCCGCTTGTTTTTATTCCAGCGTTAAAAATATATTGCACCCAGGAATGTCTCATTTGCCGCGGCGCGTGCCGCTACCTGGTCGCCGCTTTCTTTGTGTAGCGATATTTAGATTCGTCGCCCCTGTTGCTGTTGTTTTTTTTCCCTCCCGCGGTTTTTCGCTCTCTTTTTTTGTTTCGAGCTCTCCGAATCGCAATCGTCGCGGTTTTCGCAGTCAGTGCGTAAACGGAGCCGTCGATGCCCTGCTCCGCCGCTGTTCGTGAGACGACGGAAGACTTCGGGGCCCCAGGCGTGTCGCCTCGTCGCTGCGCTTTTGTTTCCCTTTCTGCGAAGACGGAAATAGTCGAGGCCTCCCCCGGCCGCCCCAAGGTATCACTCCGGAATTGAGCTTTCGGTGGGATCTCCGCATAACTTTATGGCGGCGATACTGGAAAAGTAGTAGCTACAGAGATGGAGGGAGGAGGACGGCGTGACAGGGCAGACAGGACTGAAATGCTGAGATGAGCGTCGCCTTAGTAGTACTCGGAACTATTTTTAAGAGCACAGAAAAAATAATGGATGCTGCTTGTTGAGAGGCGTTCCGCTAACATAAAGGGCCCATTACCTCGCAGACAGATAGGGAGAAATCGAGAAAACCTTCAGGGGGCCCAACTCCTCCCCTCGTGTGGTCTTAGACACAGCGTGTTGAGCTCAATATTTTTTTCTCCAAATGTCCTCATTCACTTTACATGCAACACCCCTCTCCACTGGTCCCACTCCCTTTTTCTGTCTTTCCCCAAAAAAATAAAAGAAGAGGTTTAGTTGCCAGCACCGTTTAAAGCCATTACCAGTTCTTCACTTCCTCTCGCCTCTCTTTGTTCGTCCGGTGGAGCCATCCCGATTCCCACCAAACCTTCCCGTCTTATTTTTCAGCAGCTGGAGTCTTTGACAGTATGAGAAGGGCGCGGCGACTGCGCCGCGGTGGGTGGCGAAAGGATGTGAGATGAAAGGCACGTCTCAGCAGGAAGCTCTCGGTTAACATAAACAAAGATTTTTCCAGGAGGAAAAGAGAGGCAGGGAACAGGAGAGGGAAAAGAAAGCATCGCCGATTCAGAAGAGACGCAGCTCTCTCTCTCTCTCTCTCTCTCTCTCTCTCTCTCTCTCTCTCTCTCTCCCTTCCACCCTCTCTCCTTCCTTCCTCCCCCCCCCCCTCTCTGACACACACACACACACACACACACACACACACACACAGATAGAGAGAGACATAACTGCGAGAGCATAGCATTCTAGTCCCCTTTCCTTTTATTTCTATACGGATTCCTGGATTTTAGCACTGGCTGGCGCTATTCTCGCGACTGGCCAGGAATAGAGCGGAGGCAGATATACGCGCGCCGTGTCAAAGTTGATGCATTTGGATGCGTCCCAAGCTGACATACGGCAGCTGGCTCGCGGCGCGTTAACTCCGACCTGGGAAATGAGTACCGCACTAGAATGTGCTCCCGTCCACTTCAATTGCTCTCGTGAAATTATCTCAGTAATGTCCTAAAATCTCAGTTTCTCGCCAAAATTCGATCAGTCATTTTTCAGTCCGTTCACTGTGTAGTCTTTTGCAACATATTTTTTTGTTTCACCTTTCTGTTTCTCAGACATCTACAGTTCATCTAAAAAGTTTAGTTTCCGTTCTCGTTTGAAACTGTTTTGATCCTATTCCAAATTCTTTAACCGTTAGTTTTCCTGTGAATTGTGATGTTGAGAAATTCCCAAAAAATGCTGTTTCGTTCATACTTAATGGCTACTGAAGTGTAAGGTATATGCATTGTGTACAGCTCTACTGATATCACACACTGATGCGGATGTGATAAAGCAGTTCCTGAATGTATTCTGGAAGTGTACGCACTGAAGTGAAACATGGACCATGGAAATTCGGGAGGACAGAAGTACTAAAAGAGCAGGGGAGGACAAAAATATATCGAAGGGCCATACGGGAAGAAGGGGCACGTTAGTGAGACATCTGCAACACTATCCTGGAATGGTTGCCCAGGCGCTGTAAGGAGCAGTGGAGACGTAAAATAGTAGGGACAGGTCATTACTAAAATATGCGAAACAAATTAGAAAAGATGTTGAGAGTAACAGTTATGTAGAGATGAAAATATTAACAGTAGATTGGAAGAGACTGAGGAACATTATCCAACCATTCGAAAGACTGATATCTTAAAAACTGCATTGAAGACAACATTGGCTATGAAAACACTACTTGAGGACAGTTGATGACTCACCTAACCCTATCGCTCTCTCACGTGTGCGCACTTGGTGGTCATAGTGAGTTATTAGCAGCAGTGTGGGTAGGTCGAATGTCCGACGTAAAAATCGTTAGTCTGAAGCGACTGATTCTTTCAGGTCGAACACTAACCCGTAAGTTTGCGAAGCTGCCCCAGTAACATGTTCATGACGATAAGAGGCTTTTAAAAATAGAAATGTCCAACATTAAGTTAAAAATTTCCGTCCGAAAAGGCTTCCCAAGGCCCAATGGTATCCACCGACAGCCGTGTCATCCTCACCCGATAGGCGCCGTTGGATGCGGATATGGAATGTCTCCATGTGGTCAGCACATCGCTCTTCCGGTCGCTCTCAATCAAGTAGCTTCTCAGTTGGACTCACAAGCACAGCCGTAGATGATACCGTTGCTTCATTGCTCAAGAAGTTCTCCGTTTGGCCTTAGGAAGATGAGTAGACCCCGATCAAGACGTCCATACCGCAGAAAAAAATGTCGGGAGTTGCCAGAAATCTAACTTCCACACCAAAGGCAGTGACGAAAACCATTCGGCTATAGAGGCGGTCTATCGCACTTGCATCATGGTTAAATCATTTTTATCATACATATCAGAAATGAACAACATTAGTTCTTTAACGGTGTTAGAAACCGTTGGAGAGCTAACACTATACTGCCTTTATACGACACGTAAATGGTACTATTATAAATTCGAACAAGCTAATCTATGATGTGACGAAACGTACTTTTATTAAATTGAAATAACAAAGAAATCTGAAACACAGTATTTACTTCCGCTGAACGAAAAAAACCCATGTGTTTATCCGGAACTAATTGTTCGAATACGATAGTTTGGTAGGTTCGTTGTCATGATTCCTGAGTTATTATGGGCGGAAATAGAAAGCAGCAGCATGGATGTGTAGTCATTTTCTTAGGAGAGAATTGATCGCTAGAGCAGGAAAAAGTAGGGCAAATTGTGCAACTAAAATTAGATTTATGCTAATTTATATTACCTACGCTTAACTTGTCCTGAACTGTAATAGCACAGTCTAACTTAGAGTTTAGGTAATGGGCGTTAATGTATCAATAAACCGACGACTAACTTTAATCCAGATCATGCCGAGATGTCATGTTTCAAATACGTTACAATCGTTCATTGGCTGAGCACCAGAAGGCTACGAACTGAATATCCGACAATTCCCCGCTTGTCTCAACCGTGTCATTGCTTATCCTTAACGAGGTTTTGTGGTAGAAGAGAATATTTGCCAAATAAAGTTTATTGAGTTCGCAAATTATGATAGCTTCTCCCAGAAATTTCTCTTCGCCATCGTCACAGTTTATTGGTTGTACAGATATAAATAATCACTTATACTTCACTCTCAGTTGTTAAGCATGCGGTTCGTGCGCAAATAAGAAAACGGAATGTTAGAGTTCAAAGTTTTGATTGAGGTCGTTAAAGAGAGAGATCTGTTGCACCATATGAGGAAGAAAATACGGCAAGGTAGTTTTGTCGGAACCATCCAGCTACTTGGCTATAGCGATTTAAGGAAACCATAGAAAACCCGACGCAGAATAGTTGGATTGGGATTCGAATCCCACTCCTTTCGAATTGAGTACAGCGATTCGAGCAAAATGTAATTTCGGAGTCCACGTGATCGTCTGCTATTTAACCATTTAACACCATGTCAGCGGTTCCAACAGGAGTATTTCCCACTTGCGTAATATTCCGGAATGAATTATTTAGTCACATCACACTAAAATAAAACGAGTACAGCAAAAAGAGTTCACAGAATTTATTTTTGAGACTAAAAAGAAAAGGCGAACGCAACGAAAACTTAAGTATTCTTTGAGGAAATACAAGAGAATAAGTAAGCTGCCAGACGGTGGTAGCAAGACGACTACAATGAGTTGACATGCATGAACGAACAGACAAATGAGCATGAGAATAGAAACGATTGTCATAGAAGAAACATGTGGCAGCAAATTAAATAGCGCTGCCATACGGGCCGGCGGGTGGGATCATTTTAAAATAGAGTTCCTGTATTTAAAATTCACTGCGACAGTCCTTTTTTCTTTTATATGTCACAAGGATGTACTCTCGGGCTCAAAATAAACCTTTGTCTGGTTCTATTTTCTCTCTAGCGCCTGGTGTACTTATTTGACGTAGGCGTGCTTGTCATTAATATAAATCTCTGGAAGTGATGTGATATCCTATGAGCCACATCTAAATGAGAACAGTATTGTAGCTTGTAGCTTGCACAGTGTGACACGTAGATGACAGTCAATACTAAGTATAATCGAGGTGTTCAAATAAAAGAAGAAAAGGAAAAAAACTAGAATAACTTTCGACAGTCACGATGCTTCCTACTTTTCACATAAAAGTCATTGATACCCTGTTTCCGTGACTGCCTGTCTGAAATATAAATAAAAAAAGACCCAACGAACCTCTCGATAAATTTTAATTTTTTTGTTTGAGAAGCGTTTCGGAATGTTTGCATCTCGATGACACCATTGACTGAGGCTGACACAGCGGTGCTTTCTTTTGGTGTCTTTGATCCAACATCAAGGGGTAGTTCCCGTGTTTAGCTCAGCTGCACTGTTCCCGGTAATCCAATGAAGTCTAAATACCTGCATTCCTGTGCATCATCACTGAGGAATTCCTCGAGTGCGCTGCAATTGAACTTTGAACACTCATTGTTTGCAAACTTTATCAGTGGTGCTACAGCTTTGGTTTCTTAGGAGCGATGCGCCTAAGCTATGCAACGGACCTGCCACCGATGTGGAACAAAGTCTCCGAAACGCGTCGTAAATAAAAAATTCAAATTCGGTTTTGTTATTTACGCTCCCTTTACCTTTCCATTGACGTATGTAGCAAGTAAATGTGAAACTGAACGTGTCCAAACGTACTCTAATCTTTTTAAGATTACTGTAGTGGTCTTGCACACAGAATATGCGGCGAGCGATGTACAACGGTTTCACAGGACTCCAGAAATACTGATTCTGAAATTTAACACTCACGCATTTCTTGCAATGATTCCCATGTGAGTGCCGTGAGCATCTGCATGACACCTTCATGTTTACTAAACCGTTTGGTCACGATCCCTACATCACAACTTCGGATTCCACGAGAACGATTTGATGAGGTTCTCCAGCACACGAGCAATACTGTAGAATAGGTTCTCAGGGCAGTAGTGGATCTAGTGTACGCTTTCTAGAGTTGGGGTTGAAAGTTTGTTACTATGTCCCCCCTCCCCCCCCCCCCCTCTCTCCCTCCTCAACGGCAGTTACAACTTGCCGTCAGCCGTTTTCTTTAAAGTGTCGAAGACGTCTACAATACGTTGTAATAAAAATTAATACATAAATTGTTTAATATACATTACTAATAGAGTATTTAATTACGATAAAATATTTTTATGTAATCATTTGTTAATATTTGTAAGTATTACGTTGTTTAGAATACAATTGAGAAACATTTTGCTTTTTCTAAAGCAACAGTAAGACTCTCTCTCCACTTTGATATCGCCATAATGTACACAATACAACATCGAAGTGCGACTCACAGTTATCAGCATTTCGTTAAGCTTTGCCATTGTTAACACCGATCTGAAAACTAGTGGGCACCTTTCCATTTCTGTCTGCCCTTATTCAACTTCCAGTTCCTTGCCAGTTCTTGGTCCGAAACGTGTCAGATTTGTTGTCAACAGCGGGTAGATCAGCCTGTGCGTATACAACCTTGCCTGGCTAGAATGCAACCGATTAGGTCTCAAGACCATTCCCGTGAGCAGGCCCTCACAGGCGCAACTGAAAAGTATCCTGTGTAAAAAACGTACCTCATAAATTCTTGAATTTTTTGCCATTAGCTTTCAGAGTATAGTATTCTCCCAAAGTTAGCTATTAAATCAGGAAATTGACAGGGGCCGGCCGTTGTGACCGAGCGGTTCTAGGCGATTCAGTCCGGAACGGCGCTGCTGCTGCGGTCACAAATTCGAATCCTGTCTCGGGCATGGATGTGTGTAATGTCCTTGGGTTAGTTAGGTTTAAGTACTACGTCTAGGAGACTGATGACCTTAGATGTTACGCCCCATAGTGCTTAGAGCCATTTGAACCATTTTTTAAAATTGGTAGGTGTGGTCAGAATACTCCCAGAATTCGACGTCTTCATTCCACCATTTAAGAATCTGATGTTACTGTTCGTGACGCTTAGTATCACTTTATAACGTGACCGCTGTTTAACACTTCAGAAACCGGCCACTTGAAAGAATATTGGGCCTAGGAAGCCGGCCATTTATGCCATTATTTAAAGCGTTACTGTCACATATGTAATTATGTATCTTCAGGAGTAGTACATATTAAAAGCGGGCCAAGCTTGAGGATTTATTTTTCATATTTACTTCAGTTCTTTGATTCCCCAAAAAAGTTTAAAATAATGGCGATGGAAACTGTAATTATCCTCCCAAGAAAAAAGTGAGGTGAGTTATCGAGCAGTTTCTCTCCCATGAGCTTCCTTTTTCGTGCTCACTCAAAAAAGGTGACCTAATAAGAAGCTATTAATGACAACAGATGTTATGTTCGCTGATATTTCCTTCGAAATAATTCTAGAAATTGACTATAGAAGGCAGCACCATTCAAGGTGCTCGCTGCGAGACGTCCGTACATTGTTCTCATACGAAATGAGTCCAGTTTTCTAGCGATAGGTGGCTCGCGCGTCGAGAAAGTCGCGGCCCAATCTATATTCGGGCGCAGTCTTTTTAAAGCAAAGTAGCTGTCCGAGCTGTGCTCGGGGTTGGTATAAGTAGAGACGTGTGTAGAACTGAAGCCTGGTGTTCGAGATGTAGCTGTAAGTAAGTAGATTGTAGCTGCGGAGTGCCGAGTTAAACAGTGTGGGGGAAAAACCCGCACAAAAAAAGTGGCGGCAGCTGCGAGTCGGGGTCCACGTGGGCGCCACGTGTCAAGGCGGTGGCGCGTGCGCGGCCGTAGTTATGACAGGTGGGCGGCGCGGCGCTGGCCACGCCCCCACGGCCACGCAGCACGCTGTCGCCTGCCCACACCTCCCTCTGCTGCGCCTATTAAACTATACAGCCGCGCCCCCGAAACTGTCGCCGTCTGCAGTAACTCCAGAACAGAACTCTTCGTCTCGCTTTGCATCGCCCGCGAGCCTTTTGTAGACCTCCCTAGAGCCTCAGAGCTACCTCCGCTTTTAGAAAGGTTCCACTGGGCTGCACAGCTGTTTTATGCACGGACTGCGCGGCCCCAAACAGAGAAACATTCGAGCCCTAGAACGACGGGTGCAGCGGCTGAACACAACAACATCGTCAAACAAGTCTTACACGCAAGGACAACCGCCACAGACTTCAGCCTGCAGGCGTAACTGTCACGTTTGGACTCCACCGCTAAACGGGGATTCAGTTATCCCCATCATGTGCGTTAGCAGCAGCAGCAGCTGAGACGTGTTACATCTATACTCTGTTCAGAATTGCTGTAGGGTTGACATTTCAGCAGGAGGCGCCGAGCAAAGCTGACACGTCCCGCATCGAACAGCTCACAAATTATTCAGTGTACAAAGATGGTATCGACATGTAATTGAAGAGTTGTACTATGTTTCCATTCTACTTTTGTTTAGGACAGCAATTTTTAAGACGATACAGTCGACTCCCGATAGCTCGAAGTTCAAGGAACGTAAAAAAATTTTCGATTCAACGCAAGTTTGACTGATCAAATGGTTCAAATGGCTCTGAGCACTATGGGACTTAAAAGCAGAGGTCATCAGTCCCCTAGAACGTAGAACTACTTAACTAAGGACATCACACACATCCATGCCCGAGGGAGGATTCTAACCTGCGACCGGAGCAGTCGCGCGGTTCCAGGCTGAAGCGCCTAGAACCGCTCGGCCACACCGGCCGGCTTTGACTGATCAAGGTAGAATAAGGAGAAACTCGGAATATTAATTACATGTGAAAAGTGGTGCTACATTTTCAAAAATATACTATTTCTTTACAAAGGAAAGCACAAAGTAACCAACTAGAGCCCAAAATAAATTTTATTTTTTTATTTTTTTGTTATACGTTTCAAACGAAAGGCAGACATGAATTCCCGTGAATACATAAGAAAACATTAACTTCGTTGCCGGCCGGTGTGGTCGAGCGGTTCTAGGCGCTACAGTCTGAAGCTGCGCGACCGCTACGGTCGCAGGTTCGAATCCTGCCTCGGGCATGGATGTTTGTGATGTCCTTAGGTTAGTTAGGTTTAACTAGTTCTAAGTTCTAGGGGACTAATGACCTCAGCAGTTGAGTCCCATAGTGCTCAGAGCCATTGAAGTTCGAATAAGGACTTTTTTGTTGACAGTACCGAATTTTCGACATTTGGGAATTTTTTTGTAACTGAATTTATGTTAACATACAAAGGGCAATCCAAACGTTTCCGTTGAAAGCCACACCTACCCTATGCTACACGTTGGTGCTTATATACCCGCATCGGACTCACGCTAGGTTCCCTATATGCTGAAATGACGCCCTCAAACGGAACCTTTTGATCGCGCCTTATATTATGCGAAAGAGAATACATCATAATGGTTGTGGACTCGTATTGAGGACTAAGATTAATTTAATAAATATGAAGCACAGAAAGAAGTGCAGCAACTCACAGAGGTCCAATGTGGGCTGTAATTATCGTATGTCAGCGATACTTGGTAGATATTCTAATACATTAATGCAGAATCGATTTAAACTGGAAAAAATTTAGTTCCTGTTCTGGCCACAAGATGCAGATCTGACACTGTGAATATAAGGAAGACGTATAGAAATGTTTCCACACATAATGGGTTGGAAACAGGACATTCACAGAAAAGTTAAAACATGTGAGAAAGGCATAATGTTGATTTTATTAGTAGCCGCCGCTTATACTATTTGTTCGATATGAGCTCTGGACACGCCGACGAATGCTGTACAGTGACAGATTTGGGCCTGGTGGCCAAAATTGGAACTATTGTTTTTCAGCGTAAGTTGGTTCTGCATTAATGCGTTAGCATATCTACCAAGTTTCACTGCCATACGATAATTACAGCCCACATTGAGTAACTGCACTTTAATTACATCCACACGATACGTACCTTTCATAATTAAGCACTTCATCGTACTACAGTGACTTGACTGTTGCGACACTTAGCTCTTAGCTCTGCAAGGCAGTGTGGATGGTATGGAAAGTGGCGAGAAAAAAAGAGGGGTGTGAACAGGAGAGAGAGAGGGGGGGGGGGGGGGGGAGACGACACGGTCGCTGTGGAGTAGAAAAGGACAAGCACGAGCGGGCGTAAGGTGCTGTGCAGATTGCATCGCGCGGTCAAAGTGTCAAACAAAAGCCGCTGGCCGAGTTTCTCGCCCCGAGCGACCGCACCGCTGCGAGGCGATACCATCGGGCGCGAACCCTAGGCGAGTTGCGCTCACGGCCGACCTATCGCATCTCTCACGGCCTTGCGGAAGCTCGCACAGTTTCCAGCGCTTATGCATTTTACATTTGCTGCTGCTACGCTGCCACGATTTCGCGATGAAAGTTACGTCTTGCATTTTACGGTACTACTCTATGCTTAAAGACAACAAGTGTAACCGGAAGATAATGGCTAATTATTTAATTTGTAGCAGCTGCCTCTACATACATCGAAAACAAAGTCTTATCTGGTTCCATTCTGTTATTTTCCACGTTCCCCTTCGTTACTGATCGGCTACACCGCTAACTGTTCTTTTTTCTGTACTTTTCATTCTTTTTCTAGAGCGGGTCGTTCGAGTATAAGTCCATTGTGTATTGAGCGACTTACTAGCTAAATACCTGTCGAGCATAATGCGGCAAAAGTAGTCCCCCACTTGAGTATATTTGGGACAGGATTTCCAGTGCCAGCATTTGCCTTACGACCCTGTGAAACGTTCGGAAGCTTTGCTTAGAGTCGAGGAATTGGAAATATCTTTAATCAAATTCTAGGACAATATGTCCAGAGAAAAAAATGAGAGCCTAGTGTATATGGGAGTACAGATGTTTTACAAAGTAAAGCCGCTGACTTGTGTCACTGCCCGTAGCAGGCGATATCTAAAATGTTACATATTTTATACTTTCTGTTATAGGTACATAATTTTTACTATTTTCTGGTTATACTAATACAACAATTATTATTATTATTATTATTATTATTAAATGTTATATTATGATTGAGTGGGTCACAAGCAAAGAGGTATAAGTACCATTCTAGAAGTTTTGAGGAAACTGAAGTCAAAGTTCGTAAGATTTCAGAATTCTCGTGAGATAGCAAAATGGAATTTCAATTTTTTTTTTGTATACTACGCATACAAATACTTTGTAGAATTTTCTGTGCCCTCGGCCTCCGTAAGAGCTCTAATTTCTCGTATCTTATCTTCGTGGTCCTTATGCGAAATGTATATTGGCGGCAGTAGAATCGTTCTACAGTCAGCTACAAACGCCTGTTCTCTAAATTTTCTTAATTGTGTTCCCCGAAAATAACCTCTCCTTCCCTCCAGGGATTCCAATTTGAGTTCCCAGAGGAGAATGTGATTTATGTTTTTTTCTATAATCCTTTATTATTGGTTGTCATCAATTCAGTTATCATAAAATTGCTATTTAGAGCTATAACAAAACCTGCATGATCACTGTGTCTTTTGTGGCTTACAATAGTGAAAGACAATAAGAAAGATTTGAAAATATTTCGCACCATCTGGGGCACTTCCTTCTTCTCATGTTTTATAAAAAGCTATTTAGATAATACACAACATAACAATTCAGTATATTCCTACACAGACTTAACTGATTCGTAACATCTTGTAACTTGTTTTCTTTTCTTTCACCATGGAGAAGCACAAAGTGGGATTTGACTTGACTTTGACAAGACAGTACTAGTCACAGATACACATTACACAATATTTTGTTTACAATCTGCTGCTTAGGAACGGTTCCCTCAGATTCGGAACTCGGTTTCTATTTTTTCACCTTGGTTCATGATGACAGAAATGTGTATCAGAATTACTTGGACAAACTTTGGGAGTTACTTTCTCATGCTAACATAAGTCACCCCAATATACTGTTTCAGTTCTGGCTTTTAGAAATCCTCAACCTGTTTTTTATTTTTTTTAATGTGATTGGTTCCATTCTTTTAAAATGATCATAGAACTGTAGCCGGCTTATTCGAATGGGGATAAATTTTGATACACTTCGAAATTTCTTTATCCGTTATTTGTATGTATGTTTTTTCACCAGTATAATGGAGCTGAAATGCTCATTTTAAACACAATAGAGGTACTCAAGAAATCCGAAGCCTAAATATTGAATTTCTCACGGTTACCCCTACTTAGTTTTTAGAACCATGGGTGCCAAATTTTTGCTCCAAGTTTGTTTCTCAATTGATGTTTGGGGATCTACTCTTTCTGTTGTGTATTTAAGAATTTTTATTTGTCTTTGGGTTGATATGGAATCGCCGATTCTTCTGCAAAGGCTAAGCGTCTGTCCTAATGTTGCTTCTTCCTGGTTTGATTGGATTGTCAATTTTAAGCTCCAATTACAGTTTGCACTACTATGAGAATAATTTTTCAGTTTATAAATTGAAACGCCTTTTTCTTGCTGCAAGCTAGATTTATCTGGAATAAAACAGTTTTGTGTTTATAGGCGATATTTACTCATTGGAAAACAGTTCATGTCAAACTTTTTATTGGTTTTTCTGGCCTAAATCTGTGTTTCCTCTCATATGGTCATGGATTAGACATCACACTGTCACTTCACGTACAAAACATTGACATAGTCTCACATCACGATCTTTTTGTTTTGTAGTTTTCATATTTGGTTGGCTCTGAGCACTATGGGACTTAACATCTGTGGTCATCAGTCCCCTAGAACTTAGAACTACTTAAACCTAACTAACCTAAGGACATCACACACATCCATGCCCGAGGCAGGATTCGAACCTGTGACGTAGCAGTCGCGCGGTTCCGGACTGCGCGTCTAGAACCGCTAGACCACCGCGGCCGGCTTTCATACTTTGTAAGCTAACTGCTGTGGAACAATATTACTCATCTGTCACTAACTGCAGATTTTTCATACGAGAATTATGAATGATTTCTGTTTAACTGTGTGTTCGCTTGGTGTGTCTTCTTTTATTTCTTTGCGTAAGCGTTGCCAATCTAACGAAGCAAATTGTGAAAACCTAACGACTATTCATTTGTATTATCTGCATGTAACTGTCTGTGCTTTTGTGTGTGTGTGTGTGTGTGTGTGTGTGTACGCGCTTGCATGCGTGTATGTGTGTGTGCTTACATTTTATTTGGTTCAGATATGTTATCGTTATGTTAACAAATTTTGGGGAGAGAGGGGGTGTAATTGTGACTAGACACTGGAGGGAGTTGCAGGAATTTGAATGTGGATCTAATAGCTGGCGCCAGGGAGTAGATAGAGAGTTCTAGGTGTCTGGATGCTTGCATTTATGGTTTAGAGATTATTTCGAGGGTACTACGGAAGAGTGAAGGGGAAAGGGGTTTTGAGGCATTATTCTGATGACCATCTTTTGAGGCGTTACTGCACTATTTTATCTATTAACGTGACTTGTTTGTCGTGTAAACTTGGTCATTCAAAAGAGTTTTGTTTTTTTGCACACGATGATTTTTTTTGCTAGATTAGAAAGTGCCTTCTATTGTCTATCTGATTATTTTCATGTCATCTCTAGAGGTTGGCTTGTGGTGATGATGTTCTCTGAGAGACTCTGCAAATGTGGAGGGATTTGTCTCATACTTCCAGGCTCTCATGTATTCCTTGTATCTAGCATCGAACGTTCTACCTTTTTGCCCCAAATAACTGCCATTACATGTGTTACATTGTAATTATTTATCTTCTTTCTCGCATAAGTCCATGTCTATTTTCAGTTTTTGACTGTATTTATTCTTATACACAATTGTAAGTTAGTGGCGAGAGTCTGTCTTCTTGTCACACACTCTCTAATTTCAAACAGCTCCGAAATATATCCCTGATTGTTACAATATTAAAATATTTAATAGAGGGTGATTCAGCTGCCCCTACCGCTGTCGCTTTATGCAACCCGCCATGTTATACCAGGCCTTCGTAAACCATGCGCGAGATCCGATATTCGCACGGTCGCTACGCGTAAGCTATTAGTCTTACAGAACACATGAGCGAAACTTTTCGTAGGAAATTTAATGTAGTTAAATTTTGTACTGGGAGACATTTTCGCTGGAGACCACGATTTTCGAATTATTCAAGAAAAACGTACAAAACTGACCTTCAAACGCACCTCCTTTCTCACATGTATCCCTCAACAGTGAGTATTTCCCGTATGTTGTTCACGGCACTCCGTCCTACCACTGTACAAAAATGTACAACTACGCGAACTTTCCTCATATTCGACCTTTTTTGGTCTCCATTGATTACACCACCACCATATAGTCGGCTACTATGTTAACATTATTATTTTAAACATGCCCGTGAGGGAAATAAATGATAAACAACTTTTGTAAATGTTTCGCTAAAACAAATTACGTTGACAATTCGATGCAGATTTAACTATAACAGCACGGTAGTTTCGTAGTCAGAAGGGCTGATGAATACAACTATGTAACTGTTCATTTTATACTGTTTAACTTTGCAAAACTGTTCGGTAAAATTTACACGAGCGTCAATTTTACAATTTGCAAATGTGTGTGAAATCTTATGAGACTTAACTACTAAGATCATCAGTCCCTAAGCTTACACACTACTTTAACCTAAATTATCCTAAGGACGAACACACACACCCATGCCCGAAGGAGGACTCGAACCTCCGCCGGGACCAGCCGCACAGTCCACGACTGTAGCGCCCCAAACCGCTCGGCTAATCCCGCGCGGCTGCAAGAGCTCGATTAAGCCGGTGGCATAATAAGTCCAGTCAGTCATGACCAAAAAGGGTCGAATGTGGGAAATAATTCGTGCAGACGTAGGTATTTGTACCGTGGTAGGAAGGAGTCCCATGAACGACATACTGTGTGAGCTGAGTGTGGGAGTGTGAGTGATTTTGAAGGTCACCTTTGTACGTTTTTCTTGAATAACTCGAAAACTACGGCCTCTAGCGAAAACGAGTCCCAATACAAAATTCAACTAAATTAAATTTCCCACAAAAAAGTGCTGTTCATTTTGTTCTGTAGGACTAACAGTTCGCGCGTAGCGGACGAGAGAATATGAAAATCTCACACAGGGCTTATGTAGGCCAGAAATAACATAGCAAGCTGCCTGAAACAACAACGTTAGGGCAGATGAATCACCCTGTGTGTGTGTGTGTGTGTGTGTTTTTTTTTCTATTATAAACGTAGACATCTGTGCTATGTTGGAAGTGGGGCTGGGGAGGGGGTAAGAGAGATATATAATGAACTGTGACTAACCGAGCCGTGCATTTGCTTCTGACGTATCTTTCAAAGTCGCGCCATCAGAAGAGACTTCGACGACGCCGCCGCCAGCGACTGCAGCAGGTCATCGTTGGCGGCCGCGGAACGCCGACAGGATTTAGTGGGCCCAGAGACGCGTCGCATAACTCGCCCCCGCGGGTCGTATACCGTATACTCAGAGCGTCGCGTATTCCCCGCGGGAGCGGCGGTGCGGCGCGCCCGCATAGCTTATCCCGGCCTGATCCCGGGATCCCACCATACCGCCATATTACGGCGCCAGTAATATCCTGCAGGCGTCTCCCGCCTCGCGGCGGCTGCTCTGATTTATGCTAATGTACTGCCTGCCGAATGTAACCGCCGCCGTCGACGATAACTTTGCCATCAGCGAGTCGTCGCTCCGGCCTCTAACCCCTGCAACCTCCCGAAAGGAAAATATCATTCCATAGTGGAGGCTGCGCGCGCCGCGACATAAATTCCCCCCCCCCCCTTCTCCCGCCCCGCTGGCTGTCTCCGCATGTGAATGGGTAACGGCCGGCGGAGGTGCGCTGTCGTTCGTAAACACCTCACGGCTGAGTAACTGTTTCCAAACACAGCGCACCATCTTATCTTCCTTGCAGCTCCCATTTTCGCTCCCAATTATGGTTGTTAGGTGAAGCGTTGAAATATCTGAAAGCTCAATCTGCCGACAGAAAGACTGTCAGCGCCAGGAGGCTGCAACGGCTGGGAACTTGATGCTTCTGCTAACCAGAGCATCTACCTCCTCTATGCGTGTTGAGTCATGACCCCACCACTCTCCTCTCAGTGCACACAGACTGAGTCAGCTACAATATTTCCTGTACCGTTGAAGATATAGAATCGAGATCTTCTGCCAGTGGCAGTTCGCTTAGAATGATGTATTTTGCTGTAGAAGTAATGCTCGTAACTTTTCGGTGTCGGACTATGCAATTTCCAATTTGCGTCACAGCTCCTTAAACTGAAGAACGTAGCATCGACTCTTGCTGTGCTCATGAGTGTGGATTTTAAATGTGCCTTATTCCACCTCTTACAGCATCTGCTCAGCATGAGTCTACGGAATGAATGTTGCTGGAATCCTGTATATCCGGTGTTATTAATAAGTACGTCACGGCTTTCAGAAGGCAACATCGAAAAAACTACGAGATATATCGAAAAATGACAAGTATCAGGGGATAGAGCGTTTCCATTAGTAATACGCGCCGTGGAGTAGTTCCACTAGCATCCAGGAGTTTCAGAACATGTATCCAAATCATTCGGTCCGTACTGTCGCATCGAATTAGTTCGCGCCTTCAGACAGGCAACTTAGTGAACAGATCTCCAAAGCGCAGAGCAATTTGTGTGGGTGGTTTCAGTCAGTTGCACACACGTATTGACGTTCCCACATGGCCCCGCCGGGTTAGCCGAGAGCGTTGTGTCCTCATTCTGTCTTAGTTTTCCAGGCTTGATTAACTGTGACTGTTCGCATATTGATATCTATATAAATAAAAAATAAATTAAATTAAAAAAATTAAAAAAAGAGCGCTAACGAGCTGCTTCCTGGACGCGGTTAGGCGCGCCGGCCCCAGATCGAATCCGCCTGGCGGATTAACGACGAGGGCCGGTATATCGGCCAGCCTGGATGTGGTTTTTAGGCGGTTTTCCACATGCTGCCAGGGGAATACCGGGCTGGTCCACACGTTCTGCCCCAGTTACACGGCTTGCAGACATTTGAAACACATTCGCACTCTTTCATGATTTACACTAGACAAAGACAGCTGGGGTACACTCATTCCGTCCCAGGGGGGTATGGTGTGGCGGCAGGAAGGGCAACCGGCCACCCCTTAAAACTTAACCGTGCCAAATCCATACTTGACCCTGCACTCTATGTGGGACCAAGGCAGTAGCAAAAGAAGAAGGGGGCTGACATTCCCACATAATAAAGGGTGACCATACTGAGCACCTGTAATGTGTGTTGAGAACTTTGAGAGGAGCTCTATCCACTGATATATGTCGTCTTGTAGATTCCCTGCAGTCGTCGTCTGAAACCCTTGCGTGAGTAACCCTGTACATTAGAATATCAGTTTTGTTAAGTTAATGTATTGTGTGTATTTGGCAATTTGAGTCCTGTTGAACAGCTGTAAAAAAGAAAAAGAGGATGTTTCGTTACTGCATTTGATATACTGTTCATTCAGTAGGTCCTTACTACGGATAATTTGTCTCATGACTGTGTTTTGTTGAAATCTAAACTGTGCCCGGGCCAGAAGTGTACAGCAGACGGCAGCAAATTTCACATAAAGTTCACTCTGCAAGGTCTTTATTAAAGATAGCTTCTCTGGTGTCTTTCACAGAATGCGTTTGCTTAAAACCTAAAACGTAAGTGCATCTATACTAAAGAAAAGAAATCAATCCAAAAGTGTACAGAAGGTTATAGTAAACAGTGGATGCACGATATACAGGACAAAAATAATCAGATGAGGAAAAAAATGGTTCAAATGGCTCTGAGCACTATGCGACATAACTTCTGAGGTCATCAGTCGCCTAGAACTTAGAACTAATTAAACCTAACTAACCTAAGGACATCACACACATCCATGCCCGAGGCAGGATTCGAACCTGCGACCGTAGCGGCCACGCGGTTCGAGACTAAAACGCCTAGAACCGCACAGCCACACCGGCCGGCTAGATGAGGAAAGTCTCCGAGTATCTGATAGGTGACTATCAGAAAAAGAAAGAAGAAAAATCGCACACGTTATGGATGAAACCTTTACGGATGAGATTCCCCTGGGAGGGAAGATAAGAAAAAGTACGAGGGCGACTTGGAAACTGCTGTCAGATTGGTCGCGAAATGGAAACCTTTGTGAAAATCAAGAATGTTTCATTTGCAACAGTTAGTTACACCTTCCAGCTAATTACATACATAGGCGCCGCTCCGACTTACACATTTGTCGTAGCGTTATACCAACTATCTAATTTCCTTGTCATAGAAGGTAGCTGCCTGTGCTTTCCGCCAATTCTCTACGCTGGTCTACAGCTCGCTATCTGTGCTAAAGTGTTGTCTTCACAGCAAATGGTTCATGTGAGCAGTTATGAAACCCAGGGGCAGTCAATTGCGGGCTGTATTGTGGGTGATCAAACACTTCCCATAGAAAACGCTGCAGGAGCATCTTTATTGGCCCTGCAGAGTGCGGCCGAGAATATTGTCAGGAAGAAGGAAACGCGTGACAGTTATCTTATGTGGGCTGCATGACATCAGGCGAAGTCTCTTACCAATTCCACACACTTGACGGGAGACTATTGATCTAAGCATCTTTAGGTGCTCATTGTGTGCTCAAAACCGAAAAGAGCGACGTGAGGTAGTCGAGAGGCATAGACCTACTAGAGACACTACTCAACACATCTGTGTAAAGCTTCATCGGACTTTCACCACGGTTTCATTTCGCGCCCGATCGCACCTTACTTTCCGAACAGACCTTATAATTACAGCTGCTATACAAGCATTACATCATTGTGTAATGGAAATGAAAAGTTACGTTGGCCTGGGCAAGAATTGGTACGTCTAAGAACAGACATTCTCCAGAATGTCTGAAGAACAGTGGTAGACCCAGAATATATTGGATACATAACATCTAGAACGATATGGAAAATCTGAATACCAACAGATGGGTGGCTGATTCAAAAAGATGTGGCAAATCGGAACGCCAGCGACAAATGAATTGGTAATTCCGAGGATACGAGCAGAATACAGTGAAAGAGGTTTACTGAGCTGGTGTGTTGTCGACTAGTTCCCGTCACAACAATGTACAGAGGAGACTATCCACAGAAGTTAGTCGCCATTTGTGACTTCTTACTTGCAGACACCAGATACTTCTCATTTATAACAGACTCTTCAGTTTTGCGTGTAAAATTCCTTCTCTTCTTTCTTTATGCGAGTGTCTAATTTTAAAGCGAGCTGGTTTATTACAGCTACCGGCTGGGGACGTTCCACAATCCCTGCTTCCGGCGTCGCGTCCTCTAATAAGCGTGTGGTGCGGGAGGCGCTCTGTTTCCCCAGATGACACGTCTCATCCCCCCGGCGCGCGTTATTTCCTACTTTTCTGGAAACGGAGCAGGGGGAGCGGTGGCGGCGGTCTGGCATGTGTTGCGTGCCGGTTCCTGGGGGTTGTTATCGTTCGCCCGGCCAGGTCGTCTGCCGGCGAGCAGTTAGGGAGGCGGGCGGAAGTTCTATATCGTCACCTCATTTCAGCCCCTGGCGCGTGCGCAGACTCCCTCTACCCCCGTTGCCCCTTTTATGCACGTGCGGGAGGGGGCGATAGTTGACACAGCGCCACCCTGCTTCTTTCCGCATCCACAGAAATCTTTTTTTATGACGGGAAAGTTGGAAACGGCGTGGCTGTCTCTCTGCCTTTCTTTTTACTGTGAGCCATTTGTCTACCTCTCCCTCTCCCGCACCGTGTCTGCATTTCAGAGCTGTAAAATACCGTCAAAATTGGCCACGGGCTCTGTTAGGGAGGGTGAGGATATTCTTTTAAAATTAGAGCGAGTTTTGCGGCCGGGGTTGGGGCTCGGCGAGTGAGTATCCACACGCCCGGCTTCCCCTCGCTAACAGCCCCATATGTCACACGCCGCTTCCTGCGCTTATAAATGATGGCCGCACGCGCCGGCAGGAACCGCCTCGCGCCCAGCTTTGTCTGCAGAGAAGCTGTACAGTCGGCGAGAGCCGTCCCGGCATGCCCGCACGTGCCTCTCGCATCAATATAAGCCCCGCGTTCTGTGTTTGTATCTGCAATAACAGTCTCTCGACATGCATTAATATGGATGCTGCACGAACGTGTGTCACCTTTACGACAAATGTCCCGGAGTTACAACGTGTGCTGAGATGGAACGAACACATAGGCAAATCAAATGACACAGCCTTCGATTTATTCACAGAGTGCCATTACTGAATATGGTCCGCCAACGAAGGGAGAATAGTTGATAAGGAATTAAAAAAGATCCGAGCTTACGGAATAGGTTCTCAGTACGTGAGTGGCTGGAAGGCTATTTAAGTAACACTACCCAGCACGTTGTCCTGGGCGAGGTGAGCTCATCGGAGGCAAAGGTAAACACAGGAGTGTCCCAGTTGTCATGGCACTTGAATACGCAACCATTGCGGCACCTCACCTGAACCTCTCGATACCAGTAATATTCTACTGTGTTTCTGTAAAGTAGTTGACATATTTCTGAGACTACATTCAGATTTGATTTCATTAATGTAGAGATACTTTGATGCATCGATATGTTTATGTTGCAATGATATTATTCTTATGTGTATTCTTTCTTTTGTCACTATGATCTTTGACGTACTTGTAACTCTGATTTTTGGGCGCGTAGGGGATTATCAAATAGTTTGTTAGAGAGTCGGACCTTGAGAAAGTCAAGTCTTGGACGTCATGTTGGAAAGATGCATAACGTAGTCAGCTTATAAAATGTGAACTTTAACAGTGAGGAAGATGTTTTCAAGTATGTTTTGTATTCTGAAGTGATGTTTTGTGTGTTACGTGATATTGCAATAAAAGCAATTAAAAGGAAGTGTAACTTAAATTCGGAGTGCTGATTATTTTTTTTACATCACTATTGTGCTAACTTTGAAAGGTTTAATCTTCAAGAATGGTTTGTGAAGCGCATCTACAAAACTTTTGAATATAGCAGAATAAAACCTAGGCCTCTTTGCATCCGAGCTTGAAATCATCACCACCTAGATTTTCGACGATTGAGCCATGATTTTACAACGAGACCAGAGTTGGAAACACGAAAAGATGAGTACCTAGTTTATTCATTATTACATGAAATGACTTTATTAACTGTGCTCTAATGACACCCTGCCACATAATAACTTAGTTGTTGCCCGAAAATGCAGTATTTAGCAGCGTGAGCAACACCACAATCGTTATTAAATTTTGACATTTGTTGTGGTAGACAGTGAACTGTGATAGAGCAGCTCTTGTTCTTTGGACAGGGTGTTCCAGGAGGGATGGCCATTATTTAGTGGTATGACAGGAATGATCATTCGAAGCAAAAAGGCCTAGAAAAACACTGGCTTAAAGCCAGCATACCTTTCATACTGTGAAACAAATGTCTCCTGTTGCAAGTTCTTTGGTTGGTATATTTTGGGAGGAGATAAAATGGACCAATTCAAGAATAAATGGTCTAGTAAACATGGGCTTTAAGATGCATACCTTAATAGCTATGAGCACTAGTTCTGTACAAGAGACGTGTTTCAAAGTAGCGAAGATGAGCAAGTGCTCATAGTTCTTAAGTTATCCACTTTAGAGCCCATGTTTACTGGACTTTTTTTCTTGTTTTGGTCCATGCTACCACCTCCAAAAACATGGAAAGCAAAGAGCTTTTAGTAGAAGAGATTTGTTTCGGAGTATCGAAGACGAAGTGCTCGCAGCACTTAAGGTATGCTTTTTACAGCCCAAGTTCGGTAGACTCTTTGCTTCTCATGATCGTTCCTGTCAAATTCCTGAACATTGATCATTCCGCCTGGGACATCCTGAATACATAAACGATCTGATAGATGGGGTGAGCAGGAATCTGCGACTGTTCTCTGACGACTCTGTGAATAACTCTAGGATGACTTGGTTAGAACTTCTATTTGGTTCGATGTATGGCGGCTTGCTCTAAATGCGTATAAATGTACGTTAATGCAGAAGAGTAGGAAAAGCAATCCAGTACGATTCGAATACAATATTAGTGGTGTGCTGCTTGACACCGTCACGCCTATTAGGTATCTCGGCTAACGTTGCTAAGCAAAATGAAATGGAACTTGTTGTCGTTCCTAGAGAAGGCGAAAGGTCGACTTCTGGCAAAGTAGAAGTTTATCTACAATAGGTTCAGCAAAAGGCAAGTTATGACATTGACATACTAATATGGTCGTTTGAAAATTTAATTAGTGTGGCCTTTGATATTGGACTGCTTGAATGCAGAAGTGACGCTGAATATGAAAAAGTGGCTTAGTCAGACGTTCATACTGATCTCTTCCGCTTTTCTTTGACTACTTCATACAAATCCCACACCTGCGTTTTGAATAGTATAGTAATACGTCACGACATTCGTCTTATTACATCGACGTTTTGTTTCTTCGCGTTACCTAATCTTCTCCCCTAAACTGCGAATAGGTGATGATTCAAATATCTCTCGTGGTAAGAGGCGCAGTTTTGCATGCGAATGGCTCATACTAGTGTTTCGGAATGAGCTATTTATTTTCGAAGTACATGTTAGTGCGGTTCTGAGCGTTAGAAAATTCTGAAAGCAGTTTTTTGAACGAAGTCTATGAATATTTCTGCTGTCTTCCTATCGCTAGTGAAGAAAGTGTGAGGATGAAACTGTACCGGTATCAGGTCGAGCGGTAACCGTGACCGTCCATGAACGGTAGTAGAATACACCTTAACAAATGGTTAAGTAAAAATACCCTCTGCCATGTACCTCGCGGCGTTTAAGAGATCTGAGAGGAGCTGTGCAGCACTCTAATCTAACGCATGTACATTTGGTAGTAGGCAGATTTCTTTTTTTAACTACGGGGATATAAAGAATGAAGCAGAGATCATTAGGGCTGAAGTACTTGTTCAATCCGATTAGGAATATATCGGCATTCGCCTGAAGTGCTTTATGAAATTCACGGAGGACCTAAATCTGTATGTCGAATGGGGATTTGAACCCGATACTCTCATATGCGAGTCTATATAGTATTAGAACCGCGCCACCTCACTCGCTGACTGGTGGGTGGTTATCACGAGTGTTAAAAGCCTGCAACAACGCCAGGTACAAAGCATGCATTGAGAGCTCTCTTTTGTGAAAGAGAGAGGAGGAAGCCAAGGTTAGAGTTTAGCGCACTGTAGCCACGGAGGTCGTTAGAGAGAGCGTTCTAGATCGGACAGGACAAGGTTGTGGGAAGGAAACGGCCATATTGTAGCACAATACTTGCGTTCAACCGAAGTAATTCCTTTTTTTTATATACACAACATGTCGGTTGGTGCGAGCACCACATCGCTTACCTAGGTTGGTCCTACTGGAGGCGCTTGCTCTGGCATTTCTCTGATCTTTCGGCTGAGCTACTCAGCCAGTGATAGGAAGCACTGCAGTTATCAGATGGACAGAGGCGAGAGAAGCGATGAGTGACAGGAAAAACCCCAGGATCGACGGAAGATTGAACGATACAGATTTCGAGTTGTGTGTACTCACACATTTAACGAACCACATTAATGGATTTGCGTAAGCTTTGTTCAAGAGTTTAATAATGGTAGATTGATTACGAAATCGATATAAGTAGGCAACTTCACTGTTTCGTTCACGCCTGTAACAAAAAAGTCACAAAGTTTCCCTGGCCATTTCTGTATGAATAAAACGACTTTTCTTTGACTTTCCAGTTTTGTTCCCGTTTAACGCTGTAGTTGGGTAAAGAATGCAGAGACAGAGAGGAACAAAAACATGTCTGTAGCTGCCGGCCGGAGTGGCCGAGCGGTTCTAGGCGCTTCAGTCTGGAACCGCGCGATCGCTACGGTCGCAGGTTCGAATCCTGCCTAGGGCATGGATGTGTGTGATGTCCTTAGGTTAGTTAGGTTTAAGTAGTTCTAAGTTCTAGGCGATTGATGACCTCAGATGTTAAGTCCCATAGTGCTCAGAGCCATGTGAACCATAAATAAGCTCCCAGCCTGGGAGCTTATTTATTCTACCACGTTCTCATGTGGCCCAAGGAGACCCCATTCCAGATCTTTCCACCATGAAAAATGTTAGGTGGTCACTGGGAATCGCCCCCATAACATCCATCCAGTGTTAGTAGCGGACCACTACGGTCGCAGGTTCGAATCCTGCCTCGGGCATGGATGTGTGTGATGTCCTTAGGTTAGTTAGGATTAGGTAGTTCTAAGTTCTAGGGGACTGATGACCTCAGATGTTAAGTCACATAGTGCTCATAGCCATTTGAACCATTTGTCTGTAGCTCCCAGCCTGGGAGCTTATTTATTCAAGCACGTTCTCATGTGGCCTCACGAGGACCCCATTCCAGATCTTTCCACCATGAAAAATGTTAGGTGGTCACTGGGAATCGCCCCCATAACATCCATCCAGTGTTAGTAGCGGACCGCTACGGTCGCAGGTTCGAATCCTGCCTCGGGCATGGATGTGTGTGGTGTCCTTAGGTTAGTTAGGTTGAGGTAGTTCTAAGTTCTAGGGGACTGATGACCACAGCAGTTAAGTCCCATAGTGCTCAGAGCCATTTGAACCATTTTGTTAGTAGCGACTACCTATAAACATCTAACCAAACATCGAATGTCCCTTCATAGAACTTTATCTGGTTCACTTTCATCCCCGAGGTGCCTGGCAGTATGTACAGTCCCATCACCCTAAACTGTTTAATAACTACAAAATTGATTTATCCTGTCAGGACTGATCAATGAAAAAATGGTTCAAATGGCTCTGAGCACTATGGGACTCAACTGCTGAGGTCATTAGTCCCCTAGAACTTAGAACTAGTTAAACCTAACTAACCTAAGGACATCACAAACATCCATGCCCGAGGCAGGATTCGAACCTGCGACCGTAGTGGTCGTGCGGTTCCAGACTGCAGCGCCTTTAACCGCACGGCCACTTCGGCCGGCACTGATCAATGAAGAACCGATCAAATGTAAACTGCAGCTTTGCGTTTCCATCAGTCTAGACGATAATGGGAAAAATCTAAAATGTTGTACTCGTGGCTCCGGACATCATAGAAGGCCGACTACGTGTTTCTTGAGTATAAGAATAGAATTACTGTGGGCACAATCTGTCTCTCAGAACATTCAAAATTTTCCGCACCCAGCTAGATCTCTTGTTATGTACACTACTCGGAGGTGGAGCTTTGTCTGACTGCACTGCAGCAGCACTGCGGAAAGCTTTGGCTGTGAGCAAGCAGAGGAGAGGAGTAGTGTTCTGTCCAGGTGGCGATGAGAGACACCGCGCCGGTGACAGTCGAGACGAGGGCAGTGCAGGACGCCGGACGCGTCTCTCATTTGTGCGGCTTCCGCGAGCCGCATCGAATTTCCCAGTTGATGAGGAAACCCCGCCGCTGCGGAAACGCATGTAAACTGTCGATACTAGCCGATATGGCCGGCACACAGCCCTCGTTTCCTGCTTCCCTACTGCTGCTTCTCACGGGTATTGTGTCAACTCAGTGGCGCCGCTGCTGCAGTGCCAGCACGATGGATACAAGTTTCGACCGACAAAACAACCAGGAGCGTCGTAAACTCATTACGTACAATCCTCATAATAAACTGCAATGTATACTTATAAGACCAATAGTTAGTGTTCTGTAACAGGTCGCCGGCCGCGGTGGCCGTGCGGTTCTAGGCGCTGCAGTCCGGAACCGCGGGACTGCTACGTTCGCAGGTTCGAATCCTGCCTCGGATATGGATGTGTGTGATGTCCTTAGGTTAGTTAGGTTTAAGTAGTTCTAACTTCTAGGGGACTGATGACCTCAGATGTTAAGTCCCATAGTGCTCAGAGCCAACTATTTTGCAACAGGTCGGTATGCCACTTTGAGCGAAAGCGACTAGCGTGTTATCACGTTCTCTATGGGAGGTCTTAATCGCCAGTAATGTCTAGGAATAAAATTTTCTTGTAGTAGCTACCGCAGCTATTCATTGAAAACCGGCCGCTGTGGCCGAGCGGTTCTAGGCGCTTCAGTCCGGAACCGCGCTGCTGCTACGGTCGCAGGTTCGAATCCTGCCTCGGGCATTGATGTGTGTGATCTCCTTAATTTAGTTAGGTTTAAGTAGTTCTAAGTCTAGGGGACTGATGACCTCAGATGTCCCATAGTGCTTAGAGCCATTTGAATTTTTATTCATTGACCAGTCCGACTTTTATTCGAGTGTAATTGAGTACAAGAACATTTTATAAAATAAAATCTTGCAGTAAGTCATTTCCTCTTTCTGTTTAATCAAGCGGTATTCAGGCAGTCTAGTCAGCAGAATCGTATGAGTGATGGTAATAATGGGTTCAGGTGGGTTGTGGTGGGGGAGGAGACCAGACAGCGAGGTCATCGGTCTCGTCGGATTAGGGAAGGAAGTCGGCCGTGCCCTTTTAAAGGGACCATCCCGGCATTTGCCTGGAGCGATTTAGGGAAGTCACGGAAAACCTAAATCAGGATTGCCGGACGCAGGATTGAACCGTCGTCCTCCCGAATGCGAGTCCAGTGTGCTAACCACTGCGCCACCTCGCTCGGTGATGGCAATAATGATGACATCTAAACATTGTAACAGATTTATAATACATATATAAACGTCAAGCACATGTTTATTCATGCAGTACCTGTGTCATATAAATACTAGTTCAAATTGGATCTTAAGTGCTCCAGGACCGTTAGTGCTTTGACTCGTGGCACAGGTAACGCACGTCCTCCGTGGCCATAATTTAGAAGTGTATAGGCTGGATGACAAATATTCGAAATAAGAAGCATTAATGTCTGAGGCTTATGTCATCTACTGTATAACAAGTATATATCCATTTTTGTCAGGTTGCCTTTGGATCCGTGTATAGTTGCTTCCAGCTGGATAAATGAAAGATACAGAGAAGAGTGAATAAAGAACTGAGCTATTCGTCAGGGTTTTGTTTAGTAAGTGGTAGAGCGTTACAAAAATGCTTAGGAAGCTCCGGTGGAATGAATTGGAAATATGTGGTAAGTGTGGTGTCACCGCCAGACACCACACTTGCTAGGTGGTAGCCTTTAAATCGGCCGCGGTCCGTTAGTATACGTCGGACCTGGGTGTCGCCACTACCACTATCAGTGATTGCAGACCGAGCGCCGCCACACGGCTGGTCTAGAGAGACTTCCTAGCACTCGCCCCAGTTGTACAACCGACTTTGCTAGCGATGGTTCACTGACAAAATACGCTCTCATTTGCCGAGACGATAGTTAGCATAGCCTTCAGCTACGTCATTTGCTACGACCTAGTAAGGCGCCATTACCAGTTACTATTGATACTGAGTTATGTACAGTCAAGAGCGACGCTCATCATTAATGGATTAAAGTTAAGTATTCCACCAGCTACGTCCGTTTTTCTAAAGTCTAATTTCCTTGTCCTGTTCCAGACCTCACGCCAGCCTGCGTGAGCTGAAACGCATGCCTTTCGGCTTCCTCTAGTACCCGGTGTTGGCTCTCCTGCCAACCCACAACATTGGCGACGAGGCAACACCGCGTTCGTAACTATACTGCCCTGATTTACTTGTGAAATGGCTTCGCCACCATCTCCGGATGTACTGTCCGAATTTTATCGCTTACAGAATCAGCAGATGCAGGCCTTACTGGATGCCCTTGGACAGCTCGTCCAGGGTCAACGTACGCAACTAACGCAGCCACAACACGCAGTTGCACCAACTTTTCGTCCTTCTGATGCGGCACTGGAAAGCTGGACGGAGTGGTCACGCCAATTTGGATTCCATCTCGCCGCCTACAGAATTCAAAGTACCGTGCGGCAGCCTTTTTTATTGTCCTCCGTCGGGGTGCACACGTACAGTGTGATAGTCAAATTATTTCCCAAACGCGACGTAGCAACTTTGTCCTACGACGAAATTTTGTCTGCATTAGATGCATATTTCAAAGAATCAGTCAATGAAGTTGCCAAACGGTATACCTTCTTTCGTACAAAACGTACGGCAGGTCAGACTAATCGGGAGTGGGTTGCAACCTTGCAAGGCCTAACTAGGGATTGTGCTTTTGAGTGTCAACATGGACTCCCTTATTCCGATACTATGGTACGTGATGCAATTGCACTGGACGTTTCTGATGTTCGTATAAGGGAACAGATTTTGAAACTAGTCAATCCCTCCCTTCAACAAGTGATGGACATATTGGATCGGCAGGACGCACTTGACTTTGCTCGGGAATCATTTGAAACTTCGCCACCCGTGTATCAGGTTAACCGGCCCGCCGGGCGAGCTGCACGGAACAGTAAACAGTCCACGCACCCGGCCGCGCCACTGCCGCCAGGCTCTCAGCCACGTGTACCGCGCTGGCAAGCAAATGCAGTGCTAAAATCATGCCCGCGGTGTGTTACTAGACATTCGTGTGAGAATTGCCCGTCACGCCAGGCTATTTGCTTTTTCTGTAATAAAAAAGGATATGTTCAAAGTGTTTGCCAGAAAAAGCTCAGATCGGAAGCTCAAAACCATTCCAGGCCCTTTGCTTCGCGCCGGAATCGGAATCGAACCAAGGATACTAAGGCTCGCGACACTTCGCCCATGGAAATTCATATAGTTCATGCCATTCCGCCCAGTGCCACTCTCTCTAACAATGACTGCGTTCGTCCCACAAATAATGTGCGTCGACGTCGCCGGCACTCCCGTCAAGTCACAAGTGGTTTTGTACCAGTGTCAGTTCACGTTGCATGAGACAGTCGCTCTTGTCGTCAGCAGGGCAATAAACTTTTTGTGGACTTGGACATTAACGGCAAAGTGATACCATTCCAGCTCGATACCGCGGCTGTGGTTTCTCTGATCAATCAAGACACTTACAAACTGCTGGGCACACCTCCGTTGCGTGCCGCAACTGTTAAGTTAACTAGCTATTCGGCTCACCAGATCCCTGTGTTAGGACAGTGCAGCCTTCTTGCAACATACAAGGGACAAACATAACTTGTGTCATTTTACGTCCTTCGTTCTTCTTCTGCAGTGAACTTGTTTGGTTTCGATTTATTTCAGTTGTTTAACTTGTCTATAGTAAATCAGGCCCTATCAGTGAACCAGACTGTGCCTTCAGACAGTGTTTCTCGTCTCTGTGAAGAATCTGCAGACATTTTTGCATCGGGCCTCGGTTGCGCTAAGAACTATAAAGCACATTTGGAACTGAAAGTAAACGCGCGACCGAAATTTTTCAGAGCGCGCAATGTTCCCCACGCATTGCGTGATGAGGTCGCAAAAACATTACACGATTTGGAATCACAAGGTATAATTGAACGTGTCCAGGCTTCTCTCTGGGCATCACCCTTAGTAATTTTGCCAAAACCTTCCGGAAAATTGAGACTTTGTGTGGACTTCAAGGCAAAAGTGAATCCACAACTAATGATTGCAACTTTTCCTTTACCCAGCCTGGAAGATCTTTTTGACAAACTGTGCCCGGGTAAATATTTTACTAAGTTGGACCTAGCAGATGCGTACTTGCAAATACTGGTGGACGAAGAATCCCAGAGCGTATTGGTGGTTAACACGCATCTTGATTTGTATCGCTTCAAAAGACTGCCATTCGGGTGTGCATCCGCCCCTGCATTGTTCCAGCAATATTTACAAACTGTTTGTGCGTCGGTCCCTTCTGCAGCAAACTATCTGGACGATATTGTGATCTCCGGAAAGACAGAAGAAGAACATTTAGCCAACCTCCGAACATTATTTCAGGTCTTGCGACAAAATGGTCTTCGCTTGCGGACGGAGAAATGTGTGTTTTTTGCTCGTGACTTACCCTACCTGGGACATGTACTCAATGCCCAAGGCATACATCCTAGTCCCGAGCACCTCCGTGCCATACAAGACTTGCCTTCGCCGCAGAATTTGTAGCAGCTACAGAGTGTGCTGGGAAAAATAAATTACTATAACAAATATGTTCCACAGGCCTCTTCCATTTCAGCTCCGCTTCATCGCTTACGCCGTAAAGGTGTTCCGTTCGTCTGGACAACGGAATGCGAACGCGCCTTTCGCCAGTTGAAATCGGCGTTGCTTTCCAATACTTGCCTTACGCCATTCGATCCCCGGAAGCCCCTTTTGTTGATGGTGGATGCATCGGATTTGGGGATCGGTGCTGTGCTTGCGCATAAAGATGGTTCGCACGATCGCCCTATTGCCTTTGCGTCCAAATTGCTCTCGTCTGCGCATCGAAATTATTCACAGATCGAGAAAGAAGCATTGACTCTCGTATTTGGTGTTACAAAGTTTCATGATTTCTTGTATGGTCGTCACTTTACCATCATCACCGACCACAAACCTTTGACATCGCTTTTTCATCCGACCAAGCCTGTACCTCCACGTACAGCGCAGAAATTCATTCGCTGGCCTATTTTCCTCTCGCAGTACCGCTACGATATCTTGTATCGGTCCACTGCTAAGCACGGAAACGCCGATGCGTTGCCCCGTTTGCCTGTTGCTGAGGATAGAGCATTCGATTCCTCCAAACTTGCTTGCATATTCATTGATTCGGAAAGCGATGACGTGGTCGAACCGTTTCCGATTGATTTTCGTCGTGTAGCTACAGACACAGCTGCCGACCCTGTCCTTGCTACCGTTCTGCGTTTTGTTGCTATGCAATGGCCCTTGTCAAAGTCACGGATCGGGGATCCGTTGGTTCGCCGATTTTTTGCTCACCAGGAGAGACTTTTTGTACGACGTGGTGTTTCGCTGTTGCGTTGTGATAATGATCAGTCCAGGGTCGTGGTCCCACGTTCGTTACAGTCCTCTGTCTTGCGGCTTCTCCACCAAGGACATTGGGGTATAGTGAGAACGAAACAACTTGCTCGTCAGCACTGTACTTGGTTCGGAATCGATGCCGCGATTACGAATATATGCTCTTCTTGCATGGTGGGTGCCGAACAACATTCAGCACCACCGCGGAAATTCTTTGCATGGCCAAAAGCCACTTTCCCTTGGCAACGCTTACACATCGATTTTGCTGGTCAATTCTGGAATGATCGATGGTTGGTTGTGGTAGATTCATTCCGTAATTTTCCTTTTGTTGTCCGGATGTCTTCCACGACGTCGACTGCCACCATCCAAGCGTTATCCGCTATCTTTTGCATTGAAGGTCTTCCACAGACTATTGTTTCCGACAGTGGCCCACAATTTATGTCCGCAGAATTTCAGTCATTCTTCAAGGCCAATGGTATTCAACATCTGACGTCCGCGCCGTTTTCGCCACAGTCAAACGGTGCCGCTGAACGATTGGTCAGGACTTTCAAGTCACAGACCTTGAAGTTGAAAGAGTCGCATTCTCGGGAGGACGCGTTATTGCCCTTTTTGTCCTCGTATCGCTCTCAGCCTCGAGATGGTCGCTCGCCGGCTGAGTTGCTTCACGGTCGCCCTCATCGCACCTTGATGTCTTTGCTACATCCGCTGCATCAGGTTCCTGTGCAGCGGCAGACACCTGCTTTTGCCCCAGGCGACGTTGTCTACTACCGCCACTTTCGAGGTTCACGGCGTTGGCTCGAAGGGCGCATTCTTCGCTGCCTCGGCCGCGCTATGTATCTGGTTTTGGGGGCCTCTGGTGAGGTGTGTCGGTATCTCAATCAGCTGCGCCTCTGTCGTCGCACGGGATCTGCCGCTCCTCGTCTGCTTTCAGCGACGGTGCCGTCCGGTCAGCGCCCTGGGGACCCATCTACTGGCTCGCCTCAGCCCCAGGTGTTACCGACACTGCCTTCCATTTTGCCCCATGGCGACACGCCGCCACCGCCGCCTGTTCTCCCGCCGGCGACGCTCGCAGTGGACGCGTCGCTGCAACCACCGGGCGCCTCCCTGGGTCACGCGCAGCCGATCGCTTCCCGTGACCAGTTGTCCTCCGACATGGAACTCTTGCCCGCTCCGGACCATATGTCGTCTTCGCCCGTCGGGTTCCCCGGCCCGATGGAGGTCGACCCTTCGGCCCCTCCTGTCTCTCTGCGGGCGCATACACCGCATGTTGGCGTGCACCCTGGAGCAGGTTTTCAGGCGTTTCCTAGCTCCCCGCAGTCCGAATGGCAGGGTGCGGGTGGCACAGCCTCGCCTGTTGTTAGGCTCCCCACCTCGTCGCATACGTCAACATGGGGTCCTCCCCACGGCCGGCGGAAACCTTATGCCACAACCGTGCGCCGATTTGCGGGGGAGGAATGTGGTGTCACCGCCAGACACCACACTTGCTAGCTGGTAGCCTTTAAATCGGCCGCGGTCCGTTAGTATACGTCGGACCCGCGTGTCGCCACTATCAGTGATTGCAGACCGAGCCCCGCCACACGGCTGGTCTAGAGAGACTTCCTAGCACTCGCCCCAGTTGTACAAACCGACTTTGCTAGCGATGGTTCACTGACAAAATACGCTCTCATTTGCCGAGACGATAGTTAGCATAGCCTTCAGCTACGTCATTTGCTACGACCTAGCAAGGCGCCATTACCAGTTACTATTGATACTGAGTCATGTACAGTCAAGAGCGACGCTCATCATTAATGGATTAGAGTTAAGTATTCCACCAGCTACGTCCGTTTTTCTAAAGTCTAATTTCCTTGTCCTGTTCCAGACCTCACGCCAGCCTGCGTGAGCTAAAACGCGTGCCTTTCGGCTTCCTCTAGTACCCGGTGTTGGCTCTCCTGCCAACCCACAACCAAACAGCTGAGGTCATTGGTCCCAAGGCTTACACACTACTTAATCTAACTTAAACTAACTTACGCTAACGACAACATACACACCCATGCCCGAGGGAGGACTCGAATCTCCGACGGCGAGCCGCGCGAACCGGAGCAAGGCGCCTAGACCACGCAGCTCCCCAAGACCGCACGGCTACCTCGCGCAGCAAGGTCCAGTGGGAGACACTTCATGAAATGCGTTGTGCGTCCTGAAGAGGTTTCGTAATTACTGCAATCTCAATCGAATTATGAAGTCATGCTGCTTGTGTAAACAATTCAAACCTGAATTGTGTAAGACACCAATGCAGAGCATAGTGTTATATAGATTTCAACCATCTAGCCATTTGGTGTCGGAGAAGATCTGAGGCAAATGGCTATGCTGTCTGACGGCAAAGTGCAGCTGACAGGGAACAATGAGGAGCAGTTTTGTAGCAGCGAGTGGTCTCCTGGTCCTGATCGCGGAAGGGGCTTACTTCTAAAATCGCCATGGCCTGTGTGTCAACTCGAGTCAATAAATATATTCGTTCTCGCAGTACACATCTTGCAGACGATCATGAAAGTAAAATTAGAAACAGTGATACCGACAACAGTTCTTCCTCCACGCCATCTTTGAATGAAACAGGAAGGGAAGAAATGATTCTGGTAGACTGTGTACCCCTCCCACACCCCGTTCCTTACACATACGCTACCACACACCATACTGTGACTTGTGGAGTACAGATGTATACTTATGTATGGGGTAGCCTCATTACGATCAGCACATGTCAGGTTTACAATATTACCGTTCTTTTAAATTGGACTAGCTTCAAGACTTTAACGTTCGGAGGGCTGGTTGAAATGGCTGTGAGCACTACGGGACTCAACTTCTGAGGTCATTAGTCCCCTAGAACTTAGAACTACTTAAACCTAACTACATCACACACATCCATGCCCGAAGCAGGATTCGAACCTGTGACCGTAGCTGTCCCGCGGTTCCAGCTGTAGCGCCTAGAACCGCTCGGCCACCCCGGCCGGCAACTTTCGGAGGGACTTTGTGTTAAGTGCGTAATGAGCAACTCGCGGTACTTCAATTTTTGAAGAAACTTAGCGTTGGGACTTAGAGTAATTAGCCGGTGCTTCAGTTTCTTCAATGGGACTCGGTAAAATTTAGCTTTAGTGAGGAAAGTCGCGAATTATGAAAATTTATTTAACAGTTCTGTACGGTCGTTTTTTGTGTCCGCAAAACTGCGCACAATTAAGTTTATCAACACTTAAATTTCTGTGTTCGAATCCTGCCTCAGGCATGGATGTGTGTGATGTCCTTAGGTTAGTTAGGTTTAAGTAGTTCTAAGTTATAGGGGACTGATGACCTCAGATGTTAAGTCCCATAGTGATCAGAGCCATTTGAACCGTTTTTTCTGTGTTCCATGCTCTTACAACATAGTATCTGTAGACAGTTACGTGCGAATGGTCGTAATATTCCTCACCCTCAGCACGTATGCCTGAGAGCAGTAGACAATTAATTGAACTTTGTTTCTCACATCTCAACTACCGTAATTTGAAATTAGACCTACGTTATTATTTGAGAATATTTGCAAGTGTTTTCGATGAACAATATTTTCAGGAACAGAATGTGATGTTACGTGGAAATCCCTTCGACGCAGGTGAGCCATAAGCATTAAATAATTATGCAAGCATCGCGTTACACTGCCGAAGTAATAACGATGACATTAATAAACATATTTTTTTAACCCCAGGTCGGTACAAGTAGCGTCGCAGTCATTGAAATAACGGGATACGAGAAGGCAGCTCACCACTATCTCCAGACCGGAACCCCGATGGAGGAAGTGAGAAGCTACGGTAGACAATGGCCAGTCTCGAGCTTGGCTAGCCGCATGTGTCTGGGAGCGTCCCCTCGCCGCGGTGTGACACCCTCTAGCCGCAGCCGTAGCCGCAGCCGAGGAGCGCGTGGCGGGCGCGCTGCGCCACCAGCCAAGATTCCCCGCAGCAGGCGCTGTTGTTGTTCTGCTCTGCTTGTCGTTAATTAAAGCCGTCGCGCCGGCCGGAGGTATTGGTGTTTGTGCTGCAGCCAATATCGGCAGGCTGGCCGGGGCGGCCGGTTTTAATATCCCCCCCTCCCCCGCCGCCCCCACCCGCCGGCCACAACGCGCGCCATCCCGACCGCTTGTTTGCGTTGTGCCGGCGCCGGCCCGACCTAATACGGCACGCCCGGCGCCACCGATATTGCATACTCGGCCACCCCCGCCGCCACTCGTCCACGGCCCGTCCGCCTACCGCCTTGCGCCCTGCCTGTATCCCTGGCCGGCTACACTTCCACTGGCAGTTCGCAAGACCTTTGCCGGGATGCCAACCACGTGACAGCTATGTATCTGTTGCATACAGGGTGATTCAGCTGCCCCTACAGATGTCGTTGTATGCAACCCGCAATATTATAGGTGGCCTTCATAAACCACACGCGAGATATTCGTATTCTCTCGCTCGCTACGCGCAAACTATTGCACTCTGCCTTCAGACCACAAGTGGCCCATCGGGACCATCCGACCGCCGTG
The DNA here is from genome assembly GCF_023864345.2 of Schistocerca serialis cubense. Lineage (NCBI taxonomy): Eukaryota > Metazoa > Arthropoda > Insecta > Orthoptera > Acrididae > Schistocerca > Schistocerca serialis. The sequence goes on from NC_064643.1 coordinate 265,864,447, forward strand.
TCATCCTCAGATAAGGATGCGGAGAGGAGGGGCGTGTGGTCAGCACACCGCTCTCCCGGTCGTTACGATGGTTTTCTTTGACCGGAGCCGCTACTATTCGGTCGAGTAGCTCCTTAATTGGCATCACGAGGCTGAGTGCACCACGAAAAATGGCAACAACGCATGGCGGCCCGGATGGTCACCCATCCAAGTGCCGGCCACGCCGGACAGCACTTAACTTCGGTGATCTGGCGGGAACCGGTGTATCCACTGCGGCAAGGCCGTTGCCCCGAAAACTATTAGTCCTGCAGAAAAAAAAATGAGAAGGACTTTTTGTAGAAACTTTGTGTAGTTAAATTTTGTATTGGGATACCATTTCGCTGGACGCCACGGTTTTCGAGTTATTCCAGAAAATCCTACAGAAATGACCTTCAAATGCACCTCCAGCACCACACTCATCCCTCACCAGTCAGGATTTTTAGTGTGTTGCTCGTGGCAGTCCCTCCTACCACTGCACAAAAATTTCCGACTACCGGGCTATTCCGGATATTCGACCGTTATTGATCTCCATTCATTGTGCTATTACGCCACGAGCTTAGTCTTCTCCTTCGTTGACATTTCTAACTTAAACGTGCCCGTGAGGGCAATAAAAAAAACTAATTACGTTGACACTTTGATCCAAACTTAACCCTTACAAGCAAAGTAGATTCGTAGTCAGAAGGCCTGACGAATACAATGATGTAATAATTTATTTTATGATGTTGAAATTCACAAAATTGTTAGGTAAAATTTACACAAAACATCAGTTTTGCAATTTGTAATTGCTGGAATAAGCTGGTGGCGTAATAACGCGTTCCAATGAAGACCCAAAAAGGTCGAATATGGGAAATAATTCGTCCAGTCGCAAATATATGTACAGGGATATGACAGAGTGCCGTGAACAACATACTAGAAATCTTGACCGGTGGGGGCTGAGTGTGGGAGTGGAGGTGCATTTGAAAGTCACTTCCGTGCGTTTTTCTTGAAGAACTCTAAAACCACGGCTTCTATCGAAAACGTATCCCAGTTTAAAACTTAAATACATAAAATTTTCTACAAAAAGGTCCTGCTCATTTTTTTCTGTAACAATAACAGTTTGCACGTAGCGAGCAAGAGAGAATATGAAAATCTCCCATGAGGTTGATGAAGGCCAACCATATAACATTGTGGGTTGTATGAAACGGCAATGGTACAGGCAGTCGAATCACCCTGTGCATCAGAGGACCACCTTTCAGTTGAGTATGTAATGAAACAATAGTCTTTTGGATGTAGGCTCTACAGCCGCTGAGAATTTCTTGAGGGAAGTCATTTTCCTGCACAGTTTTTTTTAAGTAAACACTTTATTTCATAATTTAGGAATCCCCTAATTTCATCCCCTTTGCAATTATCACGCTACTGTCTTAGGCGTGAGCTCCATACGTGAAACAGAAAAAAATGCAAGTTTTATGTGTGTTTAGTTTCTGTGCCAGCATCAGCACATTATAATACATTCATCATCAATCTGTGATGCCTTCATTATTTCATCTCACAAAGCTATCCATTTGTCTTCCACTGTATTCATTTCCCCTGTTGTAGCCAATCGTTGGCCAATGCTCTATTTTAATCTTTCAACAGCGGCTGATTCTTCAACTTATCCAAGCCCCATCTCCTTAACTTCCTATATTTTTGCCACTTCTTGTGTTTTAATGTACAGTTAATAACGAATAACTGTGCTCCAGAGTCCATATCCGCCCCTGGAAATGTATTACAGCTCAAAACCTGGTTCCGAAATCTTTTTCTTACCATTATACATCCTAAGAAAAAAAAAAGAAAAAAAAACGATGTATCACGACAGAAGTATCCGAATGGGACGGAAATTGATAGATATGGTGTAAAAGTGCAAACAAACAAATGATCACAATTTCAGAAAAATAGATGATTTATTAAAGAGAAAGAGCTTCACAAACTGGGTACGCGCAAGTCAGCAACGCGTTGGTCTATCTCTGGTTCTTACGTAATCGGTTATTCGGCTTGGTACTGATTGTCAGAGTTGTTGGATATTCTGCAGAGAAATGTGCCAAATTCTGCCAGTTGGCGCGTTAGGTCGTCAAAATCCAGAGATGGTTGTAGGATCCCGCCCATAATGCTCCACACGTTCTCAGTTGGGGAGAAATTCGGCGATCTTACTGGACAAGGTAAGGTTTTGCAAGTACGAAGACAAGCAGTAGAAACTCACGTGTACTGCGGGCGGCTGTTATCGTACTGAAATGTAAGCCTAGGATAGCTTGCCATGAAGGGCAATAAAACGGGGCGTAGAGTATCATCGACATACCGCTGTCCTGTTATGACGTCGCGGATGACAACCAAAGGGTTTTTGCTATGGAAATAAATGGCACCTCAGACCATCTTTCCCGGTTGCTGGGCCGTATGGTGAGCGACAGAAAGGTTGGACAGTCAGGCGGCATCGCACCGCTGGCCATGGCGTCTCCAGACACTGTGCAAGCTAAATTGGTATAATACTATTTTAAAACATTTCAACCAGGTCACACAGGAAGGAGCAACCGGCTCTTGACCTTTAGGTAAGTAGTTTAGGTCTTCATTATTTTTCTCGTCCTAACAACACAACTCGACGCATCACGTATTTTTACTCACGTTATATAGCATGTAAAAAAGTACAGACTAGATACGAGGCCTATAATCGTTAAAGACGCTGCGATACAGAGACGGAACAACGACATGACACATAAAGACAGAATTCAAGCAGGTATTTTAGAGTAAAAATAGCGAATTGAAGGTAGGTGTGTAGGGAGATAGATATATAGAGAGATAAAATTTCATTTAGTGATTTACAACATTACTCACTTACTTTGTAAAATATCGTGGAAATAAATGTGCTTCAGAAAGCACGTAAAACCACATGTGCCATTTGACTATGTTTTACTTTCCCATCCGATGGCTGGTCTGAATCTTCCATATCACTTGCCCAGTATCCTTAATTGCATTTAGACGACTGTGCTACGGTTGTCAAGATTTTCTGTATTTCATGGCCTCCTACACGAAATAGACAGGAGACAAACCGGTTACACAGAGGGTCGTTCATTAAGTAATCACCCAGCCACAAAATCTGTTCCCTTTTTAAATGTTTTTCTGCAGTTCTATAATGTATTTTATTGGCCGTTATTCTGCAGTCTTTTTATCTGTATTTCGCTTTATTGTTTTTGTGACTTTCTCGATCAACGCTGTATTTTAAATTCTGTTGTTTTTTTTTGCGTTCATATTGCGAGGTGGCGGGGCTATCAGTGTATTTAACACTGAGTTCGTCTACAATCTTCATAAGGAAATGATGCTCTAAGCCCCTCCCCCCTCCCCTTTTCTAGCTCCGACTTTTGCTGTTGCACATGGATTAAGAAGAAGCGCAAACTGATTCTAATCGACCCTGCAAGTGGAGTAGAAAAGAGTTTGACACCTGCAATAATTTAATTTGATAGAAATTAATTTGATCAAAAGGTTTCATTAACGTGATGAGAAATGAAAGTGTTGCTCTACCGATCTACAGAATGAAAGTTCTGTCCAAAATAACAATTTGATTTATTATGACTAAACTCAAAATAATAAACAAAACACTTAAAACATTTACAATAAGTCAAACTGGATACTCAAATAAATGCTGTGAAAGTGAAGTTGTCCATAAACTAGCTTGTGACATATACGTCCATGTGGTGTGTGGAGCCAATTCCTTGCAACACAAATCTTAAGAGAAACACCCAGCCAACCCAACATTAATTGCTGCTACAGTAGTGAGAACTCAGACAATGAACACCCAAGACAGAACCACGTTAGAAAAGATGGGAACAGGCGCGCTCTGCTGAGCTCTGATCATCACGCAGCAAAATTCCCTAATCTGCCAGTGCTGCGGACATACATTACCAAGCTGTCTTCTTAATTGCAAGGACACGATCTGGCGTACCGGAGGCGATGGCTGGTTGCTTCGACGTCCCGTCGTGGTGATGATAATATCGCGAGTATAGCTCGAAACAAATTATCCTGGTCTGGTTGTTACAGACTAAAGACTTCCTAGCAACACAAATGCGCCTCTGAGGGAGACGAAGAAGGCTCGCCACACAATCACTGACGGTACAGTGATTGATTTTAACAAGCAAAGTCACACAGTAACTCAGATACAGTCAAGTTTAGCCAAAACTGCTCAAGGCGGATAACATAGGCCGCTTGTACGCAGAATGCTCAAATGCCAACTGTATTCGGAAAGTTACGTTGAAATCGAAACTTCAGCAACTTCGTCAAACAGTTACAATTAAATGAAAGTATATTAGACAGCCAACGGAAGGCAGGCTGTCCAGAGCAGCGAGAGCTCAGTCTTGTAACCTACTGCGACCGAAAGGCTAGAGCCGACTCTCTCAAGAGCACCCGTACAAACCGAACACAGAACATTACCGCCCCCACCACAGTGGCCGTGGTTAAACGTGCCAATCAGCAACTCGAAAACCGGTGGAAAATTCCACTCTATTGCCGAAGAACTACTATTCCACCAATGGAGATACTTGGCGCCAATTTCTGCGCCGATTTTGCCACGTCACAGAGCTATCTCCTGGGCAAGCCAATCAAAGTTATGATTTTGCAGAAAATGCGGGAATTTGCCCGCCAAGACTGCCTGGAAACACAAGTAATTCCCACGCCGCGCTGGTAGCCCGTCAGAAAGTGTTTTCACTAAGTTTCTGCGAAGTAACGGAATCTCTAACCCCAGCCGCTCCTTCAGGCCCCTGTGGGCGTGCCGCACCCGCTCTTATGACAATGTCGGCGTCTGGACAGCATCCACTCGACTCCGTCACACCCGTCGGCTTAACCCTTTCAAGATCAGCTGAACCCGCCTGTCACCAGACCACCCGGGTGACGAGAGATGCAGCATGGGAAGTATGCGTGTGAAGGAAAAGCAACTTTTCACTGCATGCAATTAGTGAGGAAAATATTCACATCTTCTGACTTCTCAATACTAGCCTTGTATTGACCATACTCGGCTATACTTCCCCAAATCGAATTACTCAGAGTAGGATATAAATATGAGAGGGGCAAGTCACTGTGTGCATTGTAAAGGCATGCCACCTCTCAATATGACTATCCGTTTTCTATTTATTATTGTTTTAACATATTTTAACCACACTAGTCTTTATTTACACTGGGTGGTTATAATTAAATTACAACTACTCATAGAGGTCCAGCGTGGCCTTAATTGTCGTAAAGTAGCGAAACTTGGTTGATATTGTAATACGTTAATGTGGGACCGATTTACACTGGCAAAAACGTAGTTAGAATTTTGGCTACCAGGTGCAAATCTGGCACTGTACAGCATCTCGTCGACGTCTGTGGTGTTCATATTAAACAACTTGGGTAAGCGACAGTTTATATCACCGTTATGCCTTTCTCACTTGTTTGGCCTTTTTTGCCTACATCCCATTCCTAATCCATTACATGTGGAAACATTTCTATACGTCTTTCTTGTATTCACAGCGCCAGATTTCCACCTGACGGCCAAAATTGGAACCAATTTTGTTTTTCAGGATAAATCGGTTCCGCTTTAATATATTAGAATATATACCAACTTTCGCTGGCATGATGTAATTACAGCCCTCACTGGAACTCAATGAGTAGTTGTACTTTAATTATAATACTGGGCAACAACCAAAAAAACGTCATGGGTTTCTCAGCTGATTTAGACTAATTTTGGTGTTCTGAGTCCGAATATCACATTGATTTTGCTCTATCAGGTCAACTTTTTGAGATACAGCCATAGGCCTACATGATCATTTTTCCCTGAAATGTAAGCCTTTTTATAGGCTTCAATATGCTAATATTAGGGGTTTTAAGGGGATTATTCAGGACATATGAAAACAAAAGAAGCCTTTAAGATTGTAACAGTTAATCATTCCAATAGATGCCTTTTTTTCTTACTATAGTATAAAATTTAGTCTAATTTTTATTGTCTGACAGTCAACTGCATATTTCTATTACTATTTCAGATTGATATGGCTTCTGCGCGACGTTCATGCAAGAATAATCCAGACGTTTTCTGCTACATCTGCGGAGAATACACGCTTTCAGTGGACAGGAAGAACATCACGGGATTTGTGAAGAACGCCTACCAGGCTTACTTTCAAGTCAAGCTGGGTGACCAAGATAAGCCCTGGGCACCGCACACGGTCTGCAAGACGTGCGTGGAATACCTCCGGCGGTGGACGAAGGGCACGAAAACTTCACTGAAGTTTGGGATTCCGATGGTTTGGAGGGAGCCCTTTGACCATGCATCGGATTGTTACTTCTGCGCCATCAATACTACTGGCATCAACCGGAAGAATCGGCACAGCCTCCAGTACCCCGACCTTCCATCTGCCCGCCGTCCAGTTGCTCACTGCGAAGAAATTCCTGTACCAGCGTTCACAGAGCTTCCTAACATCGACGACGAGGCCACCACTGCAGACGAGGGAGGATATATAGCAGACGAGGAGTATGAAGCACAAGATGGTCGGCAGCTCTTTTCACAATGTGAGCTTAATGATCTTGTTCGGGATCTCAGCTTGTCGAAGACTTCATCCGAGCTTTTGGCCTCCAGACTCAAAGAGAAAAATCTACTTGGCGAGGACGCGCGTATCACTTTCTTTCGTAGAAGGCATGAGGACTACATGGGCTACTTCTGCCAGGAGGAAGACCTAGTGTACTGCCGAGATGTCGCCGGTCTTCTTGTTAAACTCGGGGCTCCTACATACGATCCGAAAGATTGGCGACTCTTTATTGACAGCTGCAAGCGCTCTTTGAAGTGTGTGCTCCTCCACAACGGGAACGAGTTCGCCTCAATCCCTCTTGCTCACTCCACAACTCTCGTAGAGAAATATGAAGCAGTGAAGTACGTGCTCGACAAAATCCAATATGAGCAGCACCAATGGATCATCTGCGTCGACTTCAAGATGGTGAACTTTCTACTTGGTCAGCAGTCCGGGTTCACGAAATACCCATGCTTTATATGTATGTGGGACAGTCGAGACAGAGCCCAGCACTATGTAAAGAAAGTGTGGCCGCCACGAGAGCAGTTAGTACCTGGTGCGAGAAACATCATAAACGAACCTCTTGTTGACCGGGAGAAGATATTGATCCCACCGCTACACATGAAGCTTGGGTTAATGAAACAGTTCACGCGTGCTCTGGACAAGGATGGGAGGTGCTTCCACTACCTGTGCCGAGCCTTTCCGCGACTGACCATTGAGAAGCTGAAGGCCGGCATTTTCGATGGGCCACAGATACGGCAGCTCATAAAGAGTTCGAAAACTCCATGAACACGTTAGAGTGCGCCGCGTGGAAATCGTTTGTGCAGGTGGTGAACAACTTCCTGTGGAACACGAAGGCAGCAAACCACGCCAGACTCATCAGCAGCATGATAGAGGCCTTTCAAAAGCTCGGGTGTTTGATGAGTATAAAGATGCACTTCCTGTACTCACACATGGAGAAGTTTCCTGAAAACCTTGGGGCGATGAGCGACGAGCAGGGAGAAAGGTTCCATCAGGACATGCGCCAAATGGAGGATAGGTACCAGGGGAGGTGGGACGCAGTCATGATGGCGGACTACTGCTGGATGCTGAAGAGAGACAACCCAGCAGCTGCTCACAAACGGGAATCGAAGAAACGCCGATTCATGCCGTGAACTCTGGACTTTTGTGTCACGTAACGCTCATTGTTATACTAATATTATGATAAATATGCTTATTTAATTTGATGGAGTAAATAAAAACTTAATGAATTTGCATACGTTGACGTTTATTTCTTGAGGAAAACGGAAAAAATCTTCCGGGGTTTCTCAGCAGATGATACAAAGAAATTTGTTTTTTTACGAAAAATCGATTTTTAAAAATTTCTGTAGCAAAAAATCCTGACCTGATAGAACAAAACCAAGGTCATTTTCGGACTCAGGGCATCAAAATTAGTCTAATTCAGCGGGAAAACCCTAGACTTTAAAAAAAAATCTTTTTTTGTTGCCCAGTGTAATCACTCGGTATGTACGGAGGCTGAAGACTCAGTGTTATTGACCCCTTAAAGCATTATCATCTTTGTTATCGTTCGATATTACAATGAACACAATCGATAATACTTGCAACATTTTAAAATAAACGAGCATTAGGTTTCCAGTTGTGTCACCGATCGTCGTTACGGCACGTACACACCGTATTCAGTCTGAGAGTCTCTCTCCACCAGTAGACGTACGCTGCGATTTCCGTGGCAGTCGTCAGACGTGGACAGTAGACCTCGGGCATGGCGGAAGACGCGTCCTCGCTTAGCTCGGGCATAAATCTGAGCGAGGGCGGATGCGGCCAGAGTGCGTGCCAAAGCCGGCCGCAGCTGGCAAACGGCACGCCGTTATTTTGAGGCTTCGCGTGAGGCTGTCCCGCTGCGACAGTAATGAAAATCTTATTCTCGACCGGGAATGCGTCTGTCTTCGCGGAACCTCTCAGGAACACGGGCGGACGCGCCGGGGGTAATAGCTGTTACTCGCCCGTCTCGGATGGTTTGCCACGAGTGCACTCCGTGTCCCAAGTGCTAGCCGCTGTTCTGCTAACTGTGCCAGGTACATTAAAACAGAGACAAATAGCAGCGACTGCAAGTAGCAAAGCACGGTTTTGTAGTATCATACAATAAAAAGAGAGCCAGGTAAAAAATTATTGTTCACATTTCGTCAAAAACGCTTACTTGACGTGCCAAGTCATTAAGAATGAATTCGCAAATTGCGATTATGGTTGCACATCAGCTGCAAACTATGTCAGAAGAAATGAAAATTTATGCCGAATCGGGGCTCCAACTCGGATTTCCCGCTTTCGCGAGAGGTCGCTTCAACAATTTCGGCTGTCCGAGCACTCTTCCGGGAGCGGCCTAAATGTCAACTTGTCCTGGTGTCTACTCTCCCTTTTGCTTCGTTCTTAACTGAATGCGGTTGTTGATCGTCAATGCAGTGTCTCAGACACTGTACTGCATTATTTCATATTATAGCAAGGAAATGACGAGAGAAAACAGTGTCTGACCGTGTGCGGGAATCACGGTAGTATAGTAGGAGCACAAGAGAGAGTAGACACCAGGACACGTAGAGATTTGGACCGCGCCTTGAGGTGTGCTCGGATAGTCGAAGTCGAAAGGCGACCAGCCGTGACAATCGGAAAGTTCGGGTTCGATTCTCGGCCCGGCACAACTTTTCACTTCTTCTAAAATGGTCTATAGCTGATGCAGAACACAATCACAGTTTAAGAGTTCATCTTTAATTGAATTTGGCTGTTGATCGTGACTGCAGTGTCTCAGACAGTACAAAGTGATTGGTCTCCGGGAAATCGCCACTCCATGCATAATTAGAAGCTCTGTGTTAAGAAGAGTTTTTTTAAAAGTTTCTCAATAGTAATGTCAATTATGACGATACGAATGTAGTGACAACACAAAAACCAGCACCCGAGCGGCGAAAATCTCCAACCCAGCCGAGAATCGAATACGGGCCATTCGCTTATCAATCTGCCGCGCTGCTCGCGCACTTACCGAGACGAGCAGGAAAATTCTTGCAAAAGTGTTTATGCTAAACTTATGCTCATCAGTTTAATCGGGCTTAGAACAGCGTACACTCCTGTTAATCAATCTTCAACGGCACGGCACTGACCTAGATGACATTAATTTTGTTTGCCTTGAAGGTGATATGTATGCGCGTGCGCGCGCATTTGTGTGTGTGTGTGTGTGTGTGTGTGTGTGTGTGTGTTTGTGTGTGTGTGTGTGTGTGTGTGTGTCTACACCCTATATGCTTACTATATTCACATCTTGGTCTCCTTTACAACTCCTACTGTCTCACGCCCTCTGTTACCAAACTGACTGCGAGGGGTAATTCTAAGGCTTTACGTATCACTTATGACCTCCAAAAATTAAAATTACGAAAGATGGGTTAATATTTAATGTCCCTTCAACATCATGATTGCTAGACACGGAGCACAAGCTCGGACTGTGTGTTTCTTTAAGGATGGGGAAGGATATCGGCCGCACCCTTTTTAAGGAACCATCCCGACATTTGGTTGGCACGTTTTAGGGAAACGTCGGAAAACCTAAATCAGGATGGTCGGGCTCACATTTGAACCGTCGACCTTCCGAATGCGAGTCTTGTGTGCTAACGAACTACGTAATTAATTTTCAGGTTGCAGATACATGGCAGTCCTGCGTTTAGCTGTTTTGGCGGCATATTGCGGTACTAAGGCGAGGGAATTTTGAATGTGTACCACGACTGCAGACATGGACCTCCAAAGTTACACACCACTGATACTTCTTGGTATATCAGCGCACACTCCTAAGCAGAGTGAAAATGTTATCTGGATACAAAGACATTAAATGAAGACGTTATGACTAACTTTGTTTTCCTTGATGTCTCAGGTTGTCTCTTTTCAATCTATCCTGTCTGTCAAATTGTGGTGTAAAGCTCTTTTCTCCCCATCTGATATTCAGCATTCTTATGAGTACATTATTTCAGAAGTCTACTTCGTTCTAGTCGGTAGTGTTTATCGGTAACGTATAAAATTACAACAACAACAACAAAACTTTCGGGAACGACTTCATAACACTTAAATTAATTTCTTTGTTAACATTTTTTTCGGAAATTTTTTCGTGCTATTGCCTGCGTGGATCTGATTCACTGTTTACAAGCTCAACAGCTCTGGTAAAGTTTGTAAACAGTAAACGCGTAAAACTCAAACACAGTGCTGTCGAGGAAAGCACACAACGAAGATGTACAGAACTACTGACATTTCATCGTCATTGTTTACACAGGACCAATGCACCTGAGGTAAACAAAATACTTGATGATGAGGCAAAGCCTCAGGAACGCGTACTTTTTTTTTTTTTTTTTTTTTTTTTTTTAGGGGTTATATTGCGGTTTTATCTTTTACTTCATGCTGCGTCTTATTTTCTACTGTAATTCTCTCAGCAGCACCTGAATACACTCCATTTCCTTGTTTCACTTTTATTCGTCCTTCTTATTATTCTTTTTCCTAGCCTGCTCCGTGCCTTCATGGAGTCAACTTGTAAATTGTTGGATTTTGCAGTGTTAGCGGCAGAGTGTGGCCAGATGTCCTTCCTATGCCCCCCTCCCCCTCCTCCACTCCCCTGGACGGAATGTGTCTACGCTGTCTGCGTCTAGCGTTATCCCAAGTGAAAGTGTGAGAATGTTTTCCATATGTTAGCGAATCGCGTGACTGAGGTGAAACGGAATTCACGTAGTCGGATGTGGGAAACCGTCTAAAAACCACATCCAGGCTGACTGGCACACCGGTCTTCGTCGTTAGTTGTTCGCGACGGGACTGGCGTGCAAACGCGCGCGACTGTCCGGTCGGTTTCTTTTTTCGTTTTTGTTGGTGCTCACCGTACAACCTCTTTTCAGAACACGTAAATAACTGAAACGAAAATCCACTGATGATGCTACAGCAATGGCGATACATGAAGAAAAACAATGTTACCTATCATAAACCAGGCATAACATCCAAAATTAATGGTAAAGAAATGCGTGAGGAGGTGATAGCAGAAGGGTTGGTGGGAGGCGCAGCCGGCGGTCGCGTGCGGAGCGCGTGTTGCCGCACCTGGCGGGGCAGCCGCCTCCACCCCCGCACGACCATTGTCCGAGGTTCCGGGGAGAAAGTCTGGCGCGGCCGCGCGTCTCCATTGTGCGGCCGTTTTGACAGCGGCCCTCGAGCGGCGCGTGAAATATGAGGGTCATTGTGGTGGACGCTGCGCGGGGTGAGAGCAATAAATTAGCGCCGGTATGACAAAGCCTCGCCTCGCCTCGCGGGGGTGGCCGGCTGCCCGGCCGGCGGCTGACCGCTCGCCGCGCGGGGCCGCAGCTGCGGCTATCCCCGCCGTCCCCGCATACCACTATATAGTTCACCACCAACTGCAACACTAGGCTCAGCCCGCCACGAGACTGCCGCGAACTCTCGAGCGCTTTCTAACATACCGTACTGGCCCGAAAGTAAGCACCACTCTTTATCCAGATTTCACTCTCGAAAAGTTTGGATGCTCGTGTATCCGCTACCTTATCTTTTTACGTACCCTTGCTGCACAAAAAATTATACTCATTCGCTACAGTGCAACTAGCGTCTGTAACCGGAACTGGCGGCAAGCCATTTTATTATACAGCACTGGAAACTTTTACTGCATATTGTTTCGCTACCTTCATCTTCAGTTGTATAGTGGTAAGAAAGCCTGATTTATGCCGATATGAACAACCATTTAGAGCAGAAAGTATCATCAAGCGAAGGAATTTGGCGCAGTTACGATGCAAGCTTCAAACTTGCTGTTATGTGTTACGCCAAAACCAACACCAACAGAGATGCCGGAAGAAAGTATGGACTGACAGGACTAATCTAATGTGCGACGTTCGGTTTTGTACAGAAGAATAACGGAAGAATGCAATTTCGAAGAGAAAATCTTCAGGGGACCAAAATATGTCAAATATCCGGTGCTTCAGGTTAAGGATCTATCCTAAGCGCAAGTAAAAGGCAAAGTGAGATGCTTCTCTAACGAGAAATAATCCACCTGAAGGCCTTGGAAATAGTCTGATGGGACGAGAAGTGACTTGTTTGACTATTCAACCAGCAACTCTTACAGATCCGCGTAAGCAGCAGGCCTGTCATAATGTATTCCAGGACAGTGTTCGCCATCTGTATGATCAATGCTGCTACGGTCGCAGGTTCGAATCCTGCCTCGGTCATGGATGTGTGTGTGATGTCCTTAGGTTTAAGTAGTTCTAAGTCTAGGGGACTGATGACCTCAGATGTTAAGTCCCATAGTGCTTAGAGCCATTTCAACCATATATGAATTTGTACGATCGACTGCATGCCAGAGTCAGCGCCTGCATTACCGACTGTGGAGACTAAACCACGTACTAATATGAGTGTTTCAGCATGAGTCGATACCTGGTACAATAGAATTGCTTGTGCTATTAATCTGTACATATGTACTGTTGCTACAATAAATCTTGAGTGAATTAGAAAACTCTAAAGAGTGTACTAACGTTTTTACGTCAGTGTATATAGCAACTTCCAACGAAGATTCAGCACGTGGCTTGAATTTCAGACACCCGTATGCTCAATACCAGACAGGAAGCCTCTTTCAAAGGAGCGCTAGATCAATAAGAAGCTGAGAATATTCTTATAGTTCGTTGTAAAGTTCCTTGTGGTACCTACTACCAAAATGAATAAACGGCATCCATTTTACGGGAAGTATGCTTGATTATCATTTTTAGGTGCATTGACTGACGTTCTTTTCTATTAACCTAAGCTTTCTGTACATAAATTATTGATACAATGATTGAGTTCAATATAGTGAGAAACATCACTCCAGTCGAAGTTATGTCATTGGCAGTGTAGGTAGATGATCTCTCCACACCTTGTTCGCAGGTGCAGTCTCGTGAAACGAAGTAGCTCTGAAACGCATAGACAGTTCTCTATCTATACCCTAGATCCACCGTTAATATCATCAGCATAAAACCTTTGCATATCCTGGAGAGAGTACTAGTTAAGATGCGAAGCAGCAGTCGGCGCTGCACACAACTTAAGGACAGCATCAGCGCTAGCGGATCGGGGGTTTCATTGCTCTGCATGCCTACATTTGTTTTTAAAGGTTACGTTACGGCCTTATTCGAGCACAAAGAGGCCACCCCCGTCACGACCGTAAATGTTAATTGCTATGTGTTAGCGCAGTTTGGCTCCAGTGCCCTCTGATGCGACTGCAATAGTCACTTTCTCCCTAGACTGTACACCGGGCGCGTTTGTAGTCGAAGAGTATGGAAAAAGAAATCGGCCCGTTAGCGCTCTCTCTCTCTCTCTCTCTCTCAGCCCTCCATTCCTTGTTGCTACTATTGCGACACAAAGTTTCGGCGTAATTGTTTCCCATTCGCCACTTCGCTTTCTTGGCAAAATCTAAAACCGATCACTGTTATATTTCTGGATCTACGAGGGCTATTCGGAACGTTAACTCCGATCGGTTGCGAAATGGAAACCACAATGAAAATCACAAATGTTTTATTTGTAGCAGTTAGCTACACTTTCCAGCTGCTTCTTTATATAGTCGCCGCTCCGACTGAGAAATCTCACAGTGTTTTACCAACTTTTCGACACTTTCGTCATAGAAGGCAGCCACCTGTGGTTTCTTCCTTCAGTTCAGAGTATTACAGAGAATCAACTAAACTCGAAAACACACAGTAAAGGAAATACATAATTTGCTGTTAGGGTACCTATATGACTTTTCGTACATCCGTAGATTAATTTAAAAGAAAGGGCATTCGGGCATGGAAATAATAGCTAGTACCACGATGAATAAAACTTTTCATATATGCATTGTGGGAAGTATTAATATTTTACTATCATTCCCTTCGTTTACACTTCTTGTACATGTTTCAGGGCGTATGATCTCTTCGGACCTGTAGTTGCATTGATGATTTGTCAATTTATTGTGTAATGGTTGAAGTCCCTGGTAGATAAATCGTACAGCTCTCGTTATGATAAATTCAAAAAGCGTGTGTGTGGACGTAAGGCTTTCGAGATATCTCTGTAGACTCATACAATAGTAATTTACACATTCATTCACAACTATACAGGCTCAACGCTGCAAACTTCTAATGTTTGTCATCGACGCCATTACACTGTAGTTACATTCACAAAGCGCCCAAACCTTTAGCGTGAAAGTTATGAAGGGGTTTGCAGTGTCCTTAACCTAGTACTCTGAGATGAGGAACTGCTGGTCGGGTAATTATATTTGTTGTTTTTATCGAAATAAACAACGAACACTTTATTGCAACAACGAAAGTTCGTGTTAATCGACTAGTGTGACAGCCGCCTCGTTCGGATGTTCCTCTCATGAACTATGAATTGCTGACATATCCCAACTTTGCAAATGTTGCGTTGTTCCTAGATGTAGCGCCAACAACATCGATTCAACAAGCAATTGTCACGGAGCATAAGCAATTTACAAACACACACTGCTGATTCAATATTTCTCACAGTCTGAGATGTTCAATTCCGGTTATTGGTTCCTTATCTCGAAGTATTTGGTTTAGGATCATCTACCGTCCATATAATATATTTTGACTGTAAAACATCAGCATGGGTTCGGCAAACAACGATCGTGTGCAACACACTTCGATCTCTTCGTCCAAGCGTCTCAGAAGGCGGAGAGGTTGTCATCGTGTTTCTTGACTTCAGGAAGTCGTTCGATACAATTCCGTACTGTTGTTTAATGAACAAGGTAACACGTCACTCTCAACAGAGAGAAATCTTCAAATGTATAGAAAATTCGTGCGTTTCTTAAGCAAGTGGGACAGGTCCATTACTATTCCCTACGTATCTAGACTGTTTAAAAAAAGTTTCATGTATTTTGCAGGAGGTACTATTGATCAAAACTAAAAGAAAAATTCCTATAATGATACATCACATGATGAAAAGTATACGGAAACTACTAATGTGCCCATTCCGGGCGGGAAAGAGCCCTGGTCGTCGGCACGAATCCGCCCAGCGGATTTGTGTCCGGCGAACCGGCCAGCCTGTGGATGGTTTTTAGGCGGTTTTCCATCTGCCTCGGCGAATGCGGACTGGTTCCCCTTATTCCGCCTCAGTTACACTATGGCGGCGATTACTGCGCAACCAAGTTCTCCACGTATGCGTACACCACCTTTATTACTGTACCACGCAAAGATAGGGGTTCCACTTGTCTGGTGAGAGACGTTCCCTGGGGGTCCACCGGGGGCCGAACCGCACAATAACCCTGGGTTCGATGTGGGGCGGCGGGGACGGGCCCTCTCCGTCGCTTCTAGGTCCCCGGTTAACATACAGTACAATACATACAATTAGAGTGCCCAACCACCGCGTTTATGGCGACTTGAACTTCGCTGGGCACACTTTCAGTGACGTGTCTGAACGTATGATGAGGAATCTCCTAGCCTATTCTTCATCAAGAGCCGAAATCAGAGACGGTAGTGACGTTGGACGCTGGAGTCTGGAGCGGGGGACGTTCTAACTCATCTCGGCTAATGTCTGGATTCTGGGCAGGTGCTCGATCAGTCCATCGCCCATGCAACGTGCCCGTGAGGTACAGCCCCGCCGTGTGTAAACCACAATTGTCTTTTGCAAGGGTATCGTTCCCCAACAGCACCAATAAATCATCGCGCGGAAATCGGTCGATACACAGCACCTGTTAATCAGCGTCTTGCCCAGTGAGTCTGTCACTGACAATTCCTGACCAAACTCTGGTAATGAAGCGATCCTGATGTTTCACCTTCACGATTGCTCGAGGATTTGCATCAGCCCACATATGCGTTTTGTGGTAATTTACTGTGCCATCTCTTGTGAATCCTACCAGGCTGTGAGCTGCGGGTCTTCACCGACCCATGCCTCTCGCAAGCGCACAGGTAGCTAGCTGTGGGCACGCGCCAACGCTGCTGACGCAGCCATACGGCGTATGACAGCGGCGGCCGGCTGGCGACTGCCGAGTGAGAGCTCCGGCACTCATCGATGCGTCGCGGCTGTCGACAGCGCAATAAATCTCCGCACAATCGAGCGACTGCGCGCTCAAAAAGCGGTCCTGACCACCGCCGGCCGCATTTCTTCGCGTGCAGTCGCGCTCCTCGACTGCGCCACCACCAGCCGCAGACTCCGCGGATGTCTCGCCGTCGTCTGCGGGACCCACTAGTCGCTTGCGAGTCCGCTCGAGGTGTCGATGGTAAAACGGACTTCCGCGGGAAAAGCCCACACTTGCGACTTTGAGATGTATGGTGTTCGGTTGTAAGCCATGCAGATAATAACCGCTTTGGTGAGTTCCGAAGTGTTCCGCATGCTGGTGCTCGATCATCTCTTACAAAAATGGTTCAAGTGGCTCTGAGGACTATGGGACTTAACTTCTGAGGTCATCAGTTCCCTAGAACTTAGAAGTAATTAAACCTAACTAACCTAAGGACATTAAACACATCCATGCCCGAGGCGGATTCGAAACTGCGACCGTAGCGGTCGCGCGGTTCCAGACTGCAGCCCCTAGAACCGCTTGGCCACCCCGGCCGGCCATCTTTTACAGTTCTGCCCAGTGTGTCTTCCTGTCAGTACCCGGATACATATATTTTGATTTCAGAAGTTTTCTCAGTGCGACTGAGAAAATATTAGTCGTTATTTGCTTCCGGGGTCCAGTTGGTTTCACATTAGGCCTACCACTCTTCTGGACTATACTTCAGCTACCGACCCCGCCGTCTTCGCCGCATGCTGCGAGCGAAAGTATAACATGCAGTGTGCATTGCAACCTATGGCAGCTTTCATAAGTCTCATAAGTATAGGCACCAGCCTTTAAAACCCGCGGCTTTTCCTATTATAAGATACCAGTGATTTTCTTTAATTCTCCGATCACGATATGACACAAGCAGTCGTCTGCAAAATTCTAACCTCGGAGGTCCTTGCCACTCAAAAGAAGATAAAATTTTGCCGAGCGAGGGAGTATCGAAGTTTGTTCACTATATGCTGTGATCATTCCGCGTAATGATAAATCCCCAGGTAGAGAGAAGTGTAATACATTACGCAATCATAATTAATTGGTTCAAATGGCTCTAAGCACTATGGTACTTAACATCTGAGGTCATCAGTCCCCTAGAACTTAGAACTACTTAAACCTAACTAACCAAAGGACATCACACACATCCATGCCCGAGGCAGGATTCGAACCTGCGACCGCAGCAGCAGCGCGGTTCCGGACTGAAGCGCCTAGAACCGCTCGGCCACAAGAGTCGGCTCATAATTAATTACTACATCGTTTATCATAAGTAGTCCCATAATATTCATGTAAATAGGAAGTGGAACTAAATAATTAACAGACGTAAAGCTGTCAGTTCATAAGTTACGTGAACTTCATATCAGTGGTCGTACTCACGAAAAGATATGTAATGAAACGAATAACCATTGAAAGAGAAGGCTTTGTTCACAAGTATTCGTGCACCGGATGGAGTAAGGTGCCGGGGACAGATGGCGCGTAGGAAACTTGCTGTGTGTTCGCTCCAAAACAAAAAAATTGGAAATTTGTGGTAAGGTTCAAATGGTTCAAATGGCTCTGAGCACTATGGAACTTAACATCTTAGGTCATCAGTCCCCTAGAGCTTAGAACTACTTAAACCTGACTAACCTAAGGAGATCACACACATCCATGCCCGAGGCAGGATTCGAACCTGCGACCGTAGCAGCCCCACGGTTCCAGACTGCAGCGCCTAGAACCGCTCGGCCACCGCGGCCGGCTGTGGTAAGGTCTTATGGAACCAAACTGCTGAAGTCATCGGTCCTTAAGCTTACACACTACTTAATCTAACTTAAACTAACTTACGCTAAGGACGACACACACACCCACGCGCGGGGAAGGACTCGAACCTCCGACGTCCAAAACAGATACACTGCACCACCCGCACAGGTTAACAAAGCAGTATCTTTGCAACATTTCAAAGAGTTATTGGTCTGTCTCTTCCACAGGAATCCCACCATCTGTGGGTGGTGTACGACCACGGACTCCACATATTATCAAAAATATTATATTTCTAGTAGCATTTTTTAAATCGATGTGTGTAAAAAAAATTTGTTTTTACAAAAGTAAAGATGCGGATACGACTGAATACATCAACGTAGTCAAGCAGAAGAGGTACTCCGATGAAGGTAGGGTGGCATTCAATCTTCCTCTCACTTCAAGCCAATATGCCGTGCTTTAGCGTCACTCCACACGGTGCCACAGGAACTCCCCCTCTACTCTACTAGTCCCCACTGCCCCCGCCATCACTCACTGATGCTAGCCGCTTTATTGTTGGACGGTGTGATTAATTGGTCGGAGGGCACCCAGCTCTATTAGCGTCCAGCCCCTGTCGGCACTATGCTGCTACTGCAGCCCTCGGTGACTTGACCAGCAAGTGACGATTGTTTTGTTACAGTGGCAATTTTATTATTGTAGAAATGCGCGAATTCGTGACTAAGAGGAGATACTTGACAATGAGAGAACTGCACCAAAACAGAAGAATAATAACCATTCAGTCTTTGAAAAACACTAATACACAAATATTGAAACGAGGAGAGTTAATCGAGATTTAATGGCAATTGAGGAATATGGGGGAAACAAACAGCATCTACTTCTTTTTATCTAGATTTAATGTCCTTCGACCACGTTTGAATTCCTCAGAGCGCAATGCAGTGACGTGCGATAGAAGACTGCTGTGTGAAGAGGCGTGGCACTGCACTTTGGCACACTTAGGACCAAATAACAAGTCTTACATTTAACTCTTGAGAAAGAAGTGCAGCACAAAATGAACATAGTTCTGAAAAATAGATTTTTTTTTTTTAATTTTACGTCCTATCTCAAAGGACTGAGTTAGAGGGGAGGGAGGAGGCGGCACCATTATGCTCCGGTTCGGAAATATCGTAGATCCGGGCTTGGCTGTATGCCTCTTGTAGTGATCTAAGGCTACCCCTTATATGTGGTTTATATTAAGTAGTTCATTGTATAGTTGAAAGAAATTGACACGAAAAATAAGGTACAATACTTCCTTCTCAAAAACAACATAACGAAATCTGCGAAATGAGTTGCCCCCTTTTCTGACCCTCGACGGAAGAAACTTTACATTCTTTATGTCCTGTTGATATAAAGTTGATTTGAGACAAAAAAGGTCGGATAGTATGAGAACTGGGCAGGAATGTGACCGCAGCCTTTTTGAAGAATGTAGTCTGAAACCCGTCTGAAGAGATTGATGGGAAATGCTTGACACACAGATGAGGGCGTAAGAACGAAAGTTGAATCTTGATCCTCAGCTATATGTGCGCCGCCTTAACCGTGCTCGCTCTTGCATTTGAGTTTAATTCTGAAGCTAAATCGTTAGCAAATTTCTTTGGATGTCAATCCGTATAACCAGCTCCTTTCGCCTAATCCAAAATAACAACTCTTTCATTCCATTTATAAGAAGCGTAAAATAATGAATCAGTATTTAGCGTCCGATTTACAGATTAGTGGTCAATATCTGGAGCCCTTTAACTCGTTTAAATATTTAGTGATGTGATGAACAAGTAAAACTCTAAAAAGAAAGGAAAATGGAAGGAAAGCGACGTTTCTCTTTAAAGAATACTGCTCTACAATTTTGTTGTCACAATCGTATGTCTCGTGCAGAAATCATGAGAGTAAGATAAGAAAGCTTAAGGATTGAGCAGAGATGTATGCAGGGTGTTTGACTGGGGCGAGTAGAGGACCATGAAACAAGCAAGTAATCCTAATAAACTTAGGTCCGGAAACAAACGGTTTCTCTGATATAATCACATTTCCTTCCTGGCTGACATAATGATTTTGTGTACATTAATTTCCTGCAACAGAAGCTTATCGACTATTTGGATTATGTTCCTTATGGTGAAAGGATGCGAGTATAGTACATGCATGATGGAGCACTGGCATATTTTCATGTGGCCAGGTCCTCCGACCTGAACTCGTTGGATTTTTTGTGTAGAGTATTCAAAACCTTGCTGTGTTCCAGACGTGTTGATAGTGTCTTTGAGCTTGGTACTGCATTGCGAATGGTTGTCAATGCATTCGGAATACGCCTGGGTTTTTTGATAGCGTACGGGCATCAATGAGGAGATTTGCTGAAAAGCATTCATTCATATGAACGATGGTCTTGAGGAATGCTTGTTGTAACGTGTTTGACTTCAAGTGCATATCTGCAGTTTGGATAGTCTGGGACCTTTCTATGAGGAGTTCATGTACTAAGTCGCAATAAGTCGTATCGGCGAAATCATTAGTTTCTGTACATACATTCACTTGAATTATTTGCTTGCTTCACTGTCCTAGCAGTCATTTTTGTTTTTTAAAATAAAGAACAACTACCGACACTCACACTCGAGTTTTTATTTCAAGGGGTCATACATTTCGAGCCGCGGGGGCTCATCGTCAGGTGCTTTGACAGTCTACATCGTTTTTTTTCCAGATTTAGATTATTTCTGGTCCTGATCTGTAGTATTTTACTAAGTTAGCACATTGCGAATATAAGTTTGCAAAACTAATACAAAACGAAAAATAACTTACTGTTTACAATGGTGTATATATGATTTTGGAGCTCAGTATGAGTAAAAATATACACATTTTTCATTCTACAGTAAGTTTTGTTAACACAAGTCAAAACAAGTCAATGAATTTAAAATGTTAAGATCCCGCGTTTCTACAAATACACAGTTATTATATCGAAGAAGATATAAAGCTATTACATTATTAGTTATACAGGATATTAGTTATACGAATATTTAGAAATATGTCAAACATGGATTATGTTATCAAATGCTTCCTAAAGAAACGAATATTTAACATCTGTCATATTCACAAATATTCCTTTTGTAAATAATATCCTGTATAACGAATAATGTAATTGCTTTGTATCTTCTCTCAAAGAACAAAACCTGTGAAACTTCCTAGCGGATTAAAGTTGTGTGCCGGACCAAAACTCGAACTCGGGACGATTTTGGGCGTGAGTCGCGCTTGGGTAGCTCAGTTAGTAGAGCACTTGTCTGCGAAAGACAAAGGTCCCGAGTTCGAGTCTCGGTTCGGCACACATTTTTGGTCTGCCACGAAGTTTCATATCAGCACCATACTCCACTGCAGAGTGAAAATTTCGTTCTGGAAACAAAACCTGTGTATTTGTAGAAATGCGGTCTTTTTACATTCAAAATTCTTTGACTTGTGTTTACAAAATGTATTGTAGAATTAAAAGTGTATATATATACATAAACATTTTTATTCATAGTGTGCTTCAAAAACATGTATCCACCACTGGAAACAGGAAGTTATTTTTCGATTTGTATTAGCTTTGTAAACTTATGTACTTGTACACTCCTGGAAATTGAAATAAGAACACCGTGAATTCATTGTCCCAGGAAGGGGAAACTTTGTTGACACATTCCTGGGGTCAGATACATCACATGATCACACTGACAGAACCACAGGCACATAGACACAGGCAACAGAGCATGCACAATGTCGGCACTAGTACAGTGTATATCCACCTTTCGCAGCAATGCAGGCTGCTATTCTCCCATGGAGACGATCGTAGAGATGCTGGATGTAGTCCTGTGGAACGGCTTGCCATGCCATTTCCACCTGGCGCCTCAGTTGGACCAGCGTTCGTGCTGGACATGCAGACAGCGTGAGACGACGCTTCATCCAGTTCCAAACATGCTCAATGGGGGACAGATCCGGAGATCTTGCTGGCCAGGGTAGTTGACTTACACCTTCTAGAGCACGTTGGGTGCACGGGATACATGCGGACGTGCATTGTCCTGTTGGAACAGCAAGTTCCCTTGCCGGTCTAGGAATGGTAGAACGATGGGATCGATGACGGTTTGGATGTACCGTGCACTATTCAGTGTCCCCTCGACGATCACCAGTGGTGTACGGCCAGTGTAGGAGATCGCTCCCCACACCATGATGCCAGGTGTTGGCCCTGTGTGCCTCGGTCGTATGCAGTCCTGATTGGGCGCTCACCTACACGGCGCCAAACACGCGTACGACCATCATTGGCACCAAGGCAGAAGCGACTCTCATCGCTGAAGACGACACGTCTCCATTCGTCCCTCCATTCACGCCTGTCGCGACACCACTGGAGGCGGGCTGCACGATGTTGGGGCGTGAGCGGAAGACGGCCTAACGGTGTGCGGGACCGTAGCCCAGCTTCATGGAGACGGTTGCGAATGGTCCTCGCCGATACCCCAGGAGCAACAGTGTCCCTAATTTGCTGGGAAGTGGTGATGCGGTCCCCTACGGCACTGCGTAGGATCCTACGGTATTGGCGTGCATCCGTGCGTCGCTGCGGTCCGGTCCCAGGTCGACGGGCACGTGCACCTTCCGCCGACCACTGGCGACAACATCGATGTACTGTGGAGACCTCACGCCCCACGTGTTGAGCAATTCGGCGGTACGTCCACCCGGCCTCCCGCATGCCCACTATACGCCCTCGCTCAAAGTCCGTCAACTGCACATACGGTTCACGTCCACGCTGTCGCGGCATGCTACCAGTGTTAAAGACTGCGATGGAGCTCCGTATGCCACGGCAAACTGGCTGACACTGACGGCGGCGGTGCACAAATGCTGCGCAGCTAGCGCCATTCGACGGCCAACACCGCGGTTCCTGGTGTGTCCGCTGTGCCGTGCGTGTGATCATTGCTTGTACAGCCCTCTCGCAGTGTCCGGAGCAAGTATGGTGGGTCTGACACACCGGTGTCAATGTGTTCTTTTTTCCATTTCCAGGAGTGTATTATACCATGGTAATCTTACCAGAACCCCAATTAACCTTAAGGGGTAGGACGTCAAACGGGACGACTTGGAGCAGGAGAGACACCACAGGAACTTTCAATTTCCACTGTCTATACTTTTAAAAACAAATTCATAAAACTTTGTCAGAATGACGAGAAAGGATTCAGAATTTACCCTTATAGTGGTGGACGTTCAAAAATATAAGAAAATAATTTAGTTTTTTTTTTTTCATTTGTATTTCACCTTTTGTTCACTTACCATTGGCTGCATTTGTTGCTATAGGTTAACTTTTCTTCATAAGTACGGGAGATCCTTCGATGAATTTTGCACAGCATACAAACCATACTTACAGGTGTATGAAACTCTAGAATTTTCCAAATCTACTAAAAACTGTGGTAAAAATTGAGATAATTAACTATAAAATTTGAGTTTTTTCTAAGCATGAAGTTTCAAATGTAACAGCACATTCATTTTTTCATAAATTAAATAATTTCTAGAGTTCTAACACCTGTCAGTATGGTTTGTATCCTGCGCAAAATTCATCGAAGAATCTCTCTGACTTATGAAGAAACGTGTGCCTATAGCAACAAACGCAGCCAATAGAAGTGAAAAAATTATGAACTTTCACATGTAAAAAAAAATTATTTTGTAATATTTTTTGAACTTCCACTGCTATGATTGTGAATCCTGAATCCTCCCTGGTCATGCTGACAAAGTTTTATGAATTTATTCGTAAAAGTATAGACAGTGTAAAATTAAAATGTCCTGTGGCGTCTCCTTCTCCAAGACGGCTCGTTTGACGTCCTACCCCCCTTAATGTGGAAAAGAAGTCGATGAAGACTATCAAGGCACCTGAAGATGAGCCCCTAGGGCTCAAAACTCATCGTGTATTGAAGTAAAATCACGATTGTGACTGAAGGTGGTTGTTCTTTATTTTACTTAAGTATTACGGTCGCGGAGGAAACACTGACAGCAATGGGTAAAGTTAAGTCATTTTTTTCTTTCACTCAGTATGCGAATGAAATAGGACAGAAAATCGGTAAATTGTTACGAAGTACTCTCCACCACAGAGTACATGTGCACTAGGAATGTGGTAGCATTGTGTTCGTACGCGGTTAGACTCTCCACTAAGAAACCGCTTTGGCCACGGGCTGTGCCACTGCCGCCTCTTGGGTGGCATTCAATAATGCTACCGCGGCGGGGCCACTACATCTGTAATGCTCGGTAAGCCTAAGAGCCTCCTCCCTTTCAGCACGGAAGATAAAGTTATGCGGGCTTAAGAGAGGCCTGCAGTACTTACGGCAGCCTGTATGGGAGGGCTACCGTCACCAATACGGGGCGAATACTGTCGGCGAATGACAGTCTATTGCGGACTGAGAACGGAAACGTAACGACGAGCAGCAACAACAGTGCTTCGAGGGTAGGCGGCTGTTCCCCCGAGCGTCAGGGCACGCCTGGTTTGCCGCGGCACAATGCGCGTGGTTGTGTGCCGCGGCAGAAGACGCGGCGGTTCCTCTATTGACGACAGAAAGGACACGGGCGAGCGGCAGGGGGGGAGAGGGGAGCGCGACACACAAGGACACGAGGCCGCCGCCGCCTCTCCCCCTAAGATGACAACGCTTTGTGGCTCGGCCCGCGACCAAATAATATGCCCCGCCTGTGTCCGCAGTTATGTTTTTGCTCTCCTGCCTCGAGGACAGACGGCTCAAAGAGACAGAGACACACCACTCCACGAGACATGATACAGAAATCTGGGTCTCGTCTTCTCGAGGACGAGCGAGTAGCCTTCATAGAGATCTTATTTTGTTCGTGAAATTCGCCGGCCTGAGGGAAAGAAAACGGAGGAGCGCAGGCGGACCAAGGAAAAAAAAAGATAAACATCTCGGATTTCTGCGTTTATGTCCTCAGGATAGGTTTGTGTCCCTCCGGCCGATGTGACCCGGGACACTAATATACTGCGGAGGGAGGGATATTGGCCCAAGACAAACAGGCGGCGTGCAGCGCCGTGTCACGGGTATTTGCGCGGCTGTGTCCGCAGCTATCAGCGAAGGCCCATCGGCGCCACTCCGGTGCGGACCGCCCAGGCGGAAGAGCGTCCGGCCTTTCCCACGGGCCTCTGGGACTCTGCTGCGGGGTACGCCTTACCTCAAATCGCACACGCGCACTCACGTTTACAACTGCGCACAGATTCGCGCTACCTTAAGCATCGTTTACATTTTCTTGTCTCAATCGACTATAGAATATGAGTCCACCGTAGCGGTCCTGCCGCATTGTGCTTGTATCGAGCCCCACCTGTCACGAGTGGTCTTTCTGTTTACACGTAGCACGAATATTGCGCGTGTCGTGAGAGCTGTGTGGTGTGCAGTTTGGCACCCAGACGGTAAAAATAAGGTACCATAGACCATCCTTACAGATATTCGAGATATAGTAACGGAATTAGGGAACTAGCAACGATAATAAGAGTTCCCGCGCCACGAAATGGGTTACCTACTGCTTGACCACAAACCAGAGTAAAGACATCTAAGAGAAGCTTGGAGTTTAGAGCATCAGTGATGTTGTTGAGGTATTCAGTCTGAAGAAAGGTTTGATGCAGCTCTCCGAGCTACTCTATCATGTGCAGCCTCTTCATCTCCGAGTTACTACTGAATCCTACATCCATCTGAATCTGCTTACTGTATTCATCTCTTGGCCTCCTACGATTCTCCCCCCCCCCCCCCCTATTTTCTCCAGCACTAAATTCATGATCCGTAGTTGTTTCAGAATGTGTCCTGTCAACTGATCCTTTCTTCTAGTCAAGTTGTACCATAAATTTCTTTTCTCCCCTAGTCTGTTCAGTGCCACCTCGTTAATTATATGATCTCTCCATCTAGTCTTCAGCATTCTTCTGTAGCACCACAGATTCTATTCACCTCTCATCAAAACTGCTTATCACCCATTTGTCACTTCCATACATGGCTACACTTCAGACAAATACTTTCAGAAGAGACTTCCTGACACTTAAATCTATTATCTATGTTAAGAAATTTCTCTTCTTCAGAAAAGTTTTTCTTGTAATTGCCAGTCTGTATTTTGTATCCTCTCTACGTCGGGTATCATCAGTTGTTTTGCTGCCCAGACAACAAAACTCATCTACTTCTTTCAGTATTTCATTTCCTACTCTAATGCCCTAAGCATCACCTGATTTAGTTCGACTACATTCCATTATCCACGTTTTGCTTTTGTTGATGTTCACCTTATATCCTCCTTTCAAGGCACTATCGATTCGATTCAACTGCTCTTCCAAGTCCTCTGCTGTTTTTGACAGAATTATAATTTCATCGGCAAGCCTCGAGGTTTTTTCCTTCTCCCTGGGCTTTAATTCGTACTCCAAATTTTTCTTTTGTTTCCGTTACTGCTTGCTCGATGTGTAGACTGAACAGCATCGGGGATAGGCTACAACCGTTCTCAACCACTGCTTCCCTTTCATGGTTCAAATGGCTCTGAGCACTAAGGGACTTAACATCTGAGGTCATCAGTCCCCTAGACTTAGAACTACTTAAACCTAACTAACCTAAGGACATCACACACATCCATGCCCGAGGCAGGTGTGGTGTCCTTAGGTTAATTAGGTTTAAGTAGTTCTAAGTTCTAGGGGACTGATGACCTCAGAAGTTAAGTTCCATAGTGTTCAATGCCATTTGAACCAAGGACAGGCAGTCAGCCTTTTCCACCTACATCGGAAAACGAATATCCGGGTGGATTAGATTCGGGTGTTTTAAGAAGTCGTTCAAATTCTCACTGTCAAGCTGCATTTCACTAAGTTATTTGAATACTGTGTACGCTGGTAGAAACTCAATCTCAGATAATTTAAGTTGTTGATGAGGTTTTGGTAAACTGTAATTAGTTATTATCGCCTACTTTATTAATGCCCATCAATCTCATAATAATTATGGAAAATACGGTAGAAACTAAAAGGAGTAATGCAGAGGTACGGGTCATTCTTTTTTCATGTTATTTTCCTCTTTCACCTCCTCCTAATCCCCCCCCCCCTTTCACTCCCTCCCTCCCCCCCCTCTCTCTCTCTCTCTCGGACATCCTCCCGCCCCCCTCCCTCATCTCTTTCTGGAGATACAATCTTCTTGCTGAATTAGATTAATACTCGACCTGCGAGCATACCCCTTGATTTGCAAAAGCGCGGACGGAACGCATTTAAGCGTGTGAATTAAATCAAGGTGTGAAAAATAATTCTGCTGTGTATAACTCTGAATCAAAGGAACAAAATGTAGTACCGTTACTCAGACTTGACTTCCATCCGAAAAGGCCCGCCATTTAATTTACAAGTGGGCTACGGATCAGCAGTCGCAAGCGGATACAGAATGGAAGGTGCTCGATTTTATGGTTGACATGCGCACAACATTTTATGAAAGGTTCACACACGTCTCTCTCGCGTTGCCGTTGCTGCCCACTCGGGAGCAAATGAAAAGTTGCGAGAGCGAAAGCATCTGGCGGTGCGATCCAGACCGTCTATTATATCGCAGTTTAACTACTCGCGTCGTCTTATTTCACTGCAGCGTCCAATGACCCGCTTCCTGGAGCAGTAAAGCTGGAACGCCGTGTCTGTTGGCTGAGATTTATCGTCTTATCATTTCGGGCGAAACGAGCCTTCGGCAGTTAAATAATTTATTTCCGGTCCAGGATCATTACATATTTTACGGCCGCGAGGGAAATGTCTGAAGCGCCGTGTTAAAACAAAGTCGTTTTGATCGCGACTGCCGTGAACAACGCCCTCTGTTTTGGGAGGCTCGGACTGGGGTCTTCCCCTGTGCTAACAGATTTAAGGCGTGGACGTCGTCGTTTTCACTGTAAAACATGTTTCTTCAGGCTTTTGCACTTTACCCAATGTGGTAAAGCCAATGAACATAACTTACGAATATTCTGTCCTTGGATCGCTGCAGGCGTCGATCAGAATCAATCGTAGAACAAAGAGAGAGAGGCGCAAAAAAACCTTCTCATGCTGTCCACGTGTCTCTCGAGTGAAGATTTCTTTAAACACTTAAAATGGCTAGGGAAAATAATTTTTTTACAAAAATACCCCCCCTCTGTTCTATCAAACATATATGTAACATTTGAGAGACTTAACAACTCTTTGCGTTCTTGTTCTTCAGCGTCTGCATCATCATGGTAATGATCGCTAATCACGGGCAATCATTCATTCACGAAGTGTTTTAGTGTTAATTCCTTGTCCTTCCAGTTGCTGTAAACGTAATTTGACGGTTTTCACATTTTTCCGATCACTGGACTCGTCCTACAGTGTAAATATAATGATATACGTCCTCCTGTCTTTCATATTATTCCAAAACAATGTATTGTATTGTATGTTAACCGGGGGCCTAGAAACGACGGAGAGGCTCCGTCTCCGCCGCAGCCGCTGTGGTCCACAACCCCACGACGGCTACCGCAGTCCACTTCACGATTCCGCCGCCCCACACCGAACCTAGGGTTATTGTGCAGTTCGGCACCGGTGGACATACCCCCCCCTCCCACCCCGGGAACGTCTTACGCCAGACGAGTGTAAACCTTATGTTTGCGTGGTAGAGTAGTGGTGGTGTACGCGTACGTGGAGAACTTGTTTGCGTAGCAATCGCCGACATAGTGTAGGTGAGGCGGAATAAGAGGAACCAGCCAGCATTCGCCATGGAAGATAGAAAACCGCCTAAAAACCATCCACAGACTGGCCGGGTCACCGGACCTCGACACAAGTCCGCCGGGCGGATTCGTGCCGGGGACCAGGCGCTCCTCACTCCGGAAAGCCGTGCGTTAGACCGCACGGCCAACCGGGTGGGCCCCAAAACAATGTACTAGTCTTCTACGTTATATACTGAGGTGAGGAAAGTCATGAGATATCTCCTAATATCTTGTCGGACCTCCTCTTGCCCGGCGTAGTGCAGCAACTCGACGTGGCATGGACTCAACAAGGCGTTGGAAGTCCCTTGCTGAAATATTGAGCCATGCTGCCTCTATAGCCGTCCATAACAGCGGTACAAGATTTTGCTCATGAACTGACCACTCGATTATGTTCCATAAATGTTCTTCAGGATTCATGTCGGGCGATCAGAACATTCGCTCGAGATGTCTAGAATGTTCTTCAAACCAAATGCGAACAACTGTTGCCCGTGACAAGGTGCATTGTCATCCACAAAAATCCCATCGTTATTCAGTCTCCAAGTAGCCGGACATAACAATTTCCAGTCAATGAGCGGTTCAGTTGGATCAGGTGACCTTGTCCAGTCCACGTAAATACAGCCCACACCGTTATGGAGCGACCACCAGCTTGCACAGCGCCTTGTTGACATCTTGGATCCACAACTTTGAGGGGTCTGCGCCACACTCGAACCTTACCTTCAGCTCGTACCAACTGAAACCGGGCTCATCTGACGACCCCTCGGTTTTCCGATTGTCTAGGGTCCAACCGATATGGTTACGGGTCCAGGAGAGGTGCTGTTGGCGATGTCGTGTTGATCGTCTGTTGCCATAGCTCAGTAACGTCAGATTTCGCCACTCTGTCCTAAGGAAACGATCGACGTACGTCCCATATTGATTTCTGCGATTATTTCAGGCAGTGTTGCTTGTCTGTTAGCACTGACAACTCTAGGCAAACTCCGCTACTCTCGGTCGTTAACCGAAGGCCGTCGGCTACTGTTCTGTCCGTAGAGAGAGGTAATGCCTGAAATTCTGTATTCTCGGCAAACTCTTGACACTGTGGATCTCCAAATATTGTATTCCCTAACGATTTCCGAAATGGAATGTCCCATGCGTCTAGCTCAAATTACCATTCCCCCTTCAAAGTCTGTTGATTACCCTAGTGCGGCCGTAATCACGTCGGATGCGTTTTCACATGAATCACCTATGTACAAATGAAGCTCCGCCAATGCACTGCCGCCATCTGTATACGTAAAGATCACTATCCCCTGACTTTTGTCACCTCAGTGTAAACACTACGCGCCGGCCGCTGTGACCGAGCGGTTCTACGCGCTTCAGTCCGGAACCGCGCTGCTGCTACGGTGGCAGATTCTACATCTACATCTACATCTATACTCCGCGAGCCACCTTACGGTGTGTGGCGGAGGGTACTTATTGTACCACTATCTGATCCCCCCTTCCCTGTTCCATTCACGAATTGTGCGTGGGAAGAACGACTGCTTGTAAGTCTCCGTATTTGCTCTAATTTCTCGGATCTTTTCGTTGTGATCATTACGCGAGATATATGTGGGCGGTAGTAATATGTTGCCCATCTCTTCCCGGAATGTGCTCTCTCGTAATTTCGATAATAAACCTCTCCGTATTGCGTAACGCCTTTCTTGAAGTGTCCGCCACTGGAGCTTGTTCAGCATCTCCGTAACGCTCTCGCGCTGACTAAATGTCCCCATGACGAATCGCGCTGCTTTTCGCTGGATCATGTCTATCTCTTCTATTAATCCAACCTGGTAAGGGTCCCATACTGATGAGCAATACTCAAGAATCGGACGAACAAGCGTTTTGTAAGCTACTTCTTTCGTCGATGAGTCACATTTTCTTAGAATTCTTCCTATGAATCTCAACCTGGCGCCTGCTTTTCCCACTATTTGTTTTATGTGATCATTCCACTTCAGATCGCTCCGGATAGTAACTCCTAAGTATTTTACGGTCGTTACCGCTTCCAATGATTTACCACCTATGGCATAATCGTACTGGAATGGATTTCTGCCCCTATGTATGCGCATTATATTACATTTATCTACGTTTAGGGAAAGCTGCCAGCTGTCGCACCATGCATTAATCCTCTGCAGGTCCTCCTGGAGTACGTACGAGTCTTCTGATGTTGCTACTTTCTTGTAGACAACCGTGTCATCTGCAAATTGCCTCACGGAGCTACCGATGTTGTCAACTAAGTCATTTATGTATATTGTAAACAATAAAGGTCCTATCACGCTTCCCTGCCGTACTCCCGAAATTACCTCTACATCTGCAGATTTTGAACCGTTAAGAATGACATGTTGTGTTCTTTCTTCTAGGAAATCCTGAATCCAATCACAAACCTGGTCCGATATTCCGTAAACTCGTATTTTTTTCACTAAACGTAAGTGCGGAACCGTATCAAATGCCTTCCTGAAGTCCAGGAATACGGCATCAATCTGCTCGCCAGTGTCTACGGCACTGTGAATTTCTTGGGCAAATAGGGCGAGCTGAGTTTCACATGATCTCTGTTTGCGGAATCCATGTTGGTTATGATGAAGGAGATTTGTATTATCTAAGAACGTCATAATACGAGAACACAAAACATGTTCCATTATTCTACAACAGATTGACGTAAGCGAAATAGGCCTATAATTATTCGCATCTGATTTATGACCCTTCTTGAAAATGGGAACGACCTGCGCTTTCTTCCAGTCGCTAGGTACTTTACGTTCTTCCAGCGATCTACGATAAATTGCTGATAGAAAGGGGGCAAGTTCTTTAGCATAATCACTGTAGAATCTTAAGGGTATCTCGTCTGGTCCGGATGCTTTTCCGCTACTAAGTGATAGCAGTTGTTTTTCAATTCCGATATCGTTTATTTCAATATTTTCCATTTTGGCGTCCGTGCAACGGCTGAAGTCAGGGACCGTGTTACGATTTTCCGCAGTGAAACAGTTTCGGAACACTGAATTCAGTATTTCTGCCTTTCTTCGGTCGTCCTCTGTTTCGGTGCCATCGTGGTCAACGAGTGACCGAATAGGGGATTCGAATCCTGCCTCGGGCATGAATGTGTGTGATGTCCTTAGGTTAGTTAGGCTTAAGTAGTTCTAAGTCTAGGGGAATGATGGCCTCAGATGTTAAGTCCCATAGTGCTTAGAGCCATTTGAACTATTTGTAAACCCTGAGTTGCTGTGCCGCTTAGAAGTCTGTGCAGTGAATAATACACTCTTTGGGGGCATTGAAAGAAACCACTCAGTTTCCCCTGTCCTAAAGATCGATCATTATTCGGAAGGTTACTGAACGAGAGATATCTCATGCACAGGCATAGGGAGGAGTGCTGAAGGAAACACCGCAGACGGGGTTGCAGCCTGAGATGACCGCTTCCTGCGCTAATTGCCACGGCCTTGTCATCGTTGGGGCCAGGCTCGGCTCTCCTTAATTAAATCACTTATCTCTGCGCTGCGGCTGCAATTCCTCACTACCAAATTTATTGGAGCGATTCTTCTCCTTCCACCTTAATTTTTTTTATTATTATTTGTGCTGCGATGGCGATGGTAGTACCTCCTCCTGCAATAAATCTGACAGGCTGGCGTGGCGAAAGGCAAAATCGTGTCCAGTCCTTGTGTGTGTGTGTGTGTGTGTGTGTGTGGGCCGAGACGGAGGAACCGGGAGCACGCTTCTCGATGTGCATCGCCGAAATAAATCGCCAGCCTGGAATGAATATTGCGAACAATGGAGCCGGGCGTGTCTGCGCCTGGATTACGGAGAATTCCGACTCTACGGCTTTCTTTTTCCCCTTTTTTTAAATCTGCCCGTCCTCCAATCCCACACTCCCGGTTTCCCTCTACCTCTCCCCCCCCCCCCCCCGGGCATCCATTAGCGCTCGCCGCATTAATTAAAAAATTTTGGCCGAGTCCGCAAAATGGCCACCACTTATAAGCGGCGCAAACAATAAGATTCCGGAACGCGTCTCGGGATGCCGAGACTAACAAATCAGCGGGCAAAAGGCACCGGTGCCGTGACTGATGGATTCCCGCGAAAGAAGATGGCATGCTGACTTTTCGAGGCGTTTTTACCATCCGCCGCCGTCGCCACTGAGCCGAAACCAGAAACGAAACTCCGGTTTCCATCACCGAACGCCCACAGGATTCAACGCCGAGAAAGTTAAGAGTACAATAAGGCTAGAGAAAATTACGAAACTGCGAAATCACACACCTGCACTAGCATGCCTCCTTCAGCTTGCATCAATTCTAAGACAGCTAAGAGAAGTTTCTTTAATCACCAGGATCTATTCTAAAGCATCATTACGATGTGCCATAATTTATTTATTTGGTGTAGTTACCTTGACAGATTGCTCTCAGCATCACAAATTGATGTTAATGGTATGATAAACAGTATTCAATCTTTGGCTAAAGGACTGCGTAGAAAGGACAAGCCATGAGTAGTGTCAGCAAATGGTTCAAATGGCTCTGAGCACTATGGGACTTAACAGCTATGGTCATCAGTCCCCTAGAACTTAGAACTACTTAACCTAACTAACCTAAGGACATTACGCAACACTCAGTCATTACGAGGCAGAGAAAATCCCTGACCCCGCCGGGAATCGAACCCGGGAACCCGAGCGCGGGAAGCGAGAACGCTACCGCACGACCACGAGCTGCGGACTAGTGTTAGCAGGCCGATGTTGTCCACGAAAACGAAAGGAACCAAATGGTGCAAGCTACATGTCCTTGTAATTTCAGTAAAAAAAATTGGCTTAAATTCCACAATATAATCCTATTTTCTTCATATAGTTACTCATGAATGTGTTAGGTTTTCGCTTGTTAAAAAATTATTTTTTTCCTGGAACCCCTCCAACAAATTTAAGTATTCCATACTCCTTCGCTAACAGTGATTTTAGTTGCTCGTCCTATTTCATATCGCTTCTTGGAATTACGATGTTACGTGCTCAAAGTCTTTAACTACCACTCTTTATTTTTGTTTGTGCTATGATTATCTTGCATTTATCTAAATTAATAGAGGTTCCACATTCATTACACCAACTGAAAATTCTGTCCAAGCATAATCAGCGAACAACCTTATAGTGCTGCTCAATATATCTGGTAAATCCTTTATGTATACTGGGGATATTAGTAGTTCTGTTACGCTTCCTTGGAGGACACCCAATGATACACTCATTTCTGTAGTAAGTTCGCCTAGCCCATCAAAATGTCGCCTACATCTTCTCTCAACAACTGGGGTCTAAATGTAAAATAATTTTTTTCCAAAGTGGCAGTCTATTTTACACTGGAGAGCCAAAGAAACTGGTATAGACATGCGCATTCGAATACAGAGATATGTAAACAGGCAGAGTACGGCGCTGCGGTCGCTGCAACAATGGTAGGTTATCAAGATTTAAGTGAGTTTGAACGTGGTGCTATAGTCGGCGCACGAGCGATGGGACTCAACATCTCCGAGGTAGCGATGAAGTGGGGATTTTCTCGTGCAACCGTTTCACGAGTGTACCGTGAATATCAGTAATCCGGTAAAACATCATATCTTCGACATCGATGCGACCGGATAAAGATCCTGCAAGAACGGGACCAACGACAAATGAAAAGAATCGTTCGACGTGACAGATGTGCAACCCTTCCGCAAATTGCTGCCGGTTTCAGTGCTAGGCCATCAGCAAGTGTCAGCGTGCGAACCATTCAACGAAACATCATTGATATGGTCTTTCGAAGCCTAAGGCCCAGACCGTTGATGATTACGTGACAAAAAGCTTTAAGCCTTGCCTGTGTCCGTCAACACCGACGTTGGACTCTTGATGACTGGAAACTTGTTGTCTGGTCGGACGTTTCTCGTTTCAAATTGTATCGAGCAGATGGATGAATACGGGTATGGAGACAATCTCATGAATCCCTGGACCCTGCATGTCAGCAGGAGACTGTTGAAGTTGGTGGTGGCTCTGTAATGGTGTGGGGCGTGTGCAGTTGGACTGATATGGAACTCCTGATACGTCTAGATACGACACGTACGTACGTAAACATCCTATCTGATCATCTGCATCCATTCATGTCCAATTTGCATTCCGACGGACTTGGGTAGTTCCAGCAGGACAGTACGACGCCCCACACGTCCAGAATTGCTACAGATTGGCTCCAGGAGCACTCTTTTGGCGACAGTTATGTCGAAATAAAAAAAAAGTCTTCAAAAGCATAGGCATATAGAAGTCGTTTCCCCTCGTTCTGTTTGCGACTGGAATAGGAAAGAAAATGACTGGTAGTGGTATAGGGTGCGGTGGTTTGATGAGTATATGTAGAAATTCCTAAACATCGACACAGACAACATCCGTCATCTAGTCAACTCTATCCTATTCTCTAACATTCCCTATGTTTGACAAGTACGACAAACAGCTTCCTACATGGTCAAATATTTGACAGACAAAGTAAAGTTTGGCAAATTGTTTGGGAGTCTACGGGGACCTTTAATCGAATATTCTTGGAGTCAGTCACACATCTGTTCAAAATGGCTCTGAGCACTATGGGACTTAACTTCTGACGTCATCAGTCCCCTAGAACTTAGAACTAACCTAAGGACATCACACACATCCATGCCCGAGGCAGGATTTGAACCTGCGACCGTAGCGGTCGCACGGTTCCAGACTGTAGCGCCTAGAACCGCTCGGCTATCCCGGCCGGCACACATCTGTTCACATGGTTCAAATGGCTCTGAGCACTATGCGACTTAACTTCTGAGGTCATCAGTCGCCTAGAACTTAGAACTAATTAAACCTAACTAACCTAAGGACAACACACACATCCATGCCCGAGGCAGGATTCGAACCTGCGACCGTAGCAGTCGCACGGTTCCAGACTGTAGAGCCTAGAACCCTTGGCTACCCTGGCCGGCACACATCTGTGAAGATAGTTGTTAAAGACGAGCGAACGACTGGGTAGGTATGCAGCCTGTAGGCTAGCTGCATTCTAGGAGCCGGCTGGCTCGCTCGTTCGCTGCCCTCGCAGCAGGCGTGCGTTCGGCGCCGGCGGTATGCCCTGGGGCCGAGTGCAGGACTCCCGCGCTCAGAGCGAGTGCGCTCCGTGCTCGTCTGGGCGGGCGGGCGAGCAGGCAATAGGCGTGGGACGTGTTTAACTGCCGCCCCCTCGCGCCTTTGTTCAAGCTG
Source organism: Schistocerca serialis cubense (assembly GCF_023864345.2). Lineage (NCBI taxonomy): Eukaryota > Metazoa > Arthropoda > Insecta > Orthoptera > Acrididae > Schistocerca > Schistocerca serialis. Next base: position 265,900,649 of record NC_064643.1, read on the forward strand.
AACAGCTACAGGGTGCCCAACAAGCGCTGCTCGCTGCTCGGCTCTCCGTCTCTCTCGCGCCTCGTTACCCTGCTGCCTGCGCATACCAGGCTCCGGTGGCGCCGGCCGGAGGTCATCGCCGGATCATCTGCCCACGCGGCTGGAGGCGTCGCGCCGGACCCGCCTATCGCCGTATCACTTGCACTCTGCTGCGGACAGAGCGCGTAGACTCCACTGGAGCATCTAGTTTCAGCGACAAATGCGTCTGGAAACTCGCTGTCCCATGTCAGTTTGTCTTGAAGTTCTGCCTGACAGTTTGCCTCTCTCGTGTTCGGAATGGGTGAGCACTATCGTTTGAAGCTGCTGAAATTTTAAATGTACTACATAAAACTTATGTATCTAATTCATTATAGGAGTCTGCTATCATAATAGCACTAACTGATTTACTTTTCCGCCTGTGTCGTTTTTATTTCCATAAACAAGCCAAGTTTACGCGTTTCGGGCTAAGCCATCAGAAGTCTCTCAGATAGGAAGAAAAATAGGAGAAGCAGTTTTATACAGAACATAGAATTTTACACCCCGCTCCCTCCCCGCACACCCAACCACATCCACACACCCACCCACCAAAACACACACACACACACACACACACACACGCACGCACGCACGCACACAGACGTTAAAAAGTCGTCGGCGGAAATTGTCCGTGGTAAATTTGTACAGCGGGAGCTGACGCGATACTCTCTATACATGTCTTTTAACTCTTTATTGCATGACATTTTATTTTCAGGAAAGCATTTCAGTGAAAAAAGTTTCTGGGGGTAGGTTCTGACACACAAAATACTACGTAAGAGGTTGAACATAGAAATTCTGATTTAATTTTGATTTACTAAAGGTTTTAAGCATGACATTTTATTTTCAGGAAAGCATTTCAGTGAAAAACGTTTCTGGGGGTAGGTTCTGACACACAAAATACTACGTAAGAGGTTGAACATAGAAATTCTGATTTAATTTTGATTTACTAAAGGTTTTAAGTTTGTTACCACACGGCAACAAGCCGAAAATACTGTTAATCGTTCAGTTACAGAGACAGGGAAGCACAATATGTGCTATCATTAAGCTTCATTGTGCATACTTTAAAAATCTATCTAGATGTGATCTAATTGCCGGAAATAATTATGTCTCTCAGCTGCTTTCGGGTGTGTTTACGTATACACGACCTTCAGCAAAGCCGGCCGTGGTGGTCGAGCGGTTCTAGGCGCTGCAATTTGGAACCGCGCGACCGCTACGGTCGCAGGTTCGAATCCTGCCTCGGGCATGGATGTGTGTGATGTCCTTAGGTTAGTTAGGTTTAAGTAGTTTAAGTTCTAGGGACTGATGACCTCAGATGTTAAGCCCCATAGTGCTCAGAGCCATTTGAACCAAGCCTTCAGCAAAGAAAATCTATTACGAATTGTTTTTACCAACATAATGACGCTAAACACAGTCTATCTCGATGCAGGTAGAGTATGTGTGTTGCAGGACGGCCACATCATGCATGTATGAGTAGTTTCCTTAACATTGCATGCAAATTTTCCGTTTGTTGCCTAATGGCAACGCCACTCTACAAAGAGTTAATGCGGTATGTTTCATTATGTATAGTGACGCGTTTGGCTGAAATTACATGAAAATGAAAAGCTATTATTACGGAAAACTATATTAAGTAGTTAAATCTAAATGATTTATTCTGTTTCACGACTCCTTTTTATGTCATGTCGTTTCATGGATTTACTCCTAGGTATTTAAATGACGGAAGCGACCGTATGACAACTAAAAAAGAATATTAAAGAAGTATATGCTTTCAAGTATCAAGGAAGTAAATTAATCATGAAAGGAAACATAAAGGATGAAATTTCGGAGAGGACAGAAAATTGTTCGAAATTTTATTATTGTGTACCTAGCATAATTAGAAATTGTAAAATATATGCCAAAGCAAAGAACATTATATACAAGTCATTATCTGCTAATTTTGACCTGTGGGTAAGAAGGCTGAATTTGCAAAGAAGATCTGAGCAGAATTCAAGCAACAGAGATGAGTTTTCTACGAAGCAACCTGGGTAAGACGAGAAGGGACAGGATAAGGAATGGAATAATACGTAACATCCTTCGGATTAATCTACTAAAAGAAACTATGGAGAGAAATAGGCTTTAATGGTTTGGCCAAGTAAAAAGAATGGGACTAGAATGTCATCAAAGAAAAGCTCTAGCACGGACAGATGCTGGACAAAGGCCAATTGGAAGAACACGAACAAGATGGAGAGACAAGGGGAAGGATGATGTGAGTCGAAGAGGAGTGAAGTAAGGGAAGATGCTAAATGACAGACGGTGGGAGAAAAAGAGAAGCTTGGAGGAGGCTGTGAGAACGACCTGCATAAGCAGAAACGTTCAGGAAAAAGAAGATGAAGTAAATGGTATGGGACGTTCTAGAAATTTCCTTTCTGTAGTTATTTTGCACCTATGTGTATCATTATGCATTTCCACACAGTCCTAGTTAAATGATACTTTCCGGCAGAAAAAAGTACTGTCAGCGAACATGTTACCAATCCTACCCGATAAATTGCTTTGTATATCGGAACCATTAGTGGTCTTGAAGTTAAAATCTTTTGGGTTATTAGGCCGCGTCATGTTTCTTCTAAAATGTTCGACGTTTCGACCCCTCTGCTGGGATCTTCCTCAGGAAGTAGCAGTATTGGACAGTATTGGACACCAAAAGTTCCTGAGGAACTTCAGTGATAACAACCACGAAAGCCTGCAGACTTACATTAGTGGTCTTATTACGCTTATTGTGGGACATTCTGTCTCCAATGATGAAGAAACCTTTTTGGGTCATGGAGACTATTGGGATGCAAATCTTCACACGTATCCGTTTCACAGTTATCATACAAGTGCTTCTGTACTTACAACCAGTTTGAATTTTTGTATCATAAGTATGGTTCTGCAGTGTGCCATTTGGAAGTGACAGTCAAGAGTTACTTGTATGACAGCTTTCCCTGAGAGTTAGGATTTTCAGTGTGTAATACATACATAGCTTAAATACGTACACCGACCGAGATGCCGCTATGTTAAAGAAACTTATAAATATTCAAAAGATCTGAAGATCAAACCTTCATCTAGTCATTCAGATTTGAGTTCTCCTTAATTCTGTGGAGTCCAATATCAGGACGCATCCTTCAAAAATAGCAATTTGCTTTACCCATCCTTATGTTATTGAGTTAGTGGTCGTTAAGTTGATGTAACTGCCAGCTTAAAAGAAAAAACGCCCGTATGGAAAGGATTAACATCAGGAAATTTGGGTATGAATCGCGTGAATTGTACCTACATTGTCTCCAGAAGTTCGACGTTTATTCCCCCTCCTTTCAGAAAACCTTTTTCACATTTTCTGGCGGTTTACGAAGAGGGAGTGTTTAGCGTTCACATCAGTATCGATAAGCGTCTTTATTACTATACGTGCGCAGTGTTTCCCGAGAAATTATTATAGAATGTAAAGACTGAGGACGACGACAACGGCGGCGACGACAGCGACGACCACAGCGAATCAAAAAAACCCAAGTGGCCGTAAAAATAACGTGTGGGAAAGAGCCGCTTGAATGGACTCTCAATGGCGGCGTTGTAAATAGTTGAAATAAAGACTTAGCACAGGCCGAAGCAATAGCGAGACGAGTATTTTAAGGACCCGGGGCATTTAACAAAAACCTCTATAAAAGTCTCGAGCGGGAGAAAAAAGAATGGTGAAGAGCGGTGCCGAGGTGAGCCAGTGTGTGTGTGTGTGTGTGTGTGTGTGTGTGTGTGTGTGTTTCCCAGAGGACGGGGACCCGGGGGGACCAATATTTTCGGAGCAGGTAGTATAAGTCCGGAGCAGCTAATAGCGTCGTCGGTGGGTCGCGCGCTGCCCTGGGCCGGCCGGACCGGGCCGAATTTATGACCGCTGTATATGACGTGGGACATGTCCCCTGGGCCGTCCCCCTTCCGCCTCCTCCGCCCCCAGCGCCACCCCCACCATTCCAGAAGACACCAGTTGTAAATTTATGCCGGGCCCCGTCCGCGTCGCTGCCGCTGCGGCTGCGGCGGCCGCCGGCGTCAGCGTCCGCAGCTATGAGCGACGTGCCGCGGAGGGCCGCACCGCCCCAGGGCTGCTATTCCGCCCACGCCGCCCGCGCGCCTGAATAAATCACGCCACACGGCGCCAGAGCCGTATCGCACCCACTCCCGTGCCCGTTATTTTCCGTGTCCCGGCCGGACGCGCAGACCTGTCAATCCGCTCGCATCGTTTGATCGGTCGATAGCCACTGGCTGTCAGTCGCGAAAGCCGGGCCCCTGGCAGGTCGCAACATTGCCCACTCCCCTCGAAATGCTTTTGGCGCTCATCTGCAAAGATTTTTTTGTTTCCAGGGGCAGTTTCATAGTGCGCTGCACCTACACGGCGTGCCTCTCTTGCCCTTTGCCAGTTTAAATACAAATCTTTTGTATGTACGACCTCATCTTACTGTACAGCATAACAAATTGCCTATGTGTATTGCAGGAGGGCTTTATCGGGGTGGTTCATAGTCAGCGAAACACTACATCCGCTGTGGTGCCAAAGTTATTAGATGCCTTCCCCCCCCCCCCCCCTCCCTGCCCCCCAATATCGTGTCGTACCTCCTTTAGCCCGGCATAGTGCAGCAGCAACTGGGCGTCTCCTGGACTCAGCAAGTCACTGGAAGTCCCACGCAGAAATATTGGGCCAATGCCTCTATAACTGGCCATGATAGCGAAAGTGTTGCCGGTGCAGAATTTTGTGCACGAACTGACCTCCCCATTGATGATGATGATGAGTCCCATACTTCTTTACAGAGCGTAGGGGAGCGACGCGGGAGACCCGCGCCGCCTTACTAGGCAAGGTCCTAGTGGAGGTGGTTTGCTATTGCCTTCCTCTGACCGTAATGGGGATGAATGATGATGATGAAGACGACACAACAACACCCAGTCATCTCGAGACAGGTAAACTCCCTGACCCCGCCGGGAATCGAACCCGGGACCCCGTGCTCGGGAAGCGAGAACGCTACCGCGAGACCACGAGCTGCAGACACCTCCCCATTATGTACCGTAAATGTTCGATGTGATATATGTCGGGCGATATGTGTGTCCCTAATCTTTCGCTCATAGTCCGGAGTGTTCTTCAAGCCAATATCTAACATTTGTGGCCCAGAGCCAGGGCGTAATGTAATCCATAAAAATTCCATTGTTGTTTGGAAACACGAAGTCCATGAATCGCTGCAAGTGGTCTGCAGGTAGCCGAATATAAATATTTTCTGTCAATGATCGGTTCAGTTGAACCAGACGAAGCGGTCCATTGCATGTGATTACAACCCACACAGGCCGGCCGGAGTGGCAGTGCGGTTCTGGAGCCGAGCGACCGCTCCGGTCGCAGGTTCGAATCCTGCCTCGGGCACGAATGTGTGTGATGTCCTTAGGTTAGTTAGGTTTAATTAGTTCTAAGTTCTAGGCGACTGATGACCTCAGAAGTTAAGTCGCATAGTGCTCGGGCACATTTGAACAACCCACACAGTTATGGAGTCACCACCAGCTTGCACAGTGCATTGTTTACAACTTGAGTCCATGGCTTCGACGGGTCTGCGCCATACTCGAACGCTACGATTAGCTCTTACCAACTGAAATCGGGACTCGTCTGATCAGGCCACGGTTTTCCAATGGTTTAGGGTCCAGTCGATATGGTCACGAACCCTGGAGAGGCGCTGCAGGCGATGTCGTGCTATTAGCAAAGGTACTCTCATCGGTCGTCTGCTGCCGTAGACCATTAACGCCAAATTTCACCGCCTGTACTAATGGATACCTTCGTTGTACGTTCCATATTGATATCCGTGGTTATTTCACGCAGTGTAAGCACTGATAACAATACGCAAACGCCGCTGTTCTCGGTCTTTAAGAGAAAGCCGTCGGCCACTGTGTTGTCCGTGGTGAGAGGTATTGCCTAAAATTTAATATTCTCGGCAGGTTCTTGACATTGTAGATCTCGGAATACAGACGTCTCTAATGATTTCCGAGATGGAATGTTCTATGCGTCTGGCTCCAACTACCACTTCGCATTCAAAGTCGTGCGGCCATAATCAAGTCGAAATTCTTTTCACAAATGTCACCCGAGTACAATGGACAACTCCGCCTATGAACTGCCCTTTTATACATTGACTTTTGTCATCTCAGTGTAGTTAAACAGCTTTCATCCGTTCTGCTTAATTGGAGCCGTTTAGAAACATTAGTAGTGTTACAGTATGTTGATGATAATGCAATTTAACTCGGTTAGAAGTAGAACTAGGGTTAATCCTGAATGCCTTCTCCCTAGCGTACAAGAAGATTGGGCACATACCGCATACCAGTGAAATACAGATCCTTCATCAAACAACACTTCGAGAAGCACGAAGAAATATCAGTGTAACCATAAACGAAGTGAGTCTTCAAATAGCTGATATCTTTCGGTACGGGCGGCATAGGCGTCCGCAAGGGGGCACAAAAGGTTGTACTTATGCCCTCCTGAAATCCTGAGTACAAAATTTTTATTCATTACATGATTCTCATACACTTCTAGAACTGATTCCCCCTGATTCTGCTAAATCTTTTCGTAGTAAGAGTGAATCTTATATAATTGGTATCTGAGTAAAAATATATTTTCCAAAAATTTTAGCATTTCATTTCCTTAATTATTGATCATTTTGTTGGATAAATGCAAGATTTAATCTTATAAGTATATAATTGCAGATCACCAACTTAAAAATGGCACGTTCATAGTAATTTTAATAATACGAGAAGGTATTATTTGTAGATAATCATGATATCATGTCTACCTGTTGAGTATGAAATGAATGTATCTATAACAGGTACTGAGTTGATAACCATCAGTTCTCTGGGATATAATAAGTATTTTTTGTCCCTACAAAATTTAGTTCTTATGACATGACACACGACTGACCAACACATTAGTCAAAAAATGGCAATTTTAGATTCTTGCCGTCTTTTGTGCTGCTGCCATGTATTTGTTAGACGTCCTTATTCACATTCAGCATTAATATAATGAGGAAGTTGCTTAACCCAATGTTAATAAGCCTGACATGTCTTAAATTTCATAGGCTCATTACTCTGTCGTCATCATCGATACATCGCGCCAGCTCCAGCGCCAGCATCGTTGGCCTGCTAGAAAGAGTTAGATAAATTTTATGTGCCGAGATAACTGTATGAGAGTCATATCTCGTCCTCTTCTCTTTCATAAAATGTGAACCGTACAACTACTAGTGTACGCCCCTGAGCACCGTTTACACACACTCACTCAAGCAAGTTTTAATTTGCAGATACGGACGTGAAGCAGGTTATAGCGAACCACCCAACCGCTTCGTTTGGTAACGGTTCCTCTGTTAGGTGGAATAAGCGCGCGCCATTTCTTAAACGGTACACATTACACTGGGAAACGTTAGATCCAATTTGTTCTGGTGACTAGCACTGTATTAGCCAACACTTAGGGGACAGGCTTTCAGGGAAATGCAGAGAACGTATAGATTCCCATCGGAACTGCTTCTGAGAAAGCCGATTTAGACCGGGATATATCCAGCCTCCGCACCGGAATGTTGGCCGAGGCGACCGCCTTACGATCCTCCAGATGTGGGAAGGGCAGTCACTTTGGCTGATAGCTGCAGCACACACAGAACCGGATTTCCACTAACTCGGACGCGTCCATAGCAGATCTGCCTCCACAAGTCCTCCGTCAACCACTGCGTTTTATCTGGAGGCCTTTTCTCACTTACGACTCTTTAAGGGCGATTAATTCAAATTGTTAATAACACTCGTGAAGGAAATTTGAACTATCTCGTAATGAGCAGGTTGTTTAGGTTTTCCTGTGCAAGAATGTTCGCATCAGCACCTCTCATTATGCCAGTTTTACACCTGAGAAGATCGAGTAAGTTTCATGTGGGAATGGCCAACTGCCTATAAGCCCACAGACTAGAGTCATTTACAAAACTGGCGATACCCCGTGGGACATTTTTATAGGTTCCTTTATATGAAAGGCTAGAGGTCAGAAATTTACACAGTGAATGTGTACAGCATCTCTATGCCTTCTTGTCACACACTCCATGGAAGGGGCTGACTAGACTTGTTGAACGATAACAATTAGTGCTGATACATCCACAAGTGAAAGTCATATTGTCGTAGATTCGGCGATCAATCCATTCTAGTCGTTTGCAGGCAATCCTCCTGATTTCAGCAAAGCTGCAACATCAACCATCCGCCTTTCATACTCATACCCGAGCGTGCTCGTTCGATTGCTTCGTTCCACCATACATTTAACTATGCTTCCGACGGCGATTTATGTAGTAACAAGCACCCAAAAATTATTTTGTAACACCACGTTCAAAGACTTCTAATCGTTTCATTCCTATCTTCCTCGCTGTCCACGTTTGGTATCCACACTCAGTTGTGTTCTAAAAACAGCACTTCTCGAACCTTTTTCTGGTCTCCAAGTTTATATATTTGGATGTAGCGGTTGTTTCTTTTTATTTAAAGCCCTTCCGCCTTGCGCAGAACTTGCTACATGCGTTTATTACGACTTCCTTCTCTGTCTTTTCTACGTCCTATGCAGCAAAATCGTCCAAGACAAAGATTCAGCCCAATGGGCGTCCGTACCACTAATTTAGTTTTCGTTTTGTCTCTGTGCATATTGTATCCGTCTAGCACTTACTTCTCTTCATAAAGCGTTCATCACAGTTCCTATTAATTTTCGGTGATTACCGTTACAGTAACGGCGAAACGCAGATAACCTTATAGGATACGGGATCCTTATCCTTTCATATTTCTAGCCTACGATTGTTCGGTTTGAGGTACACGTTTAGCGGCGATGTCACTGTCAGGCTGCTTAAATTTGCGCGCACAACTTGACTGGCTAAAGTCAAAGCTAAGTAATCCGAAAACGGTGCACCGTAAAGATTTGTTTTTGACAATTATTTCTCAGCATGACCTCCCCTGCAATACCCTTACAATCTTTGCAGACTGTTTCTGACCACCCTGTATATAGTTCCCTGTTACACAGACAGTAATGTTGACGCACTAAGGATGTTTGGTTACATGTAAGAGGGGCCGTGAAGGTTCTAATATTGGCAGGTGAAATAAATAAATAAAGTAAAATAAAATCCCTTTAGTATCTGTAACCTCTAACATGGCAATGACATGCTATATGTTGACGAGAAGCGTGCGAGTAAGTGTCAAGAAGAGAGATGAAGATTATTTGGGAGACTGGAACCGAAGTGTGTAGTCTGACATTATCACTGCAATTGTATTTAACATCTAATGGGCCGTGTTTTGAATCAGTTTGCAAATTTATTTGCCGTCTTGATTGGAACAATAACTTTCTCTTCAGTGTTTATTGCGAGCAAAAATGGTTCAAATGGCTCTGAGCACTATGCGACTTAACTTCTGAGGTCATCAGTCGCCTAGAACTTAGAACTAATTAAACCTAACTAACCTAAGGACATCACACACATCCATGCCCGAGGCAGGATTCGAACCTGCGACCGTAGCGGTCACGCGGGTCCCGACTGAAGCGCCTAGAACCGCACGGCCACACCAGCCGGCTATTGCGAGCAAGGTTATGATTAAAATTATTACACTATTACCGCCGAGTCGCCCAAAATGGAATGGTCCGTGAATTAATATTAGGGTTACAGAATGATAGATCATTGAAAAGTTTGGCCAGTTCATCTTTTAGTCCAAATTATAGTTTACTTTTAAATAAGAATTTACACATAACTGGCAAATTCAGACAAGTGCACGGCGTGCGTCAAAGCAAATCATTTGACGAGCTATAATATGCATTAATAATGCACAAATACTATTATGAAAAACCTAAATCTTCTCGCTATCGCGTCGCGCCTTACGCTTCGCTCTCACTACTGGTCGCCGCGAGTCGATGTTAACGCTAGGGCTACGCAGACGAGACATCACCCAGCGCTCGTGCACCTAGCTACTGGCGAAGAGGTACTCAGAGGCATCGCACAAAAGATTCACGTTCGAGATATTTGCATTAGGAAACGATCTCATAAAATGTTAGCCCATAAGCTGACTGGTTAATTAAATGGGCATGCCACATTTCACGGCGCGGCGCAGGCAGCGATGGTAGCAATGGCCGTATCACTGTGTAATTCAAATCCGGGAGTCGGCACCGCGTGTAATTGTCGTACGGCCAGCCAGGCCGGCAATAATGCATGTACCGCTGAATGAGCGCCCCGGTCCGGGGTTGTAATTGGTAGCAGACGCCGAGGGTCCGCCCGCATAATGCGGACACAGCGCCGCTCCGCCAATACGATTATTATTCTGCAGCCCAATTAATAGCCGCCGTACAAGATTCCTCGACGTCCGCCTGCAAGGCGGCCATAAATACTCGCAGTGAATCTCCCCGCCCCTCGCCAGCTCCTGTCGTGCGTCCTTTGTTCCGCCAGTGGTCACCCTAATGTTTCCGCTCCGCCACGCTGCTGTTCTATTTGCTGGTGTGATGTAACTCCGCAGAGTAGAGGGCATTGCTCTTAAGAGAATACACTTCTGCGCCCACTACGGCTCAGTCTCTTTTATTTCAATATACGCGATTGTTTCACTATACAGGGTGTTTTGAAGTCCTTGCTCGCTCCAGGCAAATGCCAGGATAGTTCCTTTGGAAGGGCATGGCCGATTTCCTTCCCCAACCTTAACAAAACAATCCTATATAACAGAGAAAGGCAGTCCGGGTCGCATTAATTATTTATTTACTGTTTCCGTCAACCTGTTTCAATCTAAGTGACCGTCTTCAGACCAGAAGGTCATTGGTGACGTGTGAAGCCAGTTCACGGAGCTACTATGAGTACGAACAGTTAACCAGTCAACAACTGCAGCTCCGTGAAATGGGTCCACATGTCATCAAGGCACTTCTGTTCCGAAGATGGTCGCTTGGACTGAAACCGGAATTAAGAGGGGCATTCAATAAGTAATGCAACACTTTCTTTTTCTCAGCCAGTTTCGTTTAAAAAATGCGGAATTTGTTGTGGGACATCATTGAATACTCCTGTTTCAGCCCCTGTAGTTCCGTGAAGTTCCGATAGGCGGCGGCGCTGTACGTAGCCCTCAAAATGGCGCCTAACGGAGGTGCGATCCAACCAGAGAGCTGTCATTGAACTGCTTTCGGCGGAAAACCAGAGCATCTCAGATATTCATACGCACTTGCAGTAAACGGAGACCTGCCAGTGAACAAAAGCACGGTGAGCCGTTGGGCGAGGTCGCGCAAACCTGTCCGATCTCCCGCGTGCTGGTAGGCTGCACACAGCAGTTACTCCTACAATGTTGGAACGTGCGTACACACTCAGTCTAGCTAATCGACGGATCGCAAAGAAAACCTCGCTGCAAACCTGGACGTCTCTGTTGGTATTGCTGACACACTCGTCAACCGGTTGGGGTACTCAAAGGTGTGAGACCGCTGTGTTCCTCGCCGCCTAACAGAAGACCATAAAGAGCAACGAAGGACCATTCTCGCGAAATTGTGTACGCGTTAAGAGGTTGATCGTGACAATCTTTTGCCGAACATCGTCACAGACGATGAAATATGGATTCATCACTTCGAACGGGAAACAAAACGGCGGCCCGTGGAGTGGCGCCACACTACCTCTGCTCCGAAAAAAAAGTTCAAAGGTGCATCATCAGCCGGTAAAGTCATGGTACGGTCTTCTGGGATTCTCAAGGGGTGTTTCTCTTTGACGTCAAGGTGCAACGATCAACTCTGAAATGTATAGTGCTACCGTCAGGAAACTGAAGAAACAACTTCAGCTTGTTCGCCGCCACAAAACTGCAAACGAACTTCTTCACGACATCGCAAGGTCTCACACAAAGTCTGCGCATCCGAGAGGAGTCCACAAAATTTCATTGGACTTTTCTTCCTCGTCCACCCTATAGCCCGGAGCTCGCACCTTTCGACTTCCATCTGTTTGGTCCAATGAAAGATGCACTTTGTGGGAAGCAGTACGTGAATGACTGGAAGGTTATTGATGCAGCAAAACATTGGCTCCGGCGTCGAAAGTAGAACGGCACTCCCAGTACTGTGGCGTAAGGCCGTCACACTGAACGGACATTATGTTGGGAAACAGCGTTTGGTAGCCAGAGGAGTGGAGAATAATATGGCGTATTGCAATCCTGAATAAAACGATCAAGGTTTCAGAAAAAACGTGTTGCCTTACTTATTGAATCCCAAAGAATAAAACATTTACAGCGATCTGGACTGTCTTTTTCTGTTATACTGTTAAATACGGTCACTGTCTTTACGCTATGACGTCAAAAATTAAAACGATCCGAGCTTGTGCTCCGTCTCTAAATATCTCGTTGGTGACGGGGCGTCAAACCCTGATCTTCCTTCCTGCCTTTTTTTTTCAAAGGCTTTGCATCAAACCTCTAGGAATATGAGATCAAGTTACAGGGAAGAACTTTTGTTAGAGGCAAAACGTTCGCTGTCGCTTCCCAGTGACATACAGAGGTGAACCGATTAATACCTGCTGAGAAGACTGCGTTTGAACCTGTAGGACCTAGGACAGACCAAAAACCGCTCTTTAGAAGATATTTCCCCGAAGATATGTGTGACTTCGAAAACAAAACAGAGGTTTCACTCGTCAGAGCAGCTTGGAAGCACCCGGCCGCACAGAAGAAAAGTCGTACTGTGCGACGATTTCAGCAGAGGCTCGATGACGAAATGTCAACCTAGTTGTCATCTGGTACTACAGCTTTGCAAACAAGAACATTGGGGACAGTAATTAGCTCGATCTAACAAAAATACTGTGAAATATATATTCTCTGCTATGTGATAGGTGCATACGCACTCGAAACAAGTCGCGGATTTGAGTAGATAAATTGTAAAATGAAACTGAGATGGGCTGCCGTTTTCCGGAACGGGACTTAAATTTGTTACCTCAGTCATGTACTACAGTTACCTACATAGTGGGTCAAGTTAATGTGTTTGTATACTGATTCGGATCTTTGCAGTTCGCCGTTTCGGTACACAACTGCACACGCCTCGCACTTGCAGTCTGCCAGTTCTATGTTTCTGCGGTTGAAAACTCCACACGATTCTTCCCTGATTCTTCAAGGGCTACCTATCGTGCCAAAGGGACCAGGCTCGGTATATAGTTTCAGCTATTTTCTGTAGAAACCTTTTCTGTAGAATCCTTCGGAATCCCGAAATTGCCGGCCGAAGTGGCCGCGCGGTTCTGGCGCTGCAGTCTGGAACCGTGAGACCGCTACGGTCGCAGGTTCGAATCCTGCCTCGGGCATGGATGTGGGTGATGTCCTTGGGTTAGTTGGGTTTAACTAGTTCTAAGTTCTAGGGGACTACTGACCTCAGCAGTTGAGTCCCATAGTGCTCAGAGCCATTTGAACCATTTTTGAACCAATCCCGAAATTCTCCTTTAAACTTTTTCCAAATAGATTCCCATTCTGGAGATAAGTAGCCCTCTACCACCTGATGCAAACAAAGCAAATCGGTACTCAATGTCGACCTCTCGTTTGCATTTTGAGCTCAACACTTTTTAAAAAAATATCAATCTATCAGCTGATTCCAGTGAAATGGGTAGGGCACAAATTACTGTAGACAAGAATTAGAGTCAGCCTTCGAAACACTGACGATCTATGATTTTCTTTTGGTGATAAATGTGCGGTGGCGAGGAAGCACTACTGCTCACTCCAAAACAGAAAATGCGTGATGTATTGCACATTCATACGCTTAAGGGCATCACAAGAGATAGAACTGTAATTCAGATGAGCAAGAATGGGGTAGGACCCTACCGTGGCTTTCTTGAAAGGACAATTTGGCAGCAGCAGAATGCGCTTAAGGGGGAACTGCATTCCAATCTAGTTGATCATGCTCTCTGACGTGCCGGTCCGGACGTCGGCTGCTTCGGGGTTTGAGGTAGTTCCACTGCCATTCTCGTGCCTCACGACTGTCGCACATAATTCACTGTAAATAAAAATGTACTCTTTCTGTTTGCCAGATTTGGAATTAAGTTCTGAAAACGATTAGATCTGACATGTTTATGTCTTGTGAATTTCTAAGCCCGAGCGGTGTAATTATTTGGCCTGTGACTTGAATAATGGATACAGGAAAGTAACCTGGAATTCACCTTCATCTCTACGGGGCACTTCTTAAATATCTCAGCTATTTTGATTGGCTCGTTACGGCATTCCAAATTAAGATTGCATTGCGTGTCCAGGAAAGAAATAATTCACCGTTATATCTTGTTGTGAACTATTAGTCTGGCGAAAATCCTGCGGTCAATGTGAAGTATGAAGGTACTGAAAAGTGAGGAACCTTCTCTGGCGTAGTTCACGACTAACGAAGTGTTCAGACACTATACGTACACCAGAAAAATGGCAGTAGCTTCCACACATGGCAGCTGGCGCCAACGCTACAGCATGAGCTGTATTAACAATGTCCCACATGCCACAGTAACATTGACACCACAGAAGTTTTCCGCTAGTAATTCGCTACTTTCCTTTCCCCACTCCACTCGCTACTGTTGTTTACTAAGACTTGATGACTACACTGAAATACAGCTTCATGCATCTGTGTCACTTTGCGGTGTTGTACAACATTCAATAAGTTACTTGGTCTGCCATGATAATGTGTCACTTACTTTCTGCAGTCCTCTCGTAATAACTTTTTCGATATACAGCAGTAGTGCACGCGCTTTTGTGTGTGGTAGACGAGATCTGCTTTGATGCTAGCGTTTTGAAAGATATTTCAGAGTTTCTTATATACTACAGTTTCACTGTAGGGGTTCTACAAAACACTACGCAGACACAAGTGTGTACAACTGAAGCAACTATAATTCTTATGTAACTATAGGGGCTGTTATTAGCAAAACTGAGACACTGATATTAATGGAAAACTGAATAACAACGTCCGTCGCTTCTTTTCCCAACATCATATTATGTACATTTCGAAGCACAGTTTCATGTTCATGCCTCCAACAGGAAAATTGGAAATTTGTGGTAAGGTCTTATGGGACCAAAATGTTGAGGTCATCGGTCCCTAAGCTTAATCGAACTTAAACTAACTTACGCTAAGGACAACACACACACCCATGCGCGAGGAAGGTCTCGAACCTCTGACTGCGAACACGCACGACGCTACGGACGTAGGCCGGTGGGACTGTTATGATGCTATGGGGAAATTCACCTGGGCTGGGACCTGCGGATAGGCTCGCACACACAAGCATTTTTCAGTGTGTGTGTGTGTGTGTGTGTGTGTGTGTCTGGGGGGAGAGGGGCAAAAGGGAAAACTCTTTTTACCTAGTGTGACCTTTTTTATATTAGTCTATACTATAAATACAGATTCGATTGAACCTTTTAATAGATCAGACAGGTGGACAAGAACTGATTTGCTGTTTTCATTCTCCTTAAACGATCCATAAACGCGTCAATAGTTCAAATTCCCGCAAAAGTGCTAGATAAATATTTATTTAATTTACAGCAGTATTTCTGAAGTGTCAGTCTCACATAGTACGCACTAGAAAAGCAAATACCTCGAAAAATTCAAAGAAACTAACAGAAGGTTGCAAAATAAAGTCATTGAGGGGATCGAGTTACAACGTCGGGGTTCTGATTAACATGTCGGCTACTGGCGAAGTATGGCCACTGAGACCGGAGAGAAAGGAAGCTAATTAGCTCAGACCTATCCTTGGGTGATCTGTTTTCAACTACGCGGACATCTGAACGCAAGTACAGATTTACGAGTCGTAATGTTATGAAACTGTTCGCCATTCACTCTTCTTTACAAGAGTTGAAGCCTCTTATACTAGTAGTTTCGTGAATATTTCTCTGCCGTTTTTCATCAGCTTCTGTACAGCTGAAACTCCTTTCACTTGTCTGAAAGTTGTAATCGAGAATGAAGAATACTAATAAAGATTTTTGGTACTAGAAAATTTCCATTGTACCTAGTAAAGGGCCAAACGTTTCGGGAGGAAGGAGGGGGATTGTCACGGGCCACCTGCCTACTGGAACATACCTGGGACTCTATCGGGCTCCAGCTCAGCCTCCACAATCCACCAGTCAGTATTCAGGCGGCACTGTTTGACCTGTGCACAGACATCTGGTCCCACAAATCACCGGGAATCTACCAAGGACAGGTCGAATGCATTACACGAAGAGTCACTGCTGTCCTACATTCCAAAGGTACACCAGCGCGTTATTATCATTATGTTTCGGCTCATTGGGTCAATACTTTGTTGGAAAGACAGTAGACAGAATTCATTGTTAAATTTCGCAACTATAGCCCAACTCCTCGATGTGGTGCTACCACCTGACTAATAAGCCGTCGGCACACGGACCGTGCTGTCGAACGTTAACGTTAAGCGTGCCAAGTTCAACGTGCTGCTGAACGCTCAGGAACGATGCGACTTGTGCATACGGTACGTGGGCCCCAACGTGGTATACGCGATAGCAACGCACCCCAGCGACATTTAAGGGGTGTTTCTGGTACGTAAACCACACTGTTTACTCAACGGGCGCGGGCAAAATTCCCGCGTTAACTATATTAAAACGCACATTTCCTCCATTGTCCACGAAAAGGAAAGTACCATGTCCAATAAATAAGGACGCAGGCTTATAAAAGTCCCATTACAAACAATGTGGTACAAATTTGGAATACTTCTCTGCATAAGATAAACTTTATTTCACCATTCCCACATTTTACTAAAACCCCAAGTTCAGTCTTTACTTGATCACTGTTTCTACCCAGTATCAGAATCTTTGCAACATTTGTTTTGCGGAGCATAAAAGGAAAAGAAGGAAAATATCTTTATACAAGTACCGCAAGCTGTCATGTAGACTAAGCCAATCGCACAAAGTCACCCCTCAAAAAAAGGTGATCTTATATTTACATAACATCAAATATTATAGCATATACTTATATTAAACTAATAATAAAGAATTAGAACCTAATAAAAACGCGAATGTTAGGAAAAAAATTTGGTTTTGTTTGGACGCGAACCACCGCCTCAACCGAGTTCTCCACCTCGGTCAGTGACACTACTTGTCTTTTTTGCGTTTTGTTAGTTATTGATCGTTGTGTTTGGTCACTGTGGACGTCGCAAGACATCCTGTTCAAGTTCGGTGGTTGATCCTTCCACTCAGTTTTTTATTACAGAGGCCATCTTACGCCCTGCTGTAAACGTTAATCGTAGATAATTATGTTACTGATTGAAATTTAATTATAACAAATTGTACCAAGAACAATGCGTTTTGGGTGGATCTTCAGTGCGTCGCTGCCTTCAAATAGCCTACTCTCATAATACGCAAGTTAAAATAATTCTTTTGCCACGTATATGAAGTTTCTCATTATTTTATTGCAACGAATCACACAGTTAACAACGGGTTTTCCAGTGATTCTCAATTTGCTGGTGCTCAGAAACGGCATATATACATATAGTCTTGAAATGAATGCCAATATAGCGCCTCACAACTCAGTACTGAATGGAGACGGCGTGCGTGTGACGTAGGAGGCGTTGTGCCATCTCATTGGTCAACGCTCAGACGCACGCTCAGAATATCTGAAATGCCAGATATTGCTCTGCACGTTCGGAAAGAACCCCGAACGTGCTATTCCACGCCATGACGTCAGAAACTCGAGTCGCTCAACGTTCGGATGCACGGTCCGTGTGCCGACGGCTTAAGCGGCAGTGTTCCGACTATATCGTGAGGACGGTTTCTGTTGCACCTTCCGGACTGCCGCCAGAGGACTGACATGGCGCCACTGACCACGGCTCGGAACAAAGCTGGCCACCCGACTCTGCAGCGTCCCACGTGGCCACAATAGCCAGCCGGCTGCGGTGCCCGCCCCGGCCGAACCGGGCCGGAAACTCTAAATCACAGTCGCCCCTCATTGTGGCGCTGCTCCCAGCCGTGTTTTCGTAGCGCGGGGGTGCGCCGCCCGCTTCCTTCCTCACGCATTCCTGGCCGCGTCAAAGAGACAACGACCCGCGGCCGTCGCCTCTGTGTCTCGGCTGCATGGCGCAGGAGACGCGGCTGCGGCGGCGCCAGCTCCCACTGAGAGGTGGCAGAGGCGCGCTGCCTGCCGCCTGGTCTCTTCCGCAAGCGACGCCCGAGGAAGCCACTGCCTGGACCGACCTTCGGGGTAGACCGGCATAAATCGTCCTCAGAAAGCACTTTGGTCCTTAGCGCGAACCCATGTCTCTGCAGTCTTTGCGGTTTGCACACGGTACTCTTCCTTCGTACATACACTCCTGGAAATTGAAATAAGAACACCGTGAATTCATTGTCCCAGGAAGGGGAAACTTTATTGACACATTCCTGGGGTCAGATACATCACATGATCACACTGACAGAACCACAGGCACATAGACACAGGCAACAGAGCATGCACAATGTCGGCACTAGTACAGTGTATATCCACCTTTCGCAGCAATGCAGGCTGCTATTCTCCCATGGAGACGATCGTAGAGATGCTGGATGTAGTCCTGTGGAACGGCTTGCCATGCCATTTCCACCTGGCGCCTCAGTTGGACCAGCGTTCGTGCTGGACGTGCAGACCGCGTGAGACGACGCTTCATCCAGTCCCAAACATGCTCAATGGGGGACAGATCCGGAGATCTTGCTGGCCAGGGTAGTTGACTTACACCTTCTAGAGCACGTTGGGTGGCACAGGATACATGCGGACGTGCATTGTCCTGTTGGAACAGCAAGTTCCCTTGCCGGTCTAGGAATGGTAGAACGATGGGTTCGATGACGGTTTGGATGTACCGTGCACTATTCAGTGTCCCCTCGACGATCACCAGTGGTGTACGGCCAGTGTAGGAGATCGCTCCCCACACCATGATGCCGGGTGTTGGCCCTGTGTGCCTCGGTCGTATGCAGTCCTGATTGTGGCGCTCACCTGCACGGCGCCAAACACGCATACGGCCATCATTGGCACCAAGGCAGAAGCGACTCTCATCGCTGAAGACGACACGTCTCCATTCGTCCCTCCATTCACGCCTGTCGCGACACCACTGGAGGCGGGCTGCACGATGTTGGGGCGTGAGCGGAAGACGGCCTAACGGTGTGCGGGACCGTAGCCCAGCTTCATGGAGACGGTTGCGAATGGTCCTCGCCGATACCCCAGGAGCAACAGTGTCCCTAATTTGCTGGGAAGTGGCGGTGCGGTCCCCTACGGCACTGCGTAGGATCCTACGGTCTTGGCGTGCATCCGTGCGTCGCTGCGGTCCGGTCCCAGGTCGACGGGCACGTGCACCTTCCGCCGACCACTGGCGACAACATCGATGTACTGTGGAGACCTCACGCCCCACGTGTTGAGCAATTCGGCGGTACGTCCACCCGGCCTCCCGCATGCCCACTATACGCCCTCGCTCAAAGTCCGTCAACTGCACATACCGTTCACGTCCACGCTGTCGCGGCATGCTACCAGTGTTAAAGACTGCGATGGAGCTCCGTATGCCACGGCAAACTGGCTGACACTGACGGCGGCGGTGCACAAATGCTGCGCAGCTAGCGCCATTCGACGGCCAACACCGCGGTTCCTGGTGTGTCCGCTGTGCCGTGCGTGTGATCACTGCTTGTACAGCCCTCTCGCAGTGTCCGGAGCAAGTATGGTGTGTCTGACACACCGGTGTCAATGTGTTCTTTTTTCCATTTCCAAGAGTGTATGTACATACATTCTCTGCGGGCAGCCGTATGGTGCATGGTGGAAAGTACCCTCACCACTATTACTCATTTCCTTTTCTGTTCCACTCGCAAATATATAGAGAGAAAAACGACTGTCTATATGCCTTCGAATGAGCCCCACTACTCTTATCTTAACTCCATGGTTCTTACGGGAAATGTACGTTGGAGATGTTGTCTACTACTTTGTAAACAACAGTAAGAAGAGGTGGATTACAGATTGGTGCAACAGCTGTTGTCGTAGGGAAGCTGGACGGGAGCAAAAATGATTAACGAACAGATAAATACAGTAAACAGAACCTTTATTTAGCATATAGCTTTCTCCAAGCGTTGCCAAGAAGCTTCACAAAAGAACAAATAGCAATCAAGCCCATTTCTTACGAGAAGCAAACTGAAGAGCGTCTACAGTGAGAAGCTTCCAATACTAATGCACGAGCGAGCTGTCGACGGCTGACGAAGACTGAAGCCTGTCGAAGACGACGACTCAGGCTATCCGTGCAGAGGCAGAGGGCGCTCTTATTCGGAGCTGCTGAGGACGTCGCTCAGCAGGCGCGCAACATTGGATCCTCTGGGTCCCCACGCGACCGCTATCGGCGTCTGTCGGAAACATATTTTTACGCTGCGACTGTGAGACGCCAGTGAGGATGGTAGCGATCTATGATACCACAGGTGGCAGCAGAATCCTTCTGCAATCAGCTGTAAATGCCGTTTCTCAACATTTTCTCAACTGTGTTTGGTGAGAGGAACGTCAGCTTTCCTCTAGGAATTCCCATTTAAGTTCATGAATCATCTAGCTAAATTCGCCTGTTCATCGAACGAACTGGTAACAAATCTAGCGACTCGCTTCTGAACTGCTTCAATGTCTTTCTTTAATCCAACCTGGTGGGGATGCTACGCACTCGAACAGTATTTAAGAATGGGTCGCACTAATAGCAGTCTCCTGTAGCGCCAAAGAAACTGGTATAGGCATGCGTATTTAAATACGGAGATATGTAAACAGGCAGAATAAGGTGCTGCGATCGGCTACGCCTACATAAGACAAGTGTCTGGCGCAGTTGTTAGATCAGTTACTGCCGCTACAGTGCCAGGTTATCGAGATTTAATTGAGTTTCAACGTAGTGTTATAATCGACGCACTAGCGATGGGACATAGCATCTCTGAGGTAGCATTGAAGTGGGGATTTTCCCGTACGACTATTTCACGAGTGTACCGTGAATATCAGGAATCCGGTAAAAACCAAATCTCCGACATCGCTGCGGCCGGGAAAAGGTCCTGCAGGAACGGGACCGCCGACGATGAAGAGAATCGTTCAGCGTGACAGAAGTGCAACCATTCCGCAAATTGCTGCAGATTTCAATGCTGGGCCATCAACAAGTGTCAGCGTGTGAACCATTCGACGAAACATCATCGATATGGGCTTTCGGAGCGAAGGCCCACTCGTGTACCATAGATGACTGCACGACACAAAGCCTCACGTCTCGCCTGGGCCCGTCAACACCGACATTGGACTGCTGATGACTAGAAACATGTTGCCTGGGCGGGCGAGCCTCGCTTCAAATTGTAGCGAGCGGATAGACATGTACGAGTAGGGGGACAACCTTACGAACCCATGGACCCTGTATGTCAGCAGTGGACTGTTCAATCTGGTGGAGGTTCTGTAACGGTGTGGGGCGTGTGCAGTTGGAGTTATATGGAACCTCTGATGCGTCTAGATATGTCTCTAACAGGTGAAACGTACGTAAGCATCCTGTCTGATGATCTGCATCCATTCATGTCCATTGTACATTCCAACGAACATAGACAATTCCAGCTGACAATGTGACACCCCTTACGTCCAGAATTGCTAAAGAGGGTCTCCAGGAACACTCTTCTGAGTTGAAACACTTCAGCTGGCCACCAAGCACCCCAGACACGAACATTATTGAGCATTGCAACGTGCAGCATGCTGTTCAGAAGAGATCTCCACTCCCTCGTACTCTTACTGATTTATGGGCAGCCCTGCAGGATTCATGATGTCAGTTCCCTCCAGCACTACTTCAGACATTAGTCGAGTCCATGCCACGTCGTGCTGCGGACCTCATGCTTGTTTAGCTCTTCAGTGTACATAAGCTAGTTTCCTAGTTGTCTCCCAATAAACCAGAGTCGACCATTTGCCTTTCCTGCCGCCGGCCTTACGCGCTCATTCCATTTCATATCGCTTTGCGAAGTTACGCCTACATATTTACTTGTGTAATCGTGTCAAGCAGCACATTATGAATGATGCATTTGATCATTACAGGATTATTTTTCTTACTCATCTTCATTAATTCACACTTTTCTGCATTTAGAGCAAACTGCCATTAATCACACCAACAAGAAATTTTTTCTAGAGATAATATTCAAAAGGAATCTCAAAGCGAAGTGTTTAAAGAGTTTCACAAGTTTTCAAACACGTATATAGCATATTAAGTGGATCCATGGAACTTGTCGTTGCCACCAGATCATCTTTCGTCGTGAAGCTTCAGAGATTCGTTTGATTTGAAGCGTCGTGTCTTTTTTTTTCGCTGCGTTAGGAAGAATATTACTATGAAACAGATGATATGCCCATTGTGCGGACGGAAATTAGATTTGATAAACACACCGTAACATCGCCAGTAAAATGAGATTACTATAGAAGCACAGATTTTTGAGATTACACAGTGCAACCTTCAAAACAAAAATAAAGATCCAAATTAAAAAGGAAACTAATTCCAGGTTTGTAAAGCGGTATGCTCCAAGAACAATTAAAGAGCGTCTACAAAGGCGACTGTTTACAAAACGCTCGTGCATCTTCGAATATTTCTCAAGCGCGTGGAACGCAAACCAATGGGACGACAGGGGATACAAATCTAATCTTAGAACTAGCTTATCCACTTTAACTGGAGCAGCGTGGGATTTATCATACTAACAAATCGATGCCAGAGGTGAAAGAATCGATAAGAAATAAAAAACAGAAAAAAATCACCGAATCAATGTGAGATTGACACCAGGCTGGTTAACCAGTAGTTACTGACTGAGCCATCGAACCCGATACATACAAGCAACTAAACATACACATTCAGTATTTTATTAGTGGGGGTATTTATTTCTATAAAATTCACGTCAACAGTGAGAATGAAGATATCAGGTTCTGAATTAAGAAATAAGAAAAGGTAGTAAATACCTTCAAAAAGTGCAATGAAACTGTCACTTGTTGATGTAACAAGCTGCTGTTTTACTTTGTCTGCTAGAATTGCTTCCGCCATGTAGGTTCATGATACCTATAGAGCCTCTGTGCTCTCCAAAGATATCCTGACTAGAGAGACATTGATTCGTACACGACCAAGCTGCCTTTCTTATGACATCATGAACGTTAGCCAATCTGGAGTCCCGACGCCGGCCCGTCATGAAGTGAATCTACCGCCTGAGCGCAGTCACTTCTTACCTCTATCGTTAGATACAGCATCTGCGCGAATAGGAATAATGAGATCCGCATCCACAAGTCCCCTACCGACAACCGCAAATCTTTCATCCACATGTGCGGATATTAGGATATTGTAAACTTCTTTAACGTTTTCCGTACGCTGGCGCCCTCACAGTAGGCTTGCTCCTGGCCTGAATTTTCGTCTGCTGCCGTCGCACCTCGTAACTTACATTACATTGATTAAGAAAGTAGATACTGATAGTCACCAAACTTTGAAGCTAGGTCGTCTGTCATAGTCTTCATATGATCCGTAGATCATATGATCTGCCATAATTAGTGAAACTTACTTTGTGAAGTTGTGTGCGAAACATTTCCACTATATGAAATCGTATTATATGTTGTCATCTCATATCCACATATTTCTTGCTTTTCAAAATTGGCAATTTAGTTCTTTTATTAACGGACGTTAACTCACCGTACTACTGAAGAGACTGCTTAATAAAGAGACTGCGTACACCACGCTTGTCCGCCCTATTCTGGAGTATTGCTGTGCGGTGTGGGATCCGCATCAGGTGGGACTGGCGGATGGCATCGAAAAAGTACAAAGAAGGGCAACTCGTTTTGTATTATAGATAGTGTCACAGACATGATTCGTGAATTGGAGTGGCAATCATTAAAACAAAGGCGTTTTTCGTTGCGACGGGATATTCTCATTAAATTTCAATCACGAGTTTTCTCCTCCGATTGCGAAAACATTCTGTTGGCACCCACCTACATAGGGAGAAATGATCAATACGATAAAATAAGAGAAATCGGGGCTCGCACAGAAAAATTGAAGTGCTCGTTTTTCCCGCGTGCCGTCGGAGAGTGGAACGGTAGAGGCAGCTTGAAGGTGGTTCATTGAACCCTCTGCCAGGCACCTTATTGTTAATAGCAGAGTAATCACGTAATGTTGATAATGTTAAATCATGCTAACGTGCTAAATTGCTCAGTGTGTTAAGTTCTGGACTATGTACTTGTGGGTATACACCGGTGTGCAATATTTAAGGACAAAAGTAACTTTCGCATCATGTCAGTACCTAGTGACATACCTCGATGAAACTGTGACTGTACATAAAAAGAACGCTACATTATAGTGCAGAAGGTAACTGAAAGTAATGCGCAAGAAAATGAACAGGAATGACAGTTTTATTCAAAGAAGTCACCTCGATTTATGTTGGTTCCCTGGACATTACAAAAGGCGGTACATGGTTCTTAATAGAGTGTGTGATCACGGGCGGCATTGCATACTCTGCAGCCATGCTGGTCACAAGATGGTAGGGCAGGCCAGGCCTGTCCATTCGCCGAATATCCTCTCGTTATAACATCTCCTCCACTTGCGCTGTTCGATTCGGTTGCACATTTTCACCCTTGGAAATGAAGCGAGGGACGATTGTTTACCTGAAAAGACGCAGATGGGGAAGGAGTACAGTGTTAGAATAACGTTGACCTGTGGATGTACCGTGTTTGAAGATTATGAGATTAATACGCTGATGCAACATTATACTTCCACAGATCATAATCCCTGGAACAGAAAAACGATTATGTTCGTCTATGTTCCTGGGTGCATTACGTGTTCCCACGTCTCGCTATATGGGGGTACGTGCAGTATTGTCGAACATGATCGTTTTCATGGTCCAGGCAGTTTGGTGTGGGGAGACACAGTTTTGTAGACTGTCATCGGCCATGAAACTAGTTTCGGTTTCTTGAACTGTTAACGACGTTAATGGTGCACCGGTTCATGTCAGATGAGGCAGTCTCATTTCAATTTTTCCCATTTACGATTGAACATAACAGTCTTTTCAACATGGAGAGTTGAGTCCTGTCATATTACTGAGTAAAGAGTCGGTCATAGCTTTACGTGACCTGCCAACCCTTTACTTGACAGAATATCGGAAAAATAATAATTTTAAAAAATTGGTAGGCAGATCGCCCATTTTACTATGTATCCAGTGTTATAAGCCGCTGTCTCAACCGTCTCCCCCCTTTCTCTACCCACAATGGAATTTTATTGTGCTTTGTTATAGAAAGAACCGATGTATGCGGTGTGAGATGTCATTTGCTTATACTGCAGATCATTGGAGTGGGCGTGTCGGATGGGTTGTACACGTTATAACATGACTGCCTTATCCTTGTGCTCAATTATTCGTAGAAATATTGACAAATCTAGACTAGTGATCATGTCAATTTTGTAAGATGGAGTTTTGTTTCTACCTCCATATCGGAGTTTTCCCGACCACAACTCTTATGTGGCCCAAGAAGCCACAATACAGAAAACTGTTCTGACAAACGGCACATCTTATAGACTAGATTTTCTTTTCAATGACTGTTGTTGGGCATCGAAAATAGTTGGTTAAACGCTTCGAATACGTGGGCACTACCGGATAAAAGCACAAGTAATGGAACACCAAATGTGCCGGTAAAAGACAAGGACAGGGGAATATGAGCCATCCTTTCTTGGCAGGCGGTCGGGATTAGGCTAGGGGAGCGGGCCCGTCGACCTGGAATGCACATATATAAGGAGACGCCCGGACTGACGGATGGCGGGCTTTTTGAAGAAGCCGCCCGGCGCCACACGAGTTATGGCAATCGCTGATTGGATTGCTAATTTCTGGTCCGAGAGATACACGGCCCGCCGCCGGCTGTAATACGTCAAAGGCGATGGGAGCCGCGGATGCGGAGGAAGAGAAGGAGTGATGGAGCAGCCGGAGCGAGGCGAGCTACCTGTTATTATACCAGCGGGAAGAGGCCGGGGCGAGCGGCAGTAACTCGGAATATGCGAAAGAATGTTTTTGTACTGCGTGATAGCCTACAATTTGCTTGTTAACTGTGAATTCATTCGCAGACCAAAAACTTGTACATCTTCGTCCGCTGCGCACAAAACGCTTGACAGCGCCCAGGTCGGCTACAAATCCATCCACTCGCTTTACCCTTCTTTTTTTTCCTCCCATCTTCTTGTTCCGCAGCGGAATATTTCTTCTGCTTTTTACACAAGCTTCTTCTTGCGGCCTTTCTCAGGAGAGCCACCTTTCCCGCTGACGGGTAACAACGGCGCTCTCTCTCTTGCAGTTCTCTCGAATTGTGACAATGGTATTTTCCAGGCAGGGGTATAATGCTGCAGCACCCTTTATCCACATATTCGAGTGTCTCAGATCCTCGGACAACGGACGGGTGGACAAGGCGCGAGGGGGCGGGAAGAAGGGGAAGAGCAGGAGGAAGGGTTGGTGGGAAGGTGGGGGGGTGAGGGAGGGTTGAAGGAGACTACACTTGGAGCAACGAGCAAATCCCGTGGCGGGCGACGCCTTGTATATCATGCAGTGTCGGCGTATGCCCCAGCGACGAACAATGGCTCGGGCAGGGCTGCGAGGCACGATTTACGATCGCCGATCGACACTAAACTCGGCGAGGACACGCGGTCCGCCCTCCCCAAACCGGCGCGTATTTTTAATGCCGTCTCGCTGGCCTTATTGCTCTCGCTTACGCGCTCACGTGTACGTGTGTGCGCGCGCGCCCGTGTGTGTGTGTGTGTGTGTCGAGCGGGTCTGTTCGAGACCTGGCATTCTCGCCCTCCGTCCGCGAAGGAGGATAACGAATTAAATAACAGCGCGAGCAGAAGGCCTGGAATGTAATTAAGTGAATGTCAGTTGTTTATGCGGAGCCGATTGCAAATTACAGAGGGAGCGAGAGAGAGAGAGTGAGAGTTAGACAGTGGTGGCTGGTGCCTCGCCTACTGCGCGCCTGTACGCCGAATGACATAACACATAAATCAATGCCCGACCATTATGTTCGCCTTGAATTAATGGCGTTTATTATCTGTTTGCTGCGAGCCGGAACATTCCCTTGCTCTGCCTCTCTTTCTGTCCCCCCTCTCTTTGCCTCCATCTTTCTTTTTTACTATTCCCCCGCCCCTCCAAACCACTTTTAACGACCTGCCCTCTTATAAAGTCGTTAGTCTCTCAAACGCGGACGCGTTATAACATATTCTGCGCCCTTTATCTCTCTCGCCCGCACACAATTTATGCGCAGGTGTGACATACTAGCGCCTGGCTGCGAACGTATAGCGGCTCTCATATGTGGCAACGCCCCCTTTGTTCTAGCTGGTACTTCCTTCGGCCCGTACAACAGCGGCGCTTGCAAATGTGGCAGCTAATCTGATATGGAAACTGCGCCGGGATGCATTAGTGTGGAAGTAACGTCATCCATCCTGCGGATGTGTCCAAATCAGAAACTGACAATGGGGAATGTCGAATTGTATTGCTGGGAGGCCGTGGCGAATTCGCAATCGCTGAAATAGATTAATGCGTCATTCTGCAGTGCCAGAGGCAATTCAACGAGGGGTCCGCCTCTCACCGCTCGCTCGTACGTTATATGCAGATTGCTGTCAAATTATAATAGAAACTCCTGAATGGAGATGATTAATAGCGCGCTGGAACATTTTTATGCTGTCGCGCATTGAACATTCGTCAAGAAGAAAGTACATGCAAACCGTTAATTATATCCTGATATACTTTGTGTCATTCTTGATGAAGTATAACACCTTTTTAATGTTGACACTACACTATACCATCAGATACCCATCACACTTACGAACTAATAGTTCTTAACATATATATGACTATACTTTATTTACACTAGTTAATTTCAGCAAAGATAGGGACGCTGACTGACATTGGCCTAGTCAAATCAACCCTGAAAGTTGCCACGAATGATTTAAAGGGACACGTGATTTAAGGTAACACGAAAAAACTCTATGCGGATGGTAGATGGGTGTTCATCCGAATGTAATTTTTCCCCGTAAAATACAACACTTATTTCGTTACCGATGAAGGTGATACAAATCTGTCATAGACTTTGTGTTCTAAATGTACAGAAATACTCAGCAAGCCACCGTAAGGCGCACGGCGGAGGGTACCTTGTACTACCACTATCCATTTCCTTTTCTAGTTTCACTCGCAAATATAGCAAATATATGCAGTCCAACAACCCATAATTTATCTTCGTGATCGTTATGCGGAATGTTCGCTAAAGGCAGCACATTCGTTCTGCAGGCAGCTTCAAATTCCGTCTCTCTATACTTCCTCAAATGTGTTTCGCGAAAAGAACGCTGTCTTCCCTCCAGGGATTGCTATTTAAGCTGACGAAGCATCTCCGTAATACTTGCGTGCTGATCAAACCTACCGGTAACAAATCTAGCGGCTCGTCTCTGAATAGTTTCGATGTCTTCCTTTAATGTGATCTGGTGGGACCCCTAACAGTCGAGCGGTTCTCTACTCGCCGTCTCCTTTATAGATGAACTACATTTTCCTGGGATTGTCTCAATAAGTTGAAGTCGACCATCCATCCTCCCCACTATCGACCTTACGTGCTCGTTCCATTTCACATCATTTTTTAACGGTACGCATAGATATTTAATCCGCGTGGTTGTGTAAAGCAGCAGACTACCTAGCTGTAGTCGAATGTCACGGGATTGTTTTTCCTAGTCATCTGCATTAAGTTATATTTTTGTACAATTAGAGCTAGCTGTCATTCATCACTCCAGCTAGAAATTTGGTCCAAGTCATCTTGTATCCGCCTACAGGTACTCAACGATGACACCTTCACGTGATAGGCAGGTAACGGCAGGTGCTAATAGAAATCAACCAGGTGTCACCGAGCGAAGTGACAAAGCGGTAAGACACTAGACTCATATTCGGGAGAACGGCGACTCAAATCCCAGTCCGACTATCTAGATTTAGCTTTTCCCGATTTCCCTAAATCGCTTAAGACGAATGCAAGGTTCAAATGGCTCTAAACACTATGGGACTTAACATCTGAGTTCCTCAGTCCGCAAGACTTAGAACTACTTAAACCTAAGGACATCACACACATCCATGCCCGAGGCAGGATTCGCACCTGCGACCGTAGCAGCAGCGCGGTTCCGGACTGAAGCGCCTAGAACCGCTCGGCCACAGCGGCCAGCCTAATGGAAGGTCACGGCCGGTTTCCTTTATCCATCCTCCCGCAATCCGAGCTTGTGCTCCGTCTTAATGATCACCTCCTTTCTTCCTTAGACCCCCTAGCCGTTGAATCGTACCTCAAAGGTCTCATCAGTGCGAGTTCAAACTTCGTCATTTTGGGAGATCGTGTCGTCATTAGGAAGCAACACCCACTGCATTATGCCGACTGTTAGTATTCCTAGAACTTGCCTTTTACAGCACACGTAGCGGAAGACTTTAAAGTGACTCAGGCAGCCACATATCGGTCTTCAGGAGTGAAGGACATAAGAATTACGCGGCCACCTAGAGCTGTGCAGTCTTAAGAAGGTGCAGGGTTTAGGATTCACACAGCATACGACACAATGAAGGTAGTTACATAGAAGATGAACTTGTTTGAGAGGGGAGAGTTTCGCGGGCAAGGAAAGTGCTCCGAACATTGATGGTATGCGGGCGATCCTAGGCGCGCGAGAAGACGCTTTACTATTATTAACGATACTATCCCAAATACCTCCTCTCCGTCACTGAAGACAGAAATCATGTATGAATGAACGTGACTTAAGAAAAAGGAAAGAAGGAAGCCAGGAACTTAAAGTGTCATCGAAGAGGAGGTTATTAGAGACTTCGGTCGGAAGAAGATTTGGAAGGAAATCTGCCGTGTCCTTTTGAAAGGAACGATCCTGTCTATTCGCCTCAAGTGGTGCAGAGAACACACAAAATCTTAAATCGGACTGGTCGGAACTTGATTTGAAGCACGCTCCTCCTGTTATGGAGTCCTGTGTCTTAGCCATCGTACCACTTCGCTCGATTTAATTAGCGAGAATCCGAGGATGGGTTGGTTACCAAATAGGAAAGGGTGCCTTTCACGTGGGTGAATAGCCCTAAAAAACACCATGAAACCAATCCCCAGCTCATAACGCCCCCACCTTTGTATCACCAGCCCCTTCTCCTTTGCGTAGCGTTCTTCCACTAGTTGCTTGTGCGTCAGATATCAGTTTTACTTTTTTTGTCGATGACATATGGGAATCTATAGAACTTTCCCATCAGCAGGTGATCTAGCATTCACGGTAGTACCTCTACTGTCATTTCTTAGTTAAAATAAAAAAAAAGAAAGTCACTCCAACCGAACGCGGATTCGGTTCTTTCGAATGGGCCACGTCTGATTTGCTTGTCCTTCCCTGTATAAAAAATCTTATGTAATTAGGTGAATAAACTATCTGATCTAAATTATGCGGATATGTACTTGTGGACATTAAACTGGAAATGCGTGGTTTATGTGAGATGCTCGACCACTGCACCTCATTCTTTTTAACTGCTTATACACAGCCGTTGTGCTAGCTGGGTTGCTGGTACCTCTTTGGAACTCACGAATGGCTCCTTCCGCAGTGCTCGACGGTCCCCATCCGTCACTACATGAGGACTGCCTGGTCTTGGTTCAGCTGTAATGGTTCCGTTGCGTTCCCACTTCACTGTCACATCAATAATAAACGACTATGGCACCTTCAGAAGGCTTGAAATGTCCTCATACCGTTGTATGGATACTTTTGATCAGATGCTGTATGTATCAGCATATTTGTAAAGTACAAAAAATTTCTGGTACGATGGACGCCACAAAGCGTTAGACGAAACTTGACAAAAAAAGTTATTACACTAAAACAATCAAGTATAGCATCGACGGTTGAAACAGACCAGCTGCAAAGATGCTTTTTTGGGGGGGAGAAGCGAATGGCAGCCTTCTTTTTAATGTGAGTGTGCGGGAAACTGCAGTTTGCCCACTCCTGTCATTGCTTGTAAAACACTAGTGTCCTTCACGGAAACACTCATGGATAGTTTTGGAATCATTTGTAGCTTTTCTGAAATGGATATCACAAGGAGACGAAATAAGGGCTCGGTAAGTCACAACATGTTTCTTAATATCTTTGAGAATAGGTCACAGATATTGAAAACATTCTGAAGGTGGCAGGGGTCAAATACTGGGAGCGAAAGGCTATTTACAATTTGTACAGAAACCAGACGGCAGTTATAAGAGTCGAGGAGCACGAAAGGGAAGCAGTGGTTGAGAAGAGAGTGAGACAGGGTTGTACCCTATCCCCGATGTTATTCCATCTGTATATTGAGCAAGTAGTAAAGAAAACGAAAGAAAAATTCGGAGTAGGAATTAAAATCCATGGAGAAGAAATAAAAACTTTGAGGTTTGCCAACGAAATTATAATTCAGTTAGAGACAGCAAAGGATCTGGAAGAGCAGTTGAACGGAATGGACAGTGTCTTAAAAGGAGGATATAAGATGAACATCAACAAAAGCAAAACGAGGATAATGCAATGTAGTCGCATTAAATCAGATGATGCTTAGGGAATTAGATTAGAATATGAGACACTTAAAGTAGTACATGCGTTTTGCTATTTGGGAAGCAAAATAACTGATGACGGTCGAAGTAGAGGGGATATAAAATGTAGACTGGCAATGGCAAGGAAAGCGTGTCTGAAGAATAGAAATTTGTTAACATCGATTATAGATTTAAGTGTCAGAGAGTCTTTTCTGAAAGTATTTGTATGGAGTATAGCTTTGTATTAAAGTGAAACATGGACAGTAAATAGTTTAGTCAAGAAGAGAAAAGAAGCTTTCGAAATGTGGTGCTACAGAAGAATGCTAAGATTAGACGGGTACATCACGTAACTAATGAGGAGGTACTGAATAGAACTGGGGAGGAGTTTATGGCACAATTGGACTCGAAGAAGGGATCGGTTGGTAGGAAACATTCTGAGGCAACAATTTAGTATTGGTGGGAAGTGCATAGGATCAAAATCATAGAGGAAGACCAAGGCATGAACACACTAAACAGATTCAGAAGGATGTAGGTTGCAGTAGTTACTCGGAGATGAAGAAGATTGTACAGGATAGAGTAGCATGGAGAGCTGCATCAAACCAGTCTCTGAACTGAAGACCACAAAAACAACAACATTGATAACTAAAATTTGGTAGATTCTCGATGCAATAAATCTGATGTCTCACGAAGCTTACTTAAAAAGTTTCTGCTATGCCGAATCTAGGAATACATACCATGTGTGAAAGTGTCATGATAGTACTGCTTACATAGAGGCACATAATCATTCGTTCGGTCACATGTTAATGGAACGGGAAAGGGTCATGAAGATACGCACTTTTGTACCGATGTCTACATCTACACTCTGCAAACCACCGTGAAGTGCATGGCAGGTGGTACGTCCCATTATACCAGCTATTAGGGTTTCTTTCTATTCCATTCACATATGGGAGCAGGAAGAACGATTCTTTCAAAGTCTCTGTGTGTGCAGTAATTATTCTAATCTTGTCCTTACGATCCGTGTCTGATCCAAAGCTTTCAGCACGCCATGCGAGAATTGTGCAGTTGGGTTTCAAACGATCGATGTTATCCGAGTCCATGGTGGTTGACATCGAGTTGGTTAGTTTGTTCGAGATAACTCATTATGTTTGAGTTCAAAATATGTTCTAAGATTCTACAAGAAATCAATGTCAGGGATATTGGACTGTAGTTTTGTGGATCCCTTCTGCTATCCTTCTTGTTGACAGATTTGAACGGAAACACCTGACCGTAAGACAAAGCGCGCTGTATTTTGTGTTGAAGTCCTTTGGTCAAGACAAGACAAACCAAAGTACATTTTTACACTGCTTGGGTCCCCGACAAAAACTAACCAATACTACTCAGCTTGGTTGGTGGATACCATTCGGAATACTGAACTTACCTGAAAGAACGGTATTTGTTGTTGGGGAATAATCTGTAAAAATCTCCGTTAAACTCTTCTTTATTGTAGACACTATTACAACGGACCTGCCTCATGGTGTGTAATCGTTAGCCTCTAATGCGATCTACAAACCAGAAGAATGTAATAGAAATCGACAACGGCCGCGAAAACCTGCGAACTTCATTCACGATTTAGCTAGAGAGTGCCCAGAATCTCTATCTGCTCCTCTGCCAAAATCGTTGGCAGACTGAGGGTGACCCAATATGCCGGACGTCTTCGACCTCTATAACTGACAACTTTTATTGAAAATCTAAGCAGAGTTTGGGGTGTGACCTGGGACCCAGCGTCTTGTGATTAGTAGTCAAAGACATAACACCATAGAAATCTATTTTTGTTATAGTGCTTTGGGCATAAATATGGGAAACGATAAGTGTTTGTTAAATGGGATCATGTAACGAAGAAGGTAGACTAGCACTCACGTACTTCGAAGACGAACGTCTATGCCAGAAGAATTTAATGAAAATATGTTCACGAACTGGGTTAGTTTTTCTGCATAGTACCCTACAATTTTAGCGTCGTATTCGTCTGTTTTTATCTCTGTCCTGTGTTGTTTATAGTCGAAATTCTCCGTAGTTAACCCTTTTATTTACATAAAGCGTCAATCACTTCACGTGATGTTTGTAATACGGGCGTTAGATTTCATCCGCATGTCCGTCTACGCCTTCAAACATTTGTTTCAACAGGAAATTTTTAGTGATATTACGAATTTTAATTAAAATTTGGAATTCCTTAGAGCGTAGAAAAGAATAAAGAGCTTATGCTATTGTACCGATATGATTACTCTGTTAAATTTAACAGAAGCAGTACTGTTGAACTGTTCAGGATTCTTTCGTGAAAAAAAAAAAAAACTCCCACTTCCAAAGCTCAATATTGCGATCTGGTTCCCATTCGCTCAGCTATTTGTATGTTGCATTGTATCATATGAGTTTTAAAAAACTGTGCATACTACACCAACTGTTTAAAACGCTTTATGTTTTCACATGCTTATTTGACAATGTAATCATGGCAGAGTCTCATTGTTGGTTATACTATAGTCAACTGAAAGGTAGTCAAACTGATCGCTTCGGGAGAGACTACTGAAAAGAGACAGTATGTGTTTAAAATATGAGAAGTCTATTTTATGTTCCCTGTAGTCCACCTGAGAACACACTAACACATAGGCCTACGCACCTTCATTTCCATCTTCTTCCGTCTGCAGTATTTTTGTGTTATTCCGGTGGTATGTTTAATGTGCTTCGTCCTCTGTATACGCTACAAAGCCGTGAGCATTAAATCAAAATTCGTTAGAAGCAGACAATCAGAAACGGAGGAATGTGATATCCCAAAGGCAGACCTATATTCCCCTCTGCCGACATTGGATAAATGTTAAGTTTCCTGATAATGAAACCGGATGAGCAGATGCAGTTGTGTGTAGAAAGGGAATTAAATAAGAATTGTCCTCTCGCTGTCTGTTTCATCATTTTAATTACAATTATATTCAACAGTGAAAGACAAAAACAGTACGAGGAGTGATAGAAGTTGTTTTTCTGTTAACCGCATATAAGAGCCGAGGTTTCATATTTTTTCATTGTTGCTGTATTTTTTTCGTGTCGTATCACTAAAACCTTTGTACCACAACAATCAAAACAGAAGTTGATGAGCTTCGTAACGTTCATGTCAGAGATGTCGCCACAAAAAAATTTTGTGGTAAGATCTTATGGGACCAAACTGCTTAGATCATCGGTCCCTAAGCTTTCACACTACTTAATCTAAGTTAAAATAAATTACGTTATGGACAATACACACACCCATGCCCGAGGGAGGACTCGAACCTCCGACGAGTTGAGCCGCGCGGACTGTGACAAGACGCCTCAGACCGCGTGGCATATCGCCACATTTGCTTGTAGATGATTGTGATTAACCAAATATAACTTCAGAATTGCATAGCTCGACCATGCAAATTATACTTTTTTTTAATACCTAGGGACGGGTCAAGTACTGAACCATACTGTGGTTCGGAGTGCCGTATACCAAGCTATCCGCAGACTGTGTGCAACTATAAAATGGAATCAGCTTTGTCAGTTTTTCTTAACGAAGTTCCGTCTTTTTATGAAGCTGATACTTTCAAATTGAAGGCAATCGGTAATTTTCGAAACTGACATCTGTAAACATAGAATTAACATATACAGATTGATAAGTGCAGGTTTGCCAATTAATCTCTCTTCGAACTAAACGGCGGATGTTGATTTCAGTTACGTAAACAAGTTTTCCTCTTAAAACTCACAAAATGAACGAACTTCGTTATCTGGGTGTAAAAGAGAGTCGAGTCATCAACAGGAAAATCGAGATAACCCCACATAGGCTAATGGCCGAAATTTCATTCTACTTTAAGAATAGACATCTGTATTCTGTATAGTTGTCCTCTTAGGTGGGGGAATGTTGTTGTACAATATGTGGGATAGTAGAACATTAAACACATCAATCAAAATTAATAAGAGGATAGGATAGTAAAGCAGGTCCAGTAACATTCAGATGCAGAAGGCGAGGAAGACGTAGGAAAGTAAACGATTTTTCTGGTGGCAGCGTTCCTCCATAAATAAGGCGAATACCACCGGCCGGCGAGTACTTGGGCAATTAGGAAGCAATTTCCGAAGACAAAGGTGAGAAAGGAGCGCACGTCGGCGGCGATTTCGAATCGATTTGTCCCCCCGGGAGGAGGCAGCCGCTAGCGCGCCGCAGCGGGAAGGGGAGCCGCGCGTCGCCATTGGCGATATGCCCGTTATGGGTTATGACGAGCCGGCGTCATTGGCCGGCTACCTGCCGGCTGGCCCCTCCCCCCTCCGCGGACGCCCCGCCCCGCGGCGTGCACCGTCGGCGGCGCGTCGTTGCTTTTTACGCCTCTTTGCGGCTCGCTGCCTGGCGGACGAAGCGGAGCGGCAACAAAAAAACGCGCCCGGCCTGCCTGACGGGTGCTCGCAAGAAAACGCGCCCGCCGCGGCGCGGTGGTGGGGAGCCGCGGCGAGCGGGAAGGGGCAGCTCGCTCACCTGGCCGTGAGCCCCTCACACGGGGCTATGCTCGCGCGACGAGCGGACAACATTGCCGGTTACACTCACAGGGCACGCTTTACTGGCTTTCCGACGCGCCCGAAACGGACGCTTGTCTAAAAAACATGAGTCGTCCTTACTCTCACTGTCGAGAAAAACGCACTTGCGTATTTTTCCTTGGAACTGCAAATACCACCCACTATTTTAGTATTGTTGTAGGAATACCAAATTAGAGTTGTGATGAAATTTGTCTTCCAATGGTTGTTGCTCTGGGGGAAAGGAATTCGACTTCTACTGTAGAGCAACTGTGGTTTCGAGGAAGACTGTACCATGTCCACGTTAAACATTTTAATGACACGAAATTTTGAAGCAAGTACCGTAAACTGACAGCACAGTACAAAAATTCAAGGAAACCACAGCATATCTTTCGTTACCAACAATCCAATTTCTGGTTTACTCGTCTTCAAGAATACAGCCCTCATATTCTTCATTAACTCTATTCTTTGGTGTTAGGTTCAGACATAACGCGTGATAACACAAGGGGTATACAAGGAAGGTGTTTCCTGAGGTCCTTTAAATGTGACTGATTTTTCTTTCTCTCTGGATACAACGCTTGTAAGCGAAGGACAACCTATTTCTGCAGTCCTCAGTGGAACAGACGGAATATGATAATTTCACTACTACTGAATAGGTACTATCTATAGGAAGCCTCTAAATATCCAAACATTTTGGCTGCTGTAAAAGCCAATTAAGGATTATGCTTTATTTACCCTCGTACATCACCATAAAAATATTTACCTTAAAAGATAGAAATACCGAAATGTGTATTTCTTACTTACTATTATCTTGTGTATATTTGCCATAAAAGTGTTACTTCAAACCACAGTCTGCTATTTTCAACTCTCATGTTACTGAACAAAAGTGATTTCATTTGAAATTAGTACACAAATCTGTCAACAGATGGCGGGGAAAGACACAATTCGGGACATGATACGTGTTCTCCCTCGCAAGTCAATCTCTCAACTACAAGATGCACTACATAACTCAATTAATAAACAAACGGCAAACATTAACCTTATCCCTATTCTTACTCAAGTGTCGAAATATCTCCACCGGCGTCAATATGCAAAGCGCTCGCAACGTATTCTAAATGTTGATCATCACTTCATATTATTCTCGAGAATTACACGATGCATGCACAAGTTATCATTTGCCTAAAGCGAAGGCGTATTGAGTTTAATACACTGGGTGCATGCTGGCCGTTCATTCATTCGTTAGTGATGTAATAGTGGCTCTGCACAACGAACGAAGTGAACTATTGATCCGAGAGAAGCTCGATAGACAGTTGAAACTAACAGTCAGCAATGCTTGCGGGTGATTCTTTACAAGCCCTTAAAAACGCTCAGTTTCGGTGGATAGATGGTCAGCTCGTCCGGTCAACGTGTAAGTAGGCACTCTTGTCTGTCTCGGTACGTTTGGCCCGTACCAAATATTTTTACCTTCGAGCTAATTCGCAAAATGAAGCTTTGGCAAACGATAGGGGATCAATTCGAGTAGTGTGTTCACGAAATTGTTAGCTGCAAGATTCAGATACGCTAATAAAAAAATTCCAATTGTCTAATTCTCCCATTGTCCACGGTTCGGTTAGCCATACTCCACAACCGTACAGAAGCGTGGGTGACTATCATATTACATAATTTCCTTAATGATTCCTATGAATGGTATCTTCGCACTCTAGAAACAATTCCGCTGGTTGTGTTAGAAGTTACCTGTGTGTCGTGTCGCATCTGAGAGTTTTAAAAACTTATTAGCTCCTCTATGATAGGTTTATTCAAACGTATTTTTGATGCTTTGGTGTTTCGTCGTAAAGAATTCATATCTAGTATTTCACAGTTATAGGTTTTTAATTCTGATGCGAAAAGCAAACCGACAGCACGGTTCGGCAGCGGTTTGGACTAACGTCTATTACCTGTCCCATAATAGCACGATACTATTGTTCAGAATACACCGCATCACATTAATTAAATGGATTTTTGGTGGTTTCACTTATTTCACTCTTTTCAGACAACTTTTACATGGTACTCTGATTTGCACTAGTTTCAATAAGAGTTTTTACTGCAAACAATCGCTTTGGCTTAAAATACCTTATATAATTATCACATGAAAGTGTCAGTACTAATAATTTTGGATTATTATACGGAGACTGAGCAAATGGACAGTGTGTAGGCTTCACATTTGGCTGTAGTCTAATGAAACGTGGGTGGAAAAACCACAAAGTATGCAGAAAAGAACCAAAATAATTTACAGCTGATATAGCAAACTCTGCGCGAACAAGAACGGTTTGTGCCGTCGTTCAATTTCGTCTGTGTTCACGATATTTGTTTGGTGACCAACACTGATACACATGCGCTATCTCCACACCCTTCGTTTCCCTTCACGTAAGGATATAGTTAAAAAATGTTCGCTTTATGTCTGCTGTCTAATGTGCCCTGAAATCCAACTTATCACTGTAGTCCTTACAAGGTACGACTCTTGGTGGATATAAATAAATGCAGTGTATCTGCCATTATGACGCGTGCCTTTTGATCTGATGTCGCTTCAGAGGCTTGAGTATCAATTTCGTTGACATTTATTCAAGAGGATTTTCAGTTTTTCTCATTTGGCGTCACGAGGCCGAATCGACCCCTTATAGACTCCCCCTCTGTCATGAGAGAAGATCAAAACGTAACTGATGAACTGGGTAGAGACGGGCGGGTGGATGGAGGGTGTGAGAAAACACGTTAATGAATAAAATCTCGATTTTCAAGCCGCGTCAATTCGAACAAAATTCTCGAGCTTTCGATGGTTAGCTCCGCCATCGTCGTCAGAAGTAAAACTACTGACCGAAATGATTTTTTTTTCAGTCGTGCCGCCGCGAAGGACTTCGAGGATACAAAGCACGTTAATCATTAAGATGCAAACGTTGAAATTTAACTCTAAGACTCCGTAGCAGAACCTACCCGAATAGAGAACGCAAGAGGAGAGGCCAAACCTGCATCGATATGAGCCCACTGTAGCTCAGTTCAGTTCGGATTCCCGAGAAATATAGAAACATGCTAGGTAATTCTGGCCTTGCTAGTTATCTTAGAAGATAAGTTAAGGAAAGGCAATCTTACGTCCATAGCGTTTGTAGATTTACGGAAAGCTCTCGACATTTTCTACTGGGAGACACCCTTGGAAAACCTGGAGTTAACAGGGTTAAATTCTGAGAGCGAAAGTTTATTACAGCTTCTACAGAACCTAGACTGCAGTTATAAGAGCCGAAGGATATGAATGAGAAGCAGTAGTTGAGAAAACAGTGAGGCAGGTTTGTAGCCTGTCCCCGATGTTACTCAGTCTGTACATTGAGCAAGGAGTAAAGGAAACAACAGAAAAATTTGAAGTAGAAATTAAAGTTCGGGGAAAAAAAAATAAAAAGTTTGAGGTCTGCAGATGACAGTGTATTTCTGTCAGAGACAGCAAACGATTTGGAAGAGGAGTGGACAGTGTCTTGAAAGGAGGATATAGGATGAACACTAACAAAGGAAAAGCAAGGGTAATGTAATGTTGCCGAAATAAATCGAGTGATGCAGAGACAACTGGATTAGGAAACGAGGCACTAGTATATGAATTTTGCTGTTTGGGCAGTAAAATAAGTGATGACAGCCCGAAGCAGAGAGGATATACAATGTAGACTGGCAATGACAAGAAAAGCGTGCCTGAAGAAGAAAAATTTGTTGACATCGAATATAAATTTACATGTTAGGAAAACTTTTCTTAGGTGTATGTATGGAGTGTAGCCTTGTATGGAAGTTATACGTGGGGGACAGACAGTTCAGACAAGATGAGAATAGAGGTTTTTGAAATGTGTTGCTACAGAAGAACGTTGAAGATTAGATTGGTAGATCACGTAACCAACGGGGAGGTACTGAATAGAACTGGGGAGGCAAGACATTTGTGGCGCAACCTGACTAAAAGAATGGATGGGTTGATAGAACACATTCTAAGATATCAATTTAGCACTGGAGGGAAGCGTGCGGGGAGAAAACGTAGATGGAGACCAGAAGATGAATACAGTACACGGATTCAGAAAAATGTAGGTTGCAGCAGTTATTCGGAGACGAAGAAGCTTGAGCAGCACGCTGCTGCACAAACCAGTCTTCGGACTGAAAACCACAGCAACATAGTTCAGTACACCGTCGCTGGATACCTTCGATAGGGAGAATAGAGTTGTTAACGAATTCAGTGTTTCAGTGCGACAGCAGTCAGGAGCAGACACTGTTGTAACAGATTTGTCTGTATTCAGGATCTAGAAGAACTAACAACTACATAATTCGGTGTTCTCCGGTAAATAGCAGCTCCTACTTATCTACGGTTTTGGAGTGCCTGTGTTATCCTGAATTACGGTACTAAGTTCCTTTGAGCATGCATGCATGTCCAAAGGAATAGGCACTGCGGCAACTACAGCCGACATGAAATACATTAATTGTATTCGCATTTGCGAATATGGATAGCCATCACATGTAGAATGGAATGACGGCAATGAAAATTTGTGCCGGGACGGGACTCGAACCCGGCTTTATCGCTTATCTTGAGTGGTCGTCTTACCATTGGCACGACTCAGGGCCAGAACCGAACTTCCAGATGTCTTCAAACATGCGCCTACAAGCTGTACTCGTACATTCCTGCCGGATAAGCGACTTTCCAGTAAAGTGTGTAAGTAGGCTGTTTATGTTTTCTCTATGTAAGTAGGCTGTTTATGTTTTCTCTATTTAAGTAGGCTGTTTATGTTTTCTTATTGGCAACGTTACGTAGCGCTCAATATGAAAATCACTGGCTGTGCTGTGTGCAGTCTGTGGCTAGTTTGCATTGTTGTCTGCCATTGTAGTGTTGGGCAGAGGC
This sequence comes from Schistocerca serialis cubense, assembly GCF_023864345.2. Lineage (NCBI taxonomy): Eukaryota > Metazoa > Arthropoda > Insecta > Orthoptera > Acrididae > Schistocerca > Schistocerca serialis. The sequence goes on from NC_064643.1 coordinate 265,941,562, forward strand.
AGCTGGCTGTGAACAGCGCGTAGCGTTGCGCAGTTGGAGGTGAGCCGCCAGCAGTGGTGGATGTGGGGAGAGAGATGGCGGAGATTTGTAATTTGTCATGAACTGCTATATTTATATATGATGATATCAAGGTAAATACATTGTTTGTTCTCTATTAATATCTTTCATTTGCTAACTATCCCTATCAGTAGTTAGTGCCTTCCATAGTTTGAATCTTTTATTTAGCTGGCAGTAGTGGCGCTCGCTGTATTGCAGTAGCTTGAGCAGCGAAGATTTTTGTGAGGTAAGTGATTTGTGAAAGGTATAGTTTAATGTTAGTCAGGGCCATTCTTTTGTAGGGAATTTTGAAAGTCAGATTGCGTTGCGCTAACAAAATATTGTGTGTCAGTTTAAGCACAGTCTTATATAAATTGTTCAAAGGGGAAGTTACAAGTGGCTCACTTGTACAGGTATATACATAATGGATGTACGAGTACATGTGGTAGACGGATGGTTGGTGACATATGGAAGTTTAGGTACGTCCATGAGTCGTGCACGGAAAGTCAAATGGTAAGGCGACCGCTCGCGATAAGCGCAAAATCGGGGTTCGAGTCCCGGTCCGGCATAATTTCCATTGTCGTTATTTCATTGTACAGCTAATGGTTGTCCATATTTGCAATTGCGAATACATTTAATGTATCCCGCTTATCTATCTAATTATTTCTGAGTGAGACTCTCACCTACAGATAGTTCTTTCGATAGGGCCTCTACAGTCGTATCTGCAATTTCGGCTGTGAATCCGTTCGCGTTATCTTATCGAGAAACTGGAAAATTTGAGTGATCTATCGTCCTCCTTTGTTGAAATGTCTTCTTCTACCTATAGCTTCAGACGCGCAATAAGATAGCTACGTTGTTCGTTTTTCGCAGACAACTTTCGCTAAGTCGTCAAACCCGCAGCGCTGCTGATGGCAGCATTAAACAATGCAGTCGACACATCTCTCCAAGGACACAGGAAGTCCTCAATTATTTGCGCTAATGATCAGTGTCTGTGACGAAATATATAAACAGAATTGTCCTACATGATTAGCATTAAGATATTTTATGATTAAAAAATGCTTTTGAAATGACCCATATGTAGTTTCGTATGGAGGGGCTTAGGGAAAGCACATACACCAAAATAAGAATCGATACTCGAGTCATGTCCTTATATGTCATTAATGAAGGCTGTCGGCTATACTGCTCGGTTGCTGTTTCTTGCCTTCTCATTAATGTGTATTTTACATCCTTCGAAAGTACCCTAGAACGTACTTAGAGTAATTTCGTTTTTGTTGAGTGTATTCCAAGATTTCCATATTTTCCTTCAAAGTATTTCGTGCGTTTTCTCATTTCTATCTTCCTTTTGTCGAACATCTGGCCCTGAACATAATTTGTACCCATTACTACCAAACTGTTCTTTTCCATAATAATTGCCCCACCAATTTTATCGTGTTATTGTAGCCTTACAGAGTTTCTATCGTACCTGTTCTAATATATGCCCATATCACAATTTTATTTCACTTTTATCGTTCCGGTGGACATGTCCAGTGCCTTCCGTCTCCTTTCTTTACTACCAAAATTCATCCACGTAATGTGCTATGCTAAAAAATTGCAATTTTAGGATCTTATTGGCAGTTTTAGATGAATGTTTCGGACAAACAGGTTTACTTTCTGGAACGCAGAATTGTGTGGGAGTGAAACTTGGATTATGAGATATCCTATTAAAATTTAAAAAATAAAAATAAGTATCTGGGTGGTTTTTTTATGCGGACCAGTAACAGAATATTACAAATTAAGTGGACAGTAAATATACGAAATGAAGACGTTGTAGAAAGAATAGAGGGAAGAAGTCTACGGGAAATCTTTACCATAAAAAGGGAGAGAGCTGGTGAGTTATCTTCAGAAACACACAGCAGCAGTTAAATTGTAGTTCGAAGGATTAGATAGAGAAAAAATTATGGGCGAAAAAGAAAAAGATGACAGTATACGCCGTTATGGAGAAGATTGTTCGGAGGAGGTGGATATTGTTCACTCTCGGAAGAACCTTTGCGCATTGGCTGACGGGAGTAGCTGTTTCGATAGAAATCGGAAGACGGTGTTTGACTTCGGAGCGATATCTACCTTTCCCCGATCGCTACCAACTTAAGCTTTCCAAACAGTGTGCTAATAAGCTAACATTACTACAAAATGAAATGGCTCTGGGCACTATGGGACTTAACATGGAGGTCATCAGTTCCCTAGAACTTAGAACTACTTAAACCTAACTAACCTACGGACATCACACACAACCATGCTCGAGGCAGGATTCGAACCTGTGACCGTAGCGGTCGCGCGGTTCCGGACTGTAGCGCCTAGAACCGCTCAGCCACTCCGGCTGGCTAACATTACTACAGCCATACTGTTTTCATTATAATGTTACCGACAGAGCCCATTCGATTTCAGTCGACAGAGCCACTTTTGTTAGCTACTGCACCGACAGTCTTCTCAGAGTGGATGATTTTTGTGTAGAGATGGAAATATTAGAAGGAGACAGGAAGGAACGAGACGCTCCCAAAAGCAGTCAAGCGAGCGCTATACCGTTGTAAAAGTCCGCACTGATCAAATAAGTTTTGTTTAATAATTGTTTATTGTGTGGGTAAATTGCCAAAGATTATTGCCGAACCATGAAGAGACACGTCCCTCGGGCTGTTTCGATGGAATTTTCGTCTCCGTTTACGCACTTTTTTGCTTCTCCTGTGCTGCCAGGTATCGCATTCATCACCCCACCGACAATATCAGGAATACCTCCCTCTCTCCTTTTGTATCAAGTTTCCGGATGTCATATCGCAGGTGCAGACCCCGGCTCCTGTTGGCTCCGTGTTGGTTGCCGTGGCGGACATATTGATTTAAGCGTGCAGCCCTGCTGACGGATGCCGGCCGCTTGCTCGCCCGAGCGAGACGGAGGGCCTCGGACAGCGACGTATTTACGGCCAGCCCCTCGCTACAAGGAGAGGAGAGGACGCTACATTCCCTGCAGGGCCTTCACCGCGGAACGGGCCGCGGCCGCGCTCTGCCCAGAGCGGGCAACAGGTCACTGCTGGCCGCGTTCACCGATCCACGCCACCCCGTCTCGGCGTGTTCCCCACGATTCCAGCCACTATTTCAGTACTCTTCTATTTTCGCCCAGTCGGAGATCATAAAGCGGACGACAACGGCACGCCAACAGTCCCTGAATGATCATTCCTTTACAGAAGCCAAGGATGGAGTCCTGTCGATACACAAAATTGTAGTTTTCGCTGACACCATTTCTCTAGATCAGTCTGCTTCTACCGACCTGTCTCAATACAAAATACACTCTGTGAAAACCTGGCCTGTCATGCCCATAGTTCATAACCACCCCTTCCCCTCCCCCTCTCCCGCCTCCCCTCCCCTCCCCTCCCCCGAACAGCATCCTAGAGTACCAAGTCAGTCGTAAAAGCGACAGTGCCCATTTCGGAGGCAGGACTGGGTAACTCTGTTTCGTAGGTGCATGACTTTATTATTCAACAGCAGAGTTGTAAAATTACAGTACACTTCCGTAGACGACCACAAGTAAGCGTGAACTACGGCATTTTTCCTATCGGCTTTGGTCGGTTAGGGTCGCACACAAGTTACCTGTGCGTTGGGTGTGTTGCATACTTATCAGGCGTTACCTCATAACGCTCACTTTCGTATGCGATTAGTGTCTTACTAGAGTCTCCAAAAACGGGAAGCGGTGAAGCGTCTAGAAAATGAGTAAGGGTGTATAAAGGTCTGAGTAAACAACGAAACATTTTTGTTCTACATAATTAACTCCTTTTTGTTAGTTAAGAATAGACAGTATTTACAGCAAAACTGGAATTGTCATTGTTTAATTCAGGTTTAATTCGAAAATATGTTGATTTACATTGTGAAACAGTAAAAATGAAGAAAACAACACAGATTAATCACAAAACGCTAGACAACGCAATGTCTTCAACAAAAAGGTAGAATAAAAAGTAACACAGAACAAAAATGTATCAAACATCGCTTCAATACTTCGTCGAACTTACATAAAATATGTTTCTGTTATTCATAAACAAATTTCACATTTATCAATAATGACAGAAACCCCTGGATTTGATCGTGATGAAGAACTTTCCAGTGAGTACAAAATGACAACAATAACTCTATTGATTTGTAAATAATAGATATCAGCTATCAGTCGTCCTTTTTAAATTTTATTGGTAGATCTAGATTTCAGCTAGAAACTAGTCATTCTCAATGCACTATCATTTTTGATCAATGCATGTAATACCTGTTGGTCGGGCTTCATCCAGAGTTCATTGAATACCGTATTATAATGTTTGTGCATGTAAACTGTACTTACACCAAAAACAATTGCTTTGATTACATAAAAGCGCAGAAGTTACACGATTAATTAATTTTTTATGTCTTGTAAAATGCAACTTATACTCTGTAAGGATATAAAATACGCAATGGTCTAACATTGAATGATTTGTGGTTATAACTGTGTACAAGAAAAACAAACGTTCATTTATGTTTCTTTCCATACTAGTTCTGCCAATAGTACTGGTAATCCTACCATTAACTACGTCATGTATGTAGCGTACCAAAACTTCTTACGGTAACCGTAGTTTTGGTAGAGCGCAATTCTGTTCAACAGTGAGATGAAAGCTTCCTTCAGTGCTATGTCTGCTTGTGCATTTTCCCGTATTTCCATTCCTCTTCCCATCTCACGGCAATATCGTACAGACGTGCCGTACGTTTCTTATAATCTCAGCTACATTTTTCAGTTTCTGTCTTGCTCTGCAATTCTAGGCCACTACTTTCTATCGGTAATTAATTAATTCGGGGATTCCTACCACCGCTACAATAACATATGTTATCTAATTATCTGCTTTATTTTCTCCCGTGCATATTATTTTATTGCTATACTGATAACCTTTTTTACTTCCTTTAGTATCCTTTTCTAACCCTTAGTATTTTAAAAATGTATGTTTTTGATGTAGGATGTAGCTGAACTCAGCGGCTGTGGTCCGCGTAAGTAATTCGGACAGAAACAAAACTAATCACGGTATAGCGCCTTGAAATATTTGTTGCCGTGTATGCCAACTTGCAAGATACTTCAGACTCACGGAGATGGTGGCAGGCGCATGGCGTTATTCTGTGAACTACGTGTATCGACGCCGGTGTTGTGGCTGGGTCGTAAAAGGTACAACCTTATGCAAAATTTTATTATGTCGATTTGAAATGCGCACCGACAGCGCCAATTCATTAATAAGGAGCCAGCGTGGGTACAGAGAATTTAAAATGTAAAAATTGCGCACAAAGTTAAATAGAACAGTGGCAACAAGAGCGGGAATACGAACACCAGAGTCACTGTAATGTTACTTCCGTAAACGCTGCTGCCCCAATAGGAAGAAATTTGCGGATCGGACTAGACAGTTGAAGTTAGCCCTCCTCAACCATCCTCCCCCTCCACCCCTAACTATTGCCTCTTTATTGCCTTCTTGTGGACAAATTATCACCGTATGTGCAATGATTGCTCTTTGAAAACCATACCTACATATTCACTCGCAACCTCCGCCTCTCAATTTTTTTCTTCCTCCAGACGCCACAAAACATACCAGTAATTTAATTTTGTATTTTACCTCAGAGTTTGATTGAACAGTCTCGTCAGTAACGGAGGAAACACCAAGGTATGCTTCCTCTTTTTTTCAGAACACTAAAACAAGTGTATATAGCCCATCGTTTTGTGAAACCATATATCATTATTCCCGAGCACCTACGCAAAAAAAACAACCGAAATAGGAATAGGTTTTCGTGCGTGTTTCGACGATTTGAGTGACATCTATTGAAATAATGACTCACAAAATAGCTTTATTCGGGCATTTGGAAAACCATCTCGCTTCGTTCATGATATTATTAGAGAAATGTGAAATAGAGAGAATACGGGACCACAAATCTGTTCCTTTTACAACGACGTACAAAGAACGGTAATACACAGGTGCCGTCATATTCCACCTGTTTTGCAATGGTATATGCTGTCCTACAGAGTAAAAGGATCGATGTCAGAACATATACGGTCTATTGATATTTGATTCACTGAGTGTATACGAATCTAAAACCAATTGTGGAAACAAAAGGTGTATCCGATGATTCCATTATGCTGTTCAAAAGAAGCCCTCAGAAAAAGAGAAAGCTGGATGGCAACGCTTCATTGACGCTGAAGACTTGATTTCTCCATCTACAGATGCAATGGTAGTATGATCGCCTTACAAAGAAAGCTGGCCTTTCTTGCGCCGTCGCGGGAAGGATACCGGTCACGCAGCCCTTGTCTGCAGCAAATGAAGAACAAGTCGTCCATCTCTGCCGGCCCGTTACTTCCCAGGCTTTTTAGATCGAAGTATATCCCCCAGCTCCGGTGTCAGCATACAAGGACGTACCGCCGCGGTCCGATGACTCCAGAAAGGAGACCTGGCCGCGCAAATGACGATGGATGGCCGCCGACGCTCCAATGACTAGCGGAGCAGCTGCAGCGGACGTATGGTTGGTCCTTAGCGCTACGGAACTAACGCACCTGTTCTCCAGTGACGTAGGCAGCCCGCGGAGAGACGGATGGAGACGTTTGCACAGGTGCTCTCCATGAAAGGCCGCAGCCTTACAACGCAACGCGCTGGACGCTGCTGTTATCTTGATGAGCTTGTGACTGGTATGTACAGGGAATAAAGTGGAAAGAAGATCAACTAAAAATGTGTCGCCAGAAGTGAAATAGCAGATATAATACTGTTAGACATTAAGATTGAAACTTTATGGTAGGTTAAAAATATGTCCCACATTGGAACTCGAACCCAGATCTTTGCCTCTCATGGGTTAAGTGCCCTACCGACTGAGAAAACAGAGCACAATTTTACATCTGCCAATACTTCTACCACCTTCCAAATTTCACAGGTCCAAGTCCTGGTCTGGGACACAGATTTAATCTGCTAGGACGTTTCAGATCAGCACACACTTCTATGCAGAGTCAAGATTTATTCTGGAAAAATTAAGATGTGATTGGTGTATGGTAAATAAATGGCTCTGAGCACTATGGGACTCAACTTCTAAGGTCATCAGTCCCCTAGAACTTAGAACTACTTAAACCTAACTAACCTAAGGTCATCACACACATCCATGCCTGAGGCAGGATTCGAACCTGCGACCGTAGCGGTCGCGCGTTTCCAGACTGTAGCGCCTTTAACCGCTTGACCACCCCGGCCGGCTGGTGTATGGTCTGGCATTAATACATACTCCTGGAAATGGAAAAAAGAACACATTGACACCGGTGTGTCAGACCCACCATACTTGCTCCGGACACTGCGAGAGGGCTGTACAAGCAATGATCACATGCACGGCACAGCGGACACACCAGGAACCGCGGTGTTGGCCGTCGAATGGCGCTAGCTGCGCAGCATTTGTGCACCGCCGCCGTCAGTGTCAGCCAGTTTGCCGTGGCATACGGAGCTCCATCGCAGTCTTTAACACTGGTAGCATGCCGCGACAGCGTGGACGTGAACCGTATGTGCAGTTGACCGACTTTGAGCGAGGGCGTATAGTGGGCATGCGGGAGGCCGGGTGGACGTACCGCCGAATTGCTCAACACGTGGGGCGTGAGGTCTCCACAGTACATCGATGTTGTCGCCAGTGGTCGGCGGAAGGTGCACGTGCCCGTCGACCTGGGACCGGACCGCAGCGACGCACGGATGCACGCCAAGACCGTAGGATCCTACGCAGTGCCGTAGGGGACCGCACCGCCACTTCCCAGCAAATTAGGGACACTGTTGCTCCTGGGGTATCGGCGAGGACCATTTGCAACCGTCTCCATGAAGCTGGGCTACGGTACCGCACACCGTTAGGCCGTCTTCCGCTCACGCCCCAACATCGTGCAGCCCGCCTCCAGTGGTGTCGCGACAGGCGTGAATGGAGGGACGAATGGAGACGTGTCGTCTTCAGCGATGAGAGTCGCTTCTGCCTTGGTGCCAATGATGGTCGTATGCGTGTTTGGCGCCGTGCAGGTGAGCGCCACAATCAGGATTGCATACGACCGAGGCACACAGGGCCAACACCCGGCATCATGGTGTGGGGAGCGATCTCCTACACTGGCCGTACACCACTGGTGATCGTCGAGGGGACACTGAATAGTGCACGGTACATCCAAACCGTCATCGAACCCATCGTTCTACCATTTCTAGACCGGCAAGGGAACTTGCTGTTCCAACAGGACAATGCACGTCCGCATGTATCCCGTGCCAGCCAACGTGCTCTAGAAGGTGTAAGTCAACTACCCTGGCCAGCAAGATCTCCGGATCTGTCCCCCATTGAGCATGTTTGGGACTGGATGAAGCGTCGTCTCACGCGGTCTGCACGTCCAGCACGAACGCTGGTCCAACTGAGGCGCCAGGTGGAAATGGCATGGCAAGCCGTTCCACAGGACTACATCCAGCATCTCTACGATCGTCTCCATGGGAGAATAGCAGCCTGCATTGCTGCGAAGGGTGGATATACATTGTACTAGTGCCGACATTGTGCATGCTCTGTTGCCTGTGTCTATGTGCCTGTGGTTCTGTCAGTGTGATCATGTGATGTATCTGACCCCAGGAATGTGTCAATAAAGTTTCCCCTTCCTGGGACAATGAATTCACGGTGTTCTTATTTCAATTTCCAGGAGTGTATATGTTCCTCATCTCCACTGAAACCACTTGATCGAATTCGACCAAATTTGGTACACAGACGACTTATTGTCTAGAAAGAAGTACTGTGGGGATAAGTACCACATAGCTCACAGAGGGGTAGGGACTGGAGTGAAAGAGAGTTGGTAATTCCTGAGATCTAGACTGCCCTGCATGACTAACATGTCTGTGGGTAGTATCCGAATGCTTTCTAGGGGGTATACAGGCGGATGGGCAAGGCTGAGCAGAGAAAAGGGGAGGGGAAGATAGATGGTGAGAGGGGGAAGGATGAGATGGACAGAGAGATGAGGGAAGAAGAAGACAGAAAGAAAGAGGGAGGTGGAGAAGATGGACGGAGAGGAGGAGGAGGAGGAGATGTGTGGAATATATGTACTGTATGTGTATTTGGGCGAAGCTGCAGGTAAAAGGCTAGTTAAAAATAATGCAAAGAAGTATCTCATTTAGAGAAATATAAACTAGAATTACGAAAAAAAGGCATTGCGTGAGTAATGCGGCAATCTTCATATAAAGCACGTATTCTTTAGCTACAGTAACATTCAGTTCATGTATATTCAGTTTATTTTTCCAAATATTGAACGGTCAGTCAGTCCGTGAGGTTTCAGAACGCTGTGCAGAACACCAATGATACATTAAAAAATCGAGAATTATAAAAGTCAACAGCTGTGGTCGCTAAGCACGATCTCACGAATCAACAACAATCTTGTCGCACACCTCCGTCTGTCTACTGGGATGCTATCATCGAAGAGGCAGTAGACATCAGAATGTGCAATAGTAACTTTAACTATCTTTGGTGGTGACTTAACTACAGATAAACTTGCGGAGCTGTTTTCGTGCCAGCGTGGGCGGTGTTGACGTTGGCGTCCCTCTATCGTAGGCACTGACATATGTGTCCACTGGTTGTAGCCTGACATTTACTGATCACATTGTATAGAATTCGCCTGTTTGACTTGTTAGCATCGTCCTAGCATAAGCCCAATATATTGCTTCTTCCTACTTAAATTAGAGAGACTCGAGCTTACACAGATGCTTACCAACAATTGCTCTGTCCGCGCACTATTTGCGGCTGGAACAGGAACAACTCTTCGCCACGCAGTTCTGGCTCGTCTGCAGAATATAAATGTAGATGTAAAGTATAGTAAGAGGACAGTAAGAATGGGAAACCTAGAAGAAAGTGCTCTGATTAAAATGGCTGTAAGACAAGGAGGTAATCTTTCGGCCCAGCTGTTCAGTTTATACATCGAAGAAGCATTCTCAGAAATAGAAGAAAAGTACAAGTGTTTGATAAAATTTGAGGATGTCAGTGATAAGATTCGCTAATGGTATTACAAGGGGCGATCATAAAGTTTCCGTTGGAAGGCCGCACTGTCTAGAATCACGGTGTGCATTAAGGAAATCATCCCACCGAAGCACCAGGTTGGAGAACACGGTTGGTAAATAACCGTCTCCTGCTGCGCGAAGAAGTCTGCACATCATCGACGAGCAGGAACCGTCGAGCATTCGAGGGCTTTTTTAAGGGACCGAAGGCGTGGCAATCTCATAAGTAGAGGTCAGGACTTTAAGACTGGTGCTCGAGTGCCTCTCAGTTGAGTGTTGTCCGTTATGCATGAGGCTGGTATCCCACATCGACCGGTGTCTTGTGTCGAATGGCGACCAGAACAGAACTTGGCGCACCATTCCACAACGGTGGTTTTCGACAGAGGTTCTACCTCATATAAATTCTTCATTTTTCGAAAGATGTCTACCTTCGGTCGCCAAGAAAAAAATGATAATTACACATTCGTCATGTTTGGTCGCATTTGGTAATAATGTAGCCGTAGTTCACTTTTGTGCATTAATGACACGTACGAACGGAAACGCGTGAATGCCACACTAGGCCCTTGTATATGTGTCGGTGCCTCTATGGCATGTAATTGCGCTGCTTTGCATATATGCCACAGCTATGTCCTCAAGCGCAACTTCTTGATCGCCCTTTGGAGGTTGGGTTGTTTGGGGAAAGAGACTAAGCCGACCAGAGTGGCCGAGCGGTTCTAGGCGCTTCAGTTTGGAACCGCGCGACCGCTACGGTCGCAGGTTCGAATCCTGCCTCGAGCATGGATGTGTGTGATTTCCTTAGGTTAGTTAGGTTTAAGTAGTTCTAAGTTCTAGGGGACTGATGACCTCAGAAGTTAAGTCCCATAGTACTCAGAGCCATTTGAACCATTTTTGAAGAGACCAAACTGCGAGGTCATCGGTCGCATCGGTAGGGAAGGATGGGGAAGGAAGTTGGCCGTGCCCTTTCAAAGGAACCACCCCGGCGTTTGCCTGGAGCGATTTAGGGAAATCACGGAAAACCTAAATCAGGATGGCCGGACGCGGGATTGAACCGTCGTCCTCCCGAATGCGAGTCCAGTGTGCTAACCACTGCGCTACCTCGCTTGCCCTTTCTATTACCCTCAGTGAAAGTGAAGAAAAATTACAGGACTTGTTGAATAGAATGAAGTCTAATGAGTACAAAATATAAATTGAGAGTAAACCGAAGAAAGACTAAAGTAAGGAAGAATAATAGATATGAGAAGAGCGACAAGCTTAAAATCAAAATTGCGGACCACGAAATAGAAAAAGTGAACCAATTCTGCTACCTTGGAATCGAAGTAAGACACGACGGACGAGGTAAGGGCATAAAAGAAAGATTAGCAAGGTAAATAGGGCATTGCTGGCGAAGAGGAGTCTACTAGTATCAAACATCGACCTTAATTTGAAGAAGAAATTTCTGAGAATGTACGGTTGGAGCACAACATTGTATGGTAGTGAATCACGGACTGAGGGAAAACCAGAACAGAAGAGAATCAAGGTGGTGTTACAGAAGGCTGCTGAAAGGAGGAGTTTCTCCGCAGATCAGCGAAGGAGGGAACGGATAGAAAACACTGACAAGAAGAAGGGACAGGTCGATATGACAACTGTTAAGACATTAGGGACTAACTTTCATGGTAGTAGAGAGAGTTGTAGAGGGTAAAAACTGCGAGGAAAGACAGAGATTGGAATATATCCAACAAATATTTGAGGACGTTGGCTGCAGGTGCCGCTCTGAGATGAAAAGGTTGGCCGAGAGGAATGGGGTATGCGGCGGGACGAGCAGTAAAACACACCCTGTCTTCTTCACCAGTCAAATGTCCTCTGTACCTCAGGTGGCAAGCAATGTTGTTATAAATGCAATACAACATCCGATCGCATTGGGACGCTAGTGTAGCCATCCTTACAGCCAATACTTATCGGATTCGTTTTCCATTGTTAGTACCCGCATCTGAAAGTGCTTACCCTGCTAGATGTAGCACCATGGCGCACAGAAGAATGTGAGGTAGTTGCAGCTAGCATGACAATAAGGCGCCATCAGCAGCGAGGACAGTAGCGTGGCAGACAGAGGCGGAGCCGAGGCCACGTTCACACCTGCTGGCGCGGAATGGAGCGCTGGCGCGCGCCCAGGTCCTCCCAGGGCCCGCCAAACTGCGCGACTCGTCTGGCCACTGGCTACTTAGCCGTTCCCAGCATCCCCACGGTCACGGCGAGCTTACACCATCGCACTGCCCTTGCGCTAAAATAACGCTCCCAAACGACCGGTGCTTCTATAAAAATACTAGTATCTACGTCTACCTTTACATATATACCCGCAAAACAAACCTTACGATGTGTGGCGGTGGGTGTTTCATGTACCACTGTCGCTTACCCCTTCTCCTGCTACGCCGGAAGGACTATGGCTGGTAACCCTCCGTGTGGGCTTAAATCTCTGTAATTTGACGTTCATAGTCTTTTCGCGAGAGATATTGGCTGACTTTCCTAGGGACGTACACTTGGAATTCTATCAGTAAATCACACCGTAGTGCACAAAGCATCTCTCGCAGCGTTTGCCACTATAGTTATGTGAGCATCTCCGTGATTTCTTGCATGCTGAAGGGATCTGTGACGAAACGCGATGTTCTTCCTGAGAATTCTTCCAAACTCTGTCGAACATCTGCGTTTCCTACGATTTTTGTTATATGGTTTGCCGCTTTAAATCGATCGGTACGCATGCACCCAGATATTTAACGGGTGTGACTGCTTCCAGCATTGATTCGGCAGTCGTGTAACCATACAGTGTCTAGTCTTTTAACCTATTTATATGCAATACGTGACTTTTATTTATGTTGAAAATCAACTGCCAATCCCTGCACCAATCTTCGATTATATGCAGGTCTTCCTGCATTTCACTACAATTTTTTAGCGTTGTGATTTCTGTTACACAACAGCATAATCCGTGAACAGCCTCATGGAACTTCAGAAGTTCTCTACTACGACATTTATATACAGGGTGCAACATGCGCTATGTCTGTAACAGGAACGGTATCGCTGCAAGGGACAGCCACGTAATCGATGTAAGTTCCCTCTCAGACTTTTGGGCGACTGTTAGCAAATGGAATCGTACTGTAAAAGATACGACGATTGGCCATGAGCTAAACGGCATGTTTGGACCAAAATATACCTTACTTCTGCCAAACTTATCTCTCTGTAAATTTATTCCGTTTATAGTACTTAATCAATCGTAAATGGTTCAGAAACTTTTACTTACAAATTTTGTTTCACCATTGGAAACAAGGAAATTAACAGGAGATATCAGAATGGGAAGCGTGGAAAAGATTAACATATGACTCGCCACATTAATGTGCTAAAGTAATTGGCTCTGAGCACTATGGGACTCAACTGCTGAGGTTATTAGTCCCCTAGAACTTAGAACTAGTTAAACCTAACTAACCTAAGGACATCACAAACATCCATGCCCGAGGCAGGATTCGAACCTGCGACCGTAGCGGTCTTGCGGTTCCAGACTGCAGCGCCTTTAACCGCACGGCCACTTCGGCCGGCTTGCTAAAGTAATTTCTGTGACATTTTGACAATGTGCTTCACATGCCCAGAGCGAACTAGCCAAAATCATTGTTTTGTCATGTGGGGATGCTTAAAACGACATCGATAATAGCAGCTGAATTCCCTGTTTATTGTGCATGGTGTATACATTTTAAAAATGAAAAAAAAGTCGGACACTGCCGTGAGCATGCTTCTATGGCTCTGAAATATTCGGATTGTGCGTGAGGTAGACGAAACACCGCGAGCGCCTATAAAATTGTTTGAACACGATTTTGAACTGGTCTTTAAGTTTTTAACGTAATCATCCTCGTATAAAACCCGAGATATCACTACACCTAAGTTACTTTGCTGACGTACTTTGCGGCTATTTGTGCTGTAATCCATTTCAAAATGTGTAAATATTTACTCTATATCCAATTATTCTTTAGTTGCGATCACAAATTGTTTATAAGAGGTATCTTTCTGTATTTTAATTTTAAACTTGTGTTTCCTTTCTTGGGAACCATTTTTAATGATATACCTAATGGCGTTGGTTCTCACCTCTTTCACCTTAAATGTTCCTGTCCTGGCCGCTTTCATTTTGGCTTTCTTGCAACATTTATCTTTAGGTTGATGCTTTGCTTTTTTAAAAAAATCTATCACAGTACCACAACTTCACCGTCAAAAGATACAGGGACGCAAGTACACCAAATTTAAGCATGTCCAATTTAACTACAGGACGGGTATCGCACTAAAGAAGATGTCAGCTAAACTCGGAGTCTCATTGTTGAAACTAGATATTATAGACAACTCGTCAGAAATGCAACATGAAACAGTAATAACCTCATATTAAATTTTTGTAATTAGTATAATTATATAAATTGTCTAACAGCTACGTCAGTACTGTGTTGTATGTTGCAAATTCACACCTTGTTTTCATGCTGATAGAGATGTTCCAAAAACATAATACTTCTTGGTGTTGCTTTCACTTATGTGTTTTTATACGCAGCTGAAATTAAATTGCGTAAACGACAACTAGTTCGTAGAAATATATTGATGAAAGATAAATTCACTTATGATCGGTATAGAAGTCGGTATTTCAGCAAGTAGAAAATAATGCAAATAGTTCAAAGGGTGCCACAGAAGGAATGAGGCCTGCAAGGAAAGGGTTCAGAAAGACCACGAGTAGACATGTAGTGAGAAAGGCTGTAACCTGGAAGCGTAAAAAGTAAATAAAAGGGTATGGCACGCCTAAAATTTTCATAAAATAGTTATAATAGAGTGCTAGCTCTCCATTTTCTTAACTTTTGCCTCGCTTCGGTTTTGAAAAGCTATAGCTGCCACTTTCGAAAGGTTTCACACACAACGAAAGCGGGAAGGATATCTCTTCTAACAGATCGATGTCCAGTACACTTGAATGCGAAGATGTACTCGCTCCATTACCCGGGCGATTTACCGTGACAGAAGCGATTAATGTCGTAATGAGCAACCTGTATTGTACGTTTCACCGCGCCGCAAACTAGGAATTAGTGAACTGAACAAACGTGTCATTTGCCCGTTGTATTATGGTTTGCAGCGCGCTAATGTGGGCGTACAGCAAAAACAAACCGGCACGAGCCTCGCGTCGATTGCTATCCTATTAATGATTTGACACCAAATACGGCGGACGAATTAGCGACGCTGATGGGCAGCGGCCGGTCGGTGGCACCTGGGCGCACAGGGCTGCTGGCGACATATGGCGCTCTGGAGCCGGTCGCGCCGCAGAGGAGAGGAGAGAGAACCGGGCCATATGTTGGCGTTCGGCACTCTTCAGTTCGGTGATTTTTTTGACGACTCTCTGAACACCTGGCCACTTCACTGTGCTGAGAGATGGTGCTACTGATATTGCTCCCGCTGCTGTCGCTACAGGAATGTACACGCCCTAGCGAAGGCAATTGTCGCTGAAACAACCGGTTTTCGGTTACATCGGTTTTTTTCACGCCAGTTTAACCTTCTTCTTAAAACCACTCGAGATAACCTGTTTATGAAATAATCTATTTTAGGTTTTTTATTCCTATCATTTCCTGTATTGTTGTTGTCCTGAGACTGGTTTGATGCAGTTCTCCATGCTACTCTATCCTGTGCAAGCTTCTTCATCTCCCAGTACTTACTGCAACCTACATCCTTCTGAATCTGCTTAGTGTATTCATCTCTTGGTCTCCCTCTACGATTTTTACCCACCACGCTGCCCTCCAATGCTAAATTTGTGATCCCTTGATGCCTCAGAACATGTCCTACCAACCGGTCCCTTCTTCTTGTCAAGTTGTGCCACAAACTCCTCCCCAATTCTGTTCAATACCTCCTATTAGTTATGTGATCTACCCATCTAATCTTCAGCATTCTTCTGTAGCACCACATTTCGAATGCTTCTATTCTCCTCTTGTCTAAACTATTTATAGTCCATGTTTCACTTCCATACACGGCTACACTCCATACAAACACTTTTAGAAACGACTTCCTGACACTTAAATCTATACTCGATTGTAACAAATTTCTCTTCTTCAGAAACACTTTCCTTGCCACTGCCAGTCTACATTTTATATCCTCTCTACTTCGACCATCATCAGTTATTTTGCTCCCCAAATAGCAAAACTCCTTTACTACTTTAAGTGTCTCATTTCCTAATCTAATTCCCTCAGCATCACCCGACTTAATTCGACTACATTCCATTATCCGTAGCGGTCGCGCGGTTCCAGACTGCAGCGCTTAGAACCGCTCGGCCACTGAGGCCGGCTTTCCCGTTTTCTATTACAATGCAGTATTTCAGAACAATGCAGATTTTACGAATAAGAATTACTCCTTTTTGAAAAATGTATATTTAAAAAAGAAAAATTTAGCGTTACTGCTACGGTTAATGGATATTTCGATTTTTTACTCGTTTATTAGTAAAAAAAATACAAAACCGCGTGCTATAAGCGAGAGCAAACAAATATAGAACAATACTAAAGTAAAATACTAGTATCGGTTTTAACCGGTCGGTTAACACCCCCTCGTAAGTTGCCGTAGACCCCCTCCACTATCAGCAACTTCCACAAATTGCGCACGTTATTGTATCCCGTTTGTAAGCAACATTTCTCACTGACAGGTGGTTTTCATACCGCATTAAAAGATTCGATCGAAGAAATTTTAAACATATCGATGCTACTGCGGAAACTAGTCCACTTTCACGATTGATACGTAATAGAACAAACTTTTAAATTTGTTACTTATCATAACACATTTCAAGGCAAATAACAACTTCTTAGTGTTTCTGTATAGTTGTGTTGGAAATATGAGTTTCCTGACTCTGAACATACTGATCATCAGCTTTTTACAGAATACCGTACTGCTGAACGAGAGCAGCTGTGAAGTACCTCGCAATCAGTTAGATGTTTGCAAGCAATCTTAATAATACTTATATTAAAAAGGAAAAACACTTCCTAATGTTCTACCTAATTGTATTTATTTTGTAACGAACCGGCTTTCGTCTTCCCAGGCCATCTTCAGGTGACAACTAAATGTCGCAAACACAGATTATTAGGCCCGACCGCATTTTGCATGTTACCGAATACAACAATTTCATATACCTGAAGAATTTTAAAACACCGGAACAGGTTGTGATTTGAGTATATAATTAGGACAACTGAAGCGGATGTCCATAAAACACATTAATAATCTAGTTCCATTAATTTATTTCTTTATTTACAACAACGTTACGGCCACTGGTAGCATCAGATCAGAACTTAGAACTTGTAAAAGGAGGCCCAGTGTCTGTTGCTTTCATAAGCATAAACATAGGCATACATTTTATTGCAACTGGCATTGAACTTCGTTTTACAAGTTCTAAGTTGTGATCCGATGCAGTCAGTAGTCGAAACGTTGTTATTAATAACGAAATATATTAAGCGAACTAGACGACTTTACTGGCAAAACAACCGATTTCTTAAGAAGAAAACAGCTCATAGAAGATGAGAAGAAACTTAACTGTCTATCGCCCTGACTAAGTTTGGACCCAGAAACAGCTTTCCCAAGAACACGAAAAATATTGTTGATGCAAACTTTGTTGTAGTAGCGTTTGAAGTAAATGACGTCAAGAGAACTATTGAAACAACTTAAGTCTTGGAATTGGTTCATAGTTCAGTAAACCGTCAAGACGGCGCTGAAAGGATCAGCCCACGCAATCAAATTAAAAAAAAAAAATTTGCGCGTAATGTTGTTTTAACGTGAGGTGAAGAAGTCCTTGACTTGCAGAAGATATGTCTTCTAAACTGCGTAAATTATTATATCTTTTTCCCCTACGGGTTTATGCCAGATCCTGCTACTCCAATTATATCGTGTGTATTCACAGCAGTTGTACGTTTAGCATTGTTCATGAAATGGCAGCCCACCAAAACCTGAAGGGGAGCATTAGAATTTAACACAAGTTTAAATTAACTTTCAACACGGCACAGCAATGCAGTGGAAATACTTTCCAGTGGATGAAGCTTCTCGAATGGAAACCTTAAATTACGGGTCCCTGCAGCGAGGACGCGATTATGTTCGAAGTACACAAATACACGGATCTTGCCCATTTTCGTGGGGCATTCCCTGTCGCTAGAATAACAACATACCTTGACGTATATCCGTTTCGGAGCGACCGCCATTAAAATGCATGAAGTATGTATTTAATGGCATCGCCGATCTATTCCAACTGTTTATGCTGGAGTTAATAACGGGCTCCAGAGCCTATTTCCAACTTGCGGAGCAATTAAATATTTTATAGCTAATGAAAGCGACGGGCCATCTTAAAAGTGGCAGTTAATAAGAGCCGTGTCGCTGCAATCTGGCGCTGTGAGCCCGTGTCTCCGGCCGCCCCCGCGCCCGTATAAACCGGGGCAATTAATATCACCCGCGTCCGACAGAGCTAGAGTCATAACTCAGGCGCTTAACGCGGCTCAGATGAATGGCGGGGTCGCGCCGGCCGCCTCTGGAGCTGCAATGGCTTCTGCGTGCGCGGCGATGATATAATGCGAAGGAAACACAAATTATGCTCTGATTTCAAACCGAGCAGAAAGAAACGAAGCTGCCACGGTACAATGAAAGATATTTTGATAAAATTGCTCTCAAGTGGTTGTGATGTAAGATGTTAGATTAAGATCATGGATTTATCCCCGGTGAAGAATTCAGTAGGTCTTCCGCTCTTATTATTCCGAGTTAACTTATTTTTGAAGGAGCAGTAAGATGAATAAAATAAATCTGGGTATTAGGCCGCGTCATTATAAAACACTAAAGAGAAAAAAATCCTGAAGAGGACCGTGGCAAGTCTGTTGATACATCTTTGCTTTAGTGTTTCACAATGTCGCAGCTTAATACCCAAATACAGCCTGTAAAAGCCTGCGAGCGCATATGAAGAAGAAGATGATTTATTTTTATAAAGGCTGCCGCTAAAATGCTTACTGATCATGGTCAACAGAAAAAGAGATTTGTACTACGAAAAGGTCCTTGTAAACACTGTTTTACAGCAGCACGTATTTTATAATGCCCCTTCTTGGTTTCATTTCGGATTCTAATGTCTCTAATAGCAACGGCGTTGGTTACATTGCGAAATGAGGATTCAATGTCTTTAGCAAAAGTAATTTACGAATGTTCAAACAACGAAAGCCGGCGTAGTATAAAGTAAACGACAGGTCATGTAAATGGCGCACAAATTGTCTTCAGACTCTTAGCAGTTTTGACTAATGTTTACTTGTGTTCGGTATAATTACGTATCCCGTATATGTGTTGGCTGCCTATTGTGCACAAAATTCACGCTTGCTTTTCCCATTAAGAACTGTCAGTACGCGTGTAACTGAAGATAACATAAGGATTTTTTTTTGTACAGTCAGAAACAATTAGATGTAAACTACTACTCGATGTAGCACCTACATGAGGAACGCACTAATACTTGAATTACATTATCGCCATCTTCGACTTGTAACACTGTTTTCTCCGTCCCCAGTAGCTAAGTAGTCAGCGCGACAGAATGTCAATCCTAAGGGCCCGGGTACGATTCCCGGCTGGGTCGGAGATTTTCTCCGCTCAGGGACTGGGTGTTGGGTTGTCCTAATCATCATCATCATTTCATCCTCATCGACGCGCAAGTCGCCGAAGTGGCGTCAAATCGAAAGCCTTGCATCCGGCAAACGGTCTACCTGACGGGAGGAGGCCCTAGTCACACGACATTTTTATTTTAACACTATTTTACCTGTCAAAGGTGACGACGGTGTTTTTCAAAAAGCTTTATACGAGGAAAAATCGCGACCTCAAAAAAGTTAAAACGTCATAAAAGCTGTGAGTGGCTTTACAGCAGACTTATTTGTTAATAGTTTTCACGATGTAAACGACTAGATAGTGTTTTATGTGTTTGGTTATGTGTGCTTCCCTCGCAATAAGTACAACTCCACGACGGATACAAGACGTTGAAAAATAAATAACATGGGTTAGCACGCCCTCAGCGGGACGCACCTAGTGTGTCATCTACAGTTTGGCCGGCCGCTGTGACAGAGCGGTTCTAGGCGCTTCAGTCCGGAACCACGCAGCTGCTACGGTCGCAGGTTCGAATCCTGCCTGGGACATGGATGTGTGTGATGTCCTTAGGTTAGTTAGGTTTAAGTAGTTCTAAGTATAGGGGACTGATGACCTCAGATGTTTAGTCCCATAGTGCTCAGAGCCATTTGAACCGTTTTCTACAGTTTGCCTTAGCGAGCTTAGGTGGAAAATTAGAGCCCGAAATTAAGTGTTTCAAACAGAAGATCCCAGGGTAAGAATTTCTGCAACGTGACCAAAGTTGTAATTTGGAGATTCTATGACTCTGTTCTACAGTACACCACTTAACTTAGATAACTACACTTTTTTATTTTTAAAATGATTTTCCAGCAGTGAAGCTTTTACATTCCTGCCCCTCGGCATATATTTTACAATTACACTTATCATCAAAGTTTTCATTTACCTTTCAGAAATGATCAGTTCCCCTCCACCGGACGATTGTTAAACTTTTGCCAATATGTTTGGATCATAGCAGGTGAAGGCTTCTTACAGAGGAGACGGTATGTGGCGGGAATAGCAGTAAACACCCGCCGCAACTCCAGAGAACGGCGAAGCTTGATCAGGATCTATGCGTAGGTAGACAATTATAAATATTACAAAGCCTCCTGTTGCGTGTGTAAAGGTTAATCTCAGAAACTGTTCTAGGATTTTTTGATGGGTTTTCACTATCAGGAAGACTGATCCATTAAGGAATGTTTGTCTACATAATTTTCCAGTGGAAAAATGCTCCTATCGGAGCATAGAAAATGAGAATATGCTCCTGTTTATTAAAAGCCTCTGACTGAAAAGTGGGGTACCAGCTGCCTTATTCTACTATCGTCAACATCTTTAAAAATTGCCCAAAAATTTTGGTGTGCGAACATATTCACACTCTTTTTAACATTCAACTCACCTCTCACTTCCAGAAGCTCATCATTCGTGACAGAGACTAGATTGGACTGTGAAACAAAATTGGACTGTGAAACAAAATTGGACTGTGACACGGTTGAGACTTCCCACGGGAGCTGATGACCGCGTAGTTGAGCGCCCCACAAATCAAACATCATCAAACTGTCTCCTTCTTGCTCTCTCTCATTGCTAGTGTCTCATTCACTACTTCCCACTGTTACTGTCTCCCCTCATTCTCACTAGTCCTCGTTGTCCTTGTCATAGACTCTGCCTCTCACTATCGCTGGATCTCACTCACTTCCACTTTCTCCTTTCTTTATCCTTCTCCCACTGCCGCTGCCTCCTTTTCTCTCAGCGCAAAAAAGCGGGGAACACGTTCGGATGCCATAATTTTTGGGAACATTTTTAAAGGTGCTGAGGCAGGTAGAATGAGGCAGCTGGTATCTTTTAAACAGGAGCATCTTCGCCTTCCTTGAGCTCCGATAGGATAATTTTTCCGCATATAATTAAAAACATTTGTGTCGAAGGACAAAATTTGTGCTGTGTTTCACTCTAAAATGACTCTAGGGCCGAAACTGCAATGGTGGGTTTAATAAATAAATAGTTTTAACAATCATAGGTGACGTTGATGTCTTTCAAATTTTTTTATATGAGTGTGAACTTCAATTAAGAAAATTTAATCATTGCTCCACCGTCAGATGGCAACTTTTCTTTTAGTTCGCCAATATGTACTTATTCTGCATTCCGTCGAGAGGCCTTTAAAGTGGACCGACTTAATATCAGTTTTTTTCTGTAAAATTAGTCTCTTCTTTTGCCTGCTAGAGCAGTTCTTTTCACTCATGTGAAAAGAACTTTATAGGTCATTAATCTTTTGATTGTTTACTTATGTGAAATGGAAATAACACAAAACTATATAATTTTACACGTCAGATCGCATTTTATGCGCACAAAAAGTTGCCTGTGCTTTAATACTACAACTACATGGGGTTTCCAGAACCGTTCTGACGATAACGGAGACACTTCACGACATATTTCTCCGTGCTACGTCATTCTATAAAATACGTTTTCGCCTAACACCGGGATTTACGTGCGTACGGTAACTTTGAACCTCTCTACATCCGAGACGGATAAAGAGACCAAGAAACTTTTCAAGGTTGTTCGACTTCAGGATCTTAGGAGTACACAGTAAAAATTTCAGCCATTTGCTGTGCACAGCCGTCTTGGAATCCGCGGCTCGGTTTTGGCACCCAAAAACGATGTTTTTCGGATTGTCTCAAGAACCGCTCATGAAAGGAATGGTGCCTCCATAAGCCTCTTAAGGTGCACCGTAGACCACATCTAATGCAGAAAGCACCAACAGATTTGCTCCACTGCCTAAGTTGGAAAAAGTGTGTAATATTCAGCTTTGGCCCTGTACTGTAGGATAGTTACAGTAAGACTATCCTTCTGTTGGGTATACAAATGGTTCCTAGCCCAAGGGCCATCCAAAATCTTGACCCTACCTTTAGAAACTGAGGTATGAGACCCGGCGTTTTGGAACACAGGACTGCCGTCGCATGCGTACCGGTAAGTGCTACGTCTGACAACTTGTCGGACTTTGTGTTAGCCAATCGAAGTTCGGCCTACCTTATAAGCAGAATTGAGTATGGGTGGGTATCGTGGGGAGAGGTATAAGAGCAGTCAATAATTATGAAATAAGTGGAAGAGAAAAGCTCAGCAGCGAAACAATGAAGCGAAGACAACATGCTGAGGCATCGTGGGGTGAGATACACGAGCTGTCCATGCTAATCGAATGAGTGCTAGAGAAAGGTCCAACGCACAAATAATGAAGCGAAGAGGTCTGTACGTCGGCGTTAAAGGAAACGAGACATTAGACGGGTCCGCAGTGCGAGCTGGGGCGTGATGTGGGGAGCGGAAGCGGCGGCGGCGGCGGCGGTGCGACAAAGATCCGGGGGCAGACGAGCAGAGGCCGCTTTGTCGCAGGTAGGAGGTGGCAGCTGCGCGCTAATAGCGGCGGCAGTTGTCTTTCCACGCCAGTTGATCCACAGAAACAGGATAAGCCGCGCCCCCGGCCGCCATTCACGGGCGCAGGTATCGAGCTGATGGCTCGTCATCCGATTGACAGGATTTCAAACAGCGGCGCTCCCCCGGGCCAGATCGGGCGCGGCGGCCCGTGTGCCGTGTCCCGCCGCCTAAGCCCTGCTCTGCTCTGCTGTGTGCCGTGTCCCCGTGCCAGACAGACAGCGGCCCCTCAGCCCGCACTGCCCCTACCCTGTCGCGGACGCCAAGTCGTGCATCTCTCCAGTCGCACTCTTCCACCGCGTACGACAGTAACCAAAAGTCATAGCGTGCTCACCAATTAAATGAACATATTTTAAGCGGCTTCGGAGAGGTTGAAGTCTTGAAGTTTTAATTTTTATTGTTACACTACAGGCCATTAAAATTGCTACACCAAGAAATGCAGATAATAAACGGGTATTCATTGGACAAATATATAATACTAGAACTGACATGTGATTACATTTTCACGCAATTTGGGTGCATAGATCCTGAGAAATCAGTACCCAGAACAACCACCTCTCACTGTAATAACGGCCTTGATACGCCTGGGCATTGAGTCAAACAGAGCTTGGATGGCGTGTACAGGTACAGCTGCCCATGTAGCTTCAACACGATACCACAGTTCATCAAGAGTACTGACTCGCGTATTGTGACGAGCCAGTTGCTTGGCCGCCATTGACCAGACGTTTTCAGTTGGTGAGAGACCTGGAGAATGTGCTGGCCGGGGCAGCAGTCGAACATTTTCTGTATCCAGAAAAGCCCGTACAGGACCTGCAACATGCGGTCGTGCATTATCCTGCTGAAATGTAGGGTTTCGCAGGGACCGAATGAAGGGTAGAGCCACGGGTCGTAACACATCTGAAATGTAACGTCCACTGTTCAAAGTGCCGTCAGTGCGAACAAGAGGTGATCGAGACGTGTAACCAGTGGCACCCCGTACCATCACGCCGGGTGATACGCCAGTATGGCGATGACGAATACACGCTTCCAATGTGCGTTCACCGCGATGTCGCCAAACACGGATGCGACCATCATGATTCTGTAAACAGAACCTGGATTCATCCGAAAAAATGACGTTTTGCCATTCGTGCACCCTGGTTCGTCGTCGAGTACACCATCGCAGGCGCTCCTGTCTGTGATGCAGCGTCAAAGGTAACCGCAGCCATGGTCTCCGAGCTGATAGTCCTTGCTGCTGCAAACGTCGTCGAACTGTTCGTGCAGATGGTTGTTCTCTTGCAAACGTCCCCATCTGTTGCCTCAGGCATCGAGACGTGGCTGCACGATCCGTTACAGCCATGCGGATAAGATGCCTGTTATCACGACTGCTAGTGATACGAGGCCGTTGGGATCCAGTTCGGCTTTCCGTATTAGCCTCCTGAACCCACCGATTCCCCATTCTGCTAACAGTCATTGGATCTCGACCAACACGAGGAGCAATGTCGCGATACGCTAAACCGCAATCGCGACAGGCTACAATCCGACCTTTATCAAAGTCGGAAACGTGATGGTACGCATTTCTCCTCCTTACACGAGGCATCACAACAACGTTTCACCAGGCAACGCCGGTCAACTGCTGTTTGTGTATGAGAAATCGGTTGGAAACTTTCGTCACGTCAGCACGTTGTAGGTGTTGCCACTGGCGCCAACCTTGTGTGAATGCTCTGGAAAGCTAATCATTTGCATATCACAGCATCTTCTTCCTGTCTGTTAAATTTCGCGTCTGCAGTACGTCATCTTCGTGGTGTAACAATTTTAATGGCCCGTAGTGTATTATTTTTGATTGATCTTTATATACGGGATTTTTCCTTTGCAGGGGTATACAGTACATATACACTAAAGCTCAGAAAAAAACAGAACACCTTGAATGTCTGGAGATCGGACGTTCATATTCACACGACATATACATTAGTATGTTCCGCAGAAATGATTAGCATTTGAACCATGTCGGCCCGTGGGTTCACGCTCCACATCTACATCGCGGAGCAACACCATCTACCGGTAAAATGTGCCAGCCGCTCTCTTTTTCTCAATAAACTGAAGGTAAAGGATCAATGTAACTTGAGCAGACGTGCGTGATGCTTCGCAGACGTATGCGCGAATCGTACCGTCAAATCAACGAGTTTGAAAGGGCGTATTATTGGCGTGAGAGAAGGTGATGTATCCAGCCGGGAAGCTGCTGGTCGTGTGGGACGAAGTGTTTTGGTACTGCAAAGGGTGTGTGCAGAATGGTTCACGGAAGGCCATAGAACACGGGTGAGATGGGTCAGGTCGCACCACCCAGCCCACCACCCGAAACGATCGACACCTCATCTGAGTGGCATTAGGACAGATCTGCGTCCTCCAAGGTTCTGGCGCAACAGTGGAACAGTGTAACACATTGTACACTATCAGGGGTGACAGTCTGTCTCCGTTTATGACGGCATGGGTTACGTGTGAGTCGTCCACTTCTCCGTCTACCTGTGACGAACGTGCAGAAACATGCTAGACTGCAATGATGTATGGAACGTCACTGGGGTCAGGAATAGCATCATGGGAAAGGCAGACGACACGCTTAGAATATCTTTGGAAAGATCCACAGGAAGGTAGTCCACCGACAGATGAGACAGCTTACGAAACCCTCGGTGACTGTATTGTATCAACGAATTTACTTAAACGCCATAAAATTATAGCAAAACGCAAGGAACCGTGCAAAGGATTGAAGCTTTGTGCAGGAAGTTGCTGCGGACCGTCAACATAAATAAATGTAAAGGCAAAGCTCCGCGTTCTGACCCATTCACACCAATCGGGACCGACCGATCGCCGTTGCGTCCTCAGCGAGTGAAGTCATTTGGTTTGCCGTATGGAGGGCGTGGGGTCAGCACACCGCTCTTCCGGCCGTTGCCGGCTTTCTAGACTTTGTCACTCAAGTAGCTCCTGAACTGACATCACGAGGCTGAGTGCAGTCCATCTAGCAAACATCCCTGGCAGCACCGGGAATCGAACACGAGTCGTCCGTACAGCAGCCACACAAGATGACCACTGAGCTGCAAAGGCAGACTATTTAAAAGTGACATACTGCGCATGAATGGGCAAGAAAATCATTGTTCGTTTGCATTATTCTTCAGCTGGCTGTTTTTTTAATGTTCTGTAATTTGTTGTTACGGACAATTTCAGCTGTTATGAGTAACCTACAAGCTAAACCTTTCAAAAAATGACGTTATAAAATCAGTCAATTGTGAAATAATGTCTTCCAGAAAAATTAGTTTGGTTAGAGACGCATAAGGTACAAAATTAGACAAATAAGGTACAAAATTAAATTTTCAAGCAAATATGTATTATAAAGATTACAAAAAGTGCGTGGAGTAATGCAGCCACTTGCGTCGTGCTGAAATTTCGAGAAAATCGATGGAGATACGTATCCAAAACGTAATTCGCTCACTTCTATCCAAACCCGAGATACAGAACATATTCTGGGATGAGGAAGACGACCTTCTCCATCACGATCAGCTTGGTTGGAGACAAGGTGAATAGTGAGAAACTCTACGCGAATGAGATCCAGGCGCTCATGGATAGACATTACCCGATCGATTCAGAGTTTAATTTTTGAAAAGAATGCAGTTCAGTAGCGCACCGATTCTTGCTAAAGAAACTTCGGTGCCATCGATATCTGTCCAGTTTTACGACTGGACTGAGGACTTCCTGATATGCAAAATGCAGCGTATTATTCTGGAGGAAGTTATCTACATACACAGAACTAATTTTCGGTGTGGTCCAGGGAAGTACGTCAGGGCGAGGACTGTTCGTCTCACGTATTAATGACTTAGCGACTGATATTTCTTGCAGTGTCAAATTTCAAAGATGAAACAATCTTCTGCGAGGGACTGCCTTTCGATGACAATTATTTGTGCAAGAGACTGAGAAAAGACGGATATGCTCATTTATTGACTCCACCGGTTCTTTTATTTTCTCAAAGAACACGGACATCACTTTATTTCAGTGTCCAAGCTTTCTGGAATTAAAAATTAAAAGCAACTTTAAATCTCCCTGATTTTAGAGAATGCTTTAATTCGTCATATAACTTTCGAATGACGATTCAGGTTTATGGATGAACTTGATCATGCCATTACGTAATGGTCCGTGCAATGAAGGAAAAAAACTGACTAAAGGGAATGCGTTAGGTATGTCAGCAGTCAGTTTTCGATAACTTAAAGTGTGTCAAGCGAAATACAGATACAGTATCGGCTCATCCTTCTTATAAAGACTTAAGTGCACTACCAGGGGCGAAATGCACTCGAGAAGGTAATTACAAAAAAAAGAAAGCCATTAGCGTGCGCCTCCAGCAACATAAAGAAGTCTGCAGTGATAACTGCTGACACTTGTTTCCTTCGTGGTTAATAATAACGAAGAGAACTGGATAACACCATTCCTGGAAAGGAAATTGTCGCTATCTACCACGGCCACCATAAAACAATCACAGATATGCGAAGTGAGTTCGATATACAACATTAAACTAGTTCCGCTGAGTAGATAAGACATGCTCTCCAGTCACGGAACATGTCAATATTCTAACCTAATGTAGTATTTTATTGGAAAATATTATGCTGCCCGTTATGTTTAAGAATTGAAGTTCCTGCAGACTTAACTAATCATTAAGTTATCCGTGGAAAGTAGTTACTAAGTAACTGGGGAGCTCTGGTATCATAATGAGTCACATGGAGTCACAGAATAAGTCATTGCGTGTACAAATTTACGATTCTGAAAAGGCTTCAAGTTCCAAACTTGTGTGAATTTTGAAGTGCAAAAATCACTCGAAACAAATGCATGTGTGTGTGTTTTTGCCCACGCGTTTGCCACGTTTTATAAATTATTCGGACAAACTGAAAAATATTTTGGCTTTTTGTTCACATTAGTGAAACGTGGATTTTCCATTGAAACCCTGAACGGCTATAGTGTTGGGCCCACGAAAGTGAAATATAAGTTAATACTGAATACTGAACTGCAGTCGTGAATTGGGGTGTGTGCATGCGGCTGACTCCCATCACTGTCAACAACCTTCAGCCTCGCAGCCCAAGTTCTTACCTCCATCGTATCACAACATTTGTGTAGACAACAGTTGTGTCCGTGAGCATTACCTATCGAGATAAATGATGCTTACATAAACGTTACTTCATATCTTCTTAATAGTCGGACGAACATGCCTAGAAAGAGGAGTAAGAGAAATGGCAAAGACCTGATGAGCGATTCCCAGGTCCACTAACCATTTTCGAATGAAGATCGTCACTTGTTGAAGCGTTAGTTTATGTCGCTGCATGCAAACTAAAAGTGTGATAGAGCACAACTTGCCGTTGTTCTGTGAACTTTCTACGTGTAGCGCCGTTTATCAATGATGAGATTACAGAGCTAAAGGTGGAATTTGGGTAGTATTGCATTCAAATCGCGATCTTGCCATCCGGATTCGGATTACGTGCCTCGCTTTAGGGAGGAGCGGTGTTCAAATCCTTTTTCCATGGTTTCCTTATACTATTTAGGGCCGATGTTGCATCATCGATTTACTGCACTATTCCTATTCAGTCGTAGCTTGTACTCCATGTTTAATGGCTTGATTGTAGAAGAGAGTTTCAACCGCAAACTCCCTTTCTTTTAATTTAGATTTAGCGCAATTTCGTCCCACGACTCATAATGTAAACTTCGATAGGAATTATTTAACGTTAAAGGTGACGGATGGGGAGAGGGAAGGTATCATCTGAGGAATTGTGAATGACCTTCAGAGAATAGCATCACAAATGGTAGATTGTATCATAAACATGGAATGCAACAGATAACAGCTATCGAAAGCGACGTGGAAAAAGATTTTGTTAAAGTTTGAATCCGACTGCTATTGGAATCTTTAGAGAGACTAGAGAAGATTTGTTGGTTGCTCGACTAACATGTCACGTTGTCCGTCAGGGACTAACATTATAGCTGCAGTAAACATCCTCTGGGATGCCTTCACGTCTACGTTGGCACTAAGACATAGCCAAGTACATGACCAGCGTTTTCTCACACTAATCACCAACAGGTAAAACATGGGCGAGAGGAAATTCTGATGTATTCGCGCCCACACTGAATTTAAAGTACGGAGCTGTTTTTAATATTGCGAGTTATCTACGTGATAGATAACTATCATTTGTTTCAGTATTCAGTAACTTTTCCAACTGGTGTCTTGTCATAAAAATTCTTCGATATTCTAATTTTGTATCTTTGCGCTACTACTAATATGAAGTTCTCACTGTATACGTGACACATTTGTAAGTACATCATCACTATCATCAACATCATCATCACCGCCATCATCGTCTTATTACAAAGCCAAGTGTTCCCGCTGCAACCATATGTTCAGTTTCCTGTTTCGCTTTCTATAACCTCACAGTTTTTGTTTTGTTGTGCGCTCTACACTCTTTGAAGAAATGTGTCAGCCATTACTAATTTTACCCACTACTTTTGATTTAAAAGAAATAAATGCAAATAAAATGAATAAAACATTGAATTTTTATTTTAATCTTAGCATCGTGCCCACAGTTTTTTCCCTAAGACTAGGTTTAGTTAGTTTCTCAAAAACCTGGGTAGATGCGGAGCATGGCAGCAAATTAGGGAGGACATTAAGTGATTAGAAGAAGATATTATGCGCTAGATATTGAGTCATATGTATGTAATGTTTTTTGCTCTCTAAAGCTATTACGTAAAGCACCATTATCTCGTTACTGCAACATGCGATCTACTGAGGTCATGTTTACCTGCATAAAAAGTTCTAATTTCCAGTATTCCTCTTATCGAAGCCATCAACGTATAGTAGTACTGCGGCGTTGGGCCAAGAGGTACCTGGTTCCACTCCCGGCAGTTGAGGAAATTATCATTATTAGAATTTGGTAGGGAAAGGGGGAATAAGTAGTGTGAGTCAATGTAAAGTGTTTACGTACCAATACTATCCACAGTATCTGAAAGAATTCTGCGGATGGTGACATTAAGCTCCTGCAGCTCTCAGAAGAAGTCTTTCCGCCTGCTACTCGTTTCGTCGTATACTTCGCTGTTTGGCACACAAACAGAACACCATACTTAACACATTCTCAGCACAGCCATGTACACTGAATAGAAACGTTTAAGACAGAAGTCACACATGACACCCTTATGAACGCAGTGCGTGCGAGGGAAGGAATCCTAGTCAGCAGACCGCTGTACAACTGCTTACCATGTCCAATGTAACAATCCCACGCTTTTTTTTTTTTTTTTTTGCTTCCTAAATAGTGTCAGGCGAAAGCCATGTTGGTTCTTTCTAAGAAAACGAAATTGGAGATGATATTCATGTTCATCCAGTCTTATGTTCAGTCCCCAACGATCACATCTCGACGGTATGTAAATGTAATCCTTTCTTTTTGTGTTGCAATAATTGCAGAGAGACACTTTTCTCATATTGGCGCGTAGTAGCATTTGGAACAGAAACTTATTCGTTGGAGGTTAGACTAGATAGCAAATAAGAACAGAAATTTCGGATTTTCATATGTACATCTACAATGAAAACAGTCTTATGCTGTATGGTGGAGGGTAGCTTGTGTATCACTGTCACTCCCCCCCCCCATTCATTCGTCTTCCAGTCGCGAATGGTTGGGGGGCGGGGGGAGGGGGGAGAACTATTCCTGGTAAGCCTCCGTGTGAGTTCGAATCCGTTTAATTTGACGTTAATGATATTTAGCGACGTATTTGTGGGATGAATCAATATACTGATTGACCCCCTAGGAAGCTCTCTGTACTTTAACAGTAAACAAATCCTCGACGAACATCTCTCTCACTGCGTCTACCACTGGATTTGCATGAGCATCTGAGCGATGCTTTCGTGTTTGCTACATGACACTGTGACGAAACTCGTCGCTCTTCTTTGGACTCTATTTCCTCTATGAACTTTAACTGGTACAGATGCCAGACTTAATAGCAATATTAAAGTACTAATAGAACGAAGGTTTTGTAAGTGAGGAGGGGGGAGGAGTGGACTGCCGCTCATGAGGATTCTTCCAAAGAACCTCAATCTGGCATCTGTCTTACCAGCGATTAGTTTTACCTGGTCGTTCCTCTTTAACTCGCTCCGTACGCATGTTTTTAGATATTTTTTGTGGATGTGAGTGCTTCCAGTGATTGTTCTGCAATCGTCTAATCATACAATAATGGGCCTTTGTGCCTATTTATGCACAGCACGCTGCATTTGTTTGTGCTGAACCACACACCAAGCGCCGATCCTCTGCAGATCTTCCTGTATTTCAGTATAATTCTCAAGCTTTGCTACTTCTCTGTATACAACAGCAGACAGCCTCTTGGGACATCCTACGATATGTACTGCATGTACAGGGTTATTACAAATGATTGAAGCGATTTCACAGCTCTACAATAACTTTATTATTTGAAATATTTTCAAAATGCTTTGCACACACATACAAAAACTCAAAAAGTTTATTTTAGGCATTCACAAATGTTCGATATGTGTCCCTTTAGTGATTCGGCAGACATCAAGCCGATAATCAAGTTCCTCCCACACTCGGCGCAGCATGTCCCCATCAATGAGTTCGAAAGCATCGTTGATGCGAGCTCGCAGCTCTGGCACGTTTCTTGGTAGAGGAGGTTTAAACACTGAATCTTTCACATAACCCCACAGAAAGTAATCGCACGGGGTTAAGTCGGGAGAGCGTGGAGGCCATGACATGAATTGCTGATCATGATCTCCACCACGACCGATCCATCGGTTTTCCAATCTCCTGTTTAAGAAATGCCGAACATCATGTTGGAAGTGCGGTGGAGCACCATCCTGTTGAAAGATGAAGTCGGCGCTGTCGGTCTCCAGTTGTGGCATGAGCCAATTTTCCGCGGGCTACGCGTGAAACTTGCCCGCACGCGTTCAACCGTTTCTTCGCTCTCTGCAAGTCGACCCGTTGATTTCCCCTTACAGAGGCATCGAGAAGCTTTAAACTGCGCATACCATCGCCGAGTGGAGTTAGCAGTTGGTGGATCTTTGTTGAACTTCGTCCTGAAGTGTCGTTGCACTGTTATGACTGACTGATGTGAGTGCATTTCAAGCACGACATACGCTTTCTCGGCTCCTGTCGCCATTTTGTCTCACTGCGCTCTCGAGTGCTCTGACGACAGAAACCTGAAGTGCGGCTTCAGCCGAACAAAACTTTATGAGTTTTTCTAGGTATCTGTAGTGTGTCGTGACCATATGTCAATGAATGGAGCTACAGTGAATTTATGAAATCGCTTCAATCATTTGTAATAGCCCTGTATATATTTGGTGTAATAAGTTATGGACCTGCAGATTTAGCCGGCCGCGGTGGTCTCGCGGTTCTAGGCGCGCAGTCCGGAACCGCGCGACTGCTACGGTCGCAGGTTCGAATCCTGCCTCGGGCTTGGATGTGTGTGATGTCATTAGGTTAGTTAGGTTTAAGTAGTTCTAAGTTCTAGGGGACTAATGACCACAGCTGTTAAGTCCCATAGTGCTCAGAGCCATTTTTTTGAACCTGCAGATTTCTCTCCGTTACAAATGACTTGTTCTTGTTTGCCAGAAGCTCAAGCTTTCCTACTTCTCTGTATACAACAGCAGACAGCCTCTTGGGACATCCTACGATATGTACTACATGTATATATTTGGTGTAATAAGTTATGGACCTGCAGATTTCTCTCCGTTACAAATGACATGTTCTTGTTTGCCAGAAGCTCTTCAGTACAGTCACACAGCTGGTGTGATATTCCGTTCACTCTTTATTTTGTTCATCACGCGGCAATGCGGAACTGTACCGAACGCCTTCCAAAAGCGAAGGAACACGGCATCAACCTGGGCGCAGGTATCTACTGCTTTTTGGGATTCACGGACAAACAGAGCGAGCTGGATTTCACACGATCATTGTCTATGGAACCCGTGATGGTTCCTGCAGGGGAGATTTTCGCTGTTCAGAAATGTCATAATTCACGAGCTCAAAACGTGTTCCAGACAAGCAAAAACTTAGAAGTGTTTACTGCCTACGGCATAGCTGGCGAGATAAAAACAGCATCAGGAATTATAACTGCGAAGGCTTCCGGGGATAGAGTCAGTTGACTTAAAAGTTTTCTGGTCATAACGTAAGCAACTAATCTGCAGAAACCAACGCTTCGGTCACAGTTACAATGATGTCTCCAGTTTCTCGAGTATAGTTTTCCATATTATGACGCGGTTCGACACTCAGAAAACTTTTTTGTTAACAGTATTAGGAAGTGCTGATTTAAATGTTAAAACACTGAACCGGTTACTTTTTCATGTACCTTTTCTTCTAAGCAGAACGAGCGTAGAAGGAATTTGTTTTGGTTGTGGTTGTTAACGAATTTGTCGGTGCAGAATGTTGATAGCGTGCGGAACAAATTGCCTAAGCCCCGGCGACAGCGTATGAAATACAGCGGAATTATTATGTGCAAGGGTAGCTCGACCTTCCGCAGCTGTCAATTAGGGTATACAACAGCGGGGGGCGATTCTGGTGGGAGTCTGCAGATAGTCGGCACACACACACACACACACACACACACACACTACATCGTCTGGAGGGCGTGAGAGCTGGCAGCAGCAAAAACAAGGCCTGCAGTGGTCGCGGCGGTCACTGTTGACGTACAATACAAATTACCGAACTATTGTGCGCCAGATAGGGATCGCAGGAGGGAGGTGGGAAGGGTGTGCCGGCTTAACGACGGCTCATTTTCATATCTGGAGTGGGAGGGGTGGTAGAGGGGAGTGAGTGCGCGCCGAGGGGGCGGGAGCAGGCGGTGGTGCGTATCTGGCTACCATTGTGCGTAGCGCACGCCCGCCTCACAATGGGAGCGGCCGAGGACCCGGGCGCTGCTCTGGCGGAGGGCGGGTTATCTGGGCGCCGCCATTGCCGGCATCTTGTAACAACTGTTGCACTTCTGCAGGGCCGGCCCGCGCCCGTTATTATGCTAATGGCCGAGTCCCGGGCTGCCGTCGGCGCCAGGGCGCGCTTGACCGTTGCGACGATACCGGATCGTTTGCCGACTACCGACACACAGCCTGCCACTCTCACCGCCCGCCTGGACTTGGCATACATCTGGGTGGCGGAGGAGTCAATGGGCCCACTCTGAGATAGACGCTACTGCGCTCATCTACGTGGCCGATGGCGTGTGGATTGAACTTGCATTGGCTCTGACACGTGACGTTGCGATATGTGCTGTGATACGAGTGGAAGCAAAAGATACAACACTGACCATATTTATTTTTCCAGAAGTAATCTTTCACTTTGCGTTCACTACCCTGCAACTTCCAGGCTGTTTATAAATATGTACCGGACCGGGATACGAACTCGGAACCTTGCCCATCGCGGGCAGTGCTCTTGTCGATTGAACCATCTTTTTTTCTTTTTTGCCCTACCACCCCTACACCTCTGCCTATCTCTCACAATATACGCTCCAACAACCCGAGACGAGAAAAGAAAAATTCCGACGCACCAAGAAATTGTCCGAATGGGATGTAAATCGGTAGATGTGATGTACATGTACAGACAGGCAAATTACTACAGTTTCAGAAAAATTGGATGTTTTATTCAAGAGAAAGAGCTTCACAAATTGAGCAAGTCTCTGGTCCTTACGCAAGGAGCTACTCGGCTTGGTGTTGACTTAGAGCTGTTGGATGTCCTTCTGAGAGACACCGTGCCAAATTCTGTCCAATTGGCGCGTTAGATCGCCAAATGCCGAGCTGGTTGAAGGACACAGCCCGCAATGCTCAAAACGTCCTCGATTGGAGAGAGATCTGGCGACATTGCCGGCCAAGGTAGGGATTAGCAAATACGCAGACATGCAGCAGAAACTGTCGCCGTGTGTGGGCGGGCATTATATTGCTGAAACATAATATCGCGATGGCTTGCCATGTAGTGCAACAAAAGGGGACGGCCGGCCGATGTGGCCGAGCGGTTCTAGGCGCTACAGTCTGGAACCGCTACGGTCGCAGGTTCGAATCCTGCCTCGGGCATGGATGTTTGTGATGTCCTTAGGTTAGTTAGGCTTAAGTAGTTCTAAGTTCTAGGGGACTGATGACCTCAGAAGTTAAGTCCCATAGTGCTCAGAGCCATTTGAACCATTTTTGAAAACGGGGCGCAGAATATCGTTGACTTACCGCTGTACTATAAGGATGCTGCGGATGACAACCGAAGGGTCCTGCTATGAGAAGAAATGGCACCCCAAACCATCATGCCTGGTGTCGGGCCATGTGGCGGGCGACATTCAGAGTCGTATTGCATGGGGGCTTAATTAAATTTTATGCAAATAATTTTAATTTTAGTAGCTGACTGTCCGGTTACGCAGTCTCGTAACCGGTTGGCTCTGTCTGGTATAGTACGCAATCTGACTGCATAGAATAACAACAAAGAGCGAAAGAAAACTTCCGTTAACACAATTAATTAATTAAGTCCCCAGCAACTGTAAAACCTACGAAACAACAAGGCGCAAGTGTCGCTGTTCTGTATGTGGAAGTGTGATTCAACGTACACATCTGGCACGGTTCTTCCTCAATAAGACCAGATATTTTAAACACCATTTATACTGAAGTAATTAAAAAAACAGAAATACTATAATTGCACATAGAAACCAGAAATGCAGTCTAATACAAGAACACGTGCCAGATGCTTTGTTGACTGAACCTGTGACCAAGAGGCATTATTGTTTAAGAGATTGAAATAATAAAAAAACGGAATTTTTTTACCTTCATATATATTGACGAAAAGCACACTCTGATCATTACAGCATCCCCAATCCAATAACATCTGGTGTCTAGCCCATCAAAACAATAGTACAAATTCTGAACAAGCACTCACTACCGCAACTTCTCAACTACGACTCTCCAGTGCTACATCTCAACAAGCACTGCCTACTACGACTTCTCGATAAGAACTCTCCACTACCACTTCTCGACAAGCACTCTCCACTACCAATTCTCGACAAGCACTGCCAGTGGAGGCGGCTGAATAATACTCTTTGGCGCAATCTCTGGCGCTGTGGCTCAGTGTAGCCACCTTTCAGTATCCCACCATCGTCTGGGGTGTCTCCAGACGCGGTCGTAAAAGCCTTCATTGTATGAATTGCAATTCTTATTATTGCGCTTATTTTATGCGTCGTGGATTTCGAATGCTTGCCGTTTGATAACGCCTTGTGTCGAAGCGATGGGACCTACCGGTAGGTTCAATAGATCCCAATTACTTGTCGGCTCACAACGCCGTCATCATGCTCATTAGACCACATTTAATAGTTGCTGTATGTGCCTTTCCATGTTTCACTGCACACTGTTCCAACGAAAGCAAGGAGTTTGAATGTTTATTTCTGTCACTAAAACTCACGACGTTTGAAACTTCCGAAACTATACCTTCACAAGAACAATATTGTACTCAGTAGTGAAACTTGTATGCCATATTATAACACAATGGGACACAAAAATCTAGAAGTGAAATTATTCAGATCTGGGCATTAGAAATCTCTCATTCGAACAGTTTTTCTGGCGTAACGTCATGTGATGATTTGAAATATCAGTCGCCATCGGCGCAGGCTGGCTGTGCAGCATGCATCACGTACTGTACTCTCTTGGGCGTGCCTTCCCACGGAGGTATTCCGTGGCCGCAGTAGTGGCCCCCGGCGGCCGCACGCTATTCCACGGGCGGGCGTATTAGTTTATGGCTGCCCGAATACAGCCATAAACACATAATAAGACCGCAGCCGCCGTATGATCCTATGGGAGAATTAATAACCGCCCGCAGCTCCCAGAGGCCATAAACGCCCGCCCATCTCTCGCTGCACAACACTCGTACTTCACACACTTTCCGTCCCCGAAACAGCGGCGCTGATGGGAACATCACGTCCTCGGCCCTCTTCCCTTTTATCTTTGACTGCCCTGCGATCGTGATCATTTGCACCACTTCTTTTTGATAGGCGCGCTGATTTCTTGACGTGTCTGTCCGAACGGAGATCAGGCGATGCTTTCAGTCGTGCTTCTATAAAGGATGTAAGATGAAGAGAGGGGTAAGAGATGAAACAGCATACGCAAAATTGGTAGTCTTGGCGTGTTTTCTGTTCTCTACTTTGTTTAATGAAGAGAAAAAGAAGAGGAAGCTTAACTACGGTCAGAAATATTGAAATAAACTATTAAAATAAACTCTGATTGTCCGTGATCATACGGACCAAAGCCTGCCCGAATAACGGAAGAACACGGACAATCCAAAATAAAATGTTTATACCCCGACTGCTACGTGTTACATTTACAGGCCCACTGCATTATCCACACATTATTAGCCGGGAACTAATTTACTTACAAAATGACACTTAATACACTCTGTATTTCGTATGACTTGCATTCAGTTCGCTTTCTGGAAGAATCGATCAATCTTACTATTTCCAATTTTGTTTCACTTTTTACCTGACGGCCGCGCGGGGTATCGTGCGGTCTGTGGCGTTTTGCCGCGGTTCGCACGGCTCTCACCCCCCCCCCCCCCCCAAGTCGGAGGTTCGAGTCCTCCCTTGGGCACGGGTGTGTGTGTGTTGTCCTTAGCCTAAGTTAGTTTAAGTTAGATTAAGTAGTGCGTAGGCCTAGGGTCTGATGACCTCAGCAGTTTGGCCCATAGTCCTTGCCACAAATTTCCAAATTCTCACTGATATTTTCCACAACGTCAAAGCACGGGTATAATCAAACCTCCTTCATTTAATAACAGATCAATGTATTTCACCGCCACGGCCTTAAGTAAGCTGGATATTATGGTCCTTTAGCTCCTAGTGAAAGTAATCAGATGCGCAGACATGAATCTTCCGGGGACATTTCACAAGGGTAGAGTCACTACATTTACCAGGAGACGAGATGGGAAACAATGAAAAAATATTTTAGCGATGTCCGACTGCTGTACTGCGCCCCGCTTCGCCTTACGACGGTAAAATACAGTGTGAATTATATGCGTAATGTGTATTGGAAATTTGGAAATTTGTTGTAAGCTCCTATGGGACCAAACTGCTGAGGTGATCGGCCCCCGGTAACTAATAACACAGAAATTGTAATAAAATTTAAAAAAAATAATCGGTGTCGACAACTTTCGAAAAGAACCGTTTTGTTATTAATAGGTTTTCGCGGAGCACTTATTTACTTCTTCGGGAACACCAGTGTCCCGCAGAACACAGGTTGAGAAACCCTTCCACTGAAGAAACGGGAAAAGACAAAGTAGAAATATACAATGCCTGGTTAAATGTAATAGATGGCCTGGTGACCCTAAACTTGGCAAGATAAATAAAGAAACAAACAAATAAAGAATTTTATGTCAAAAGTGTCGATGATATCGTTCCAAAGGACTAATAATGAGTGGTAAAAGGTAAATGTAAATTATGATGGAGTTTTACTATTCCAAAATAGTAGATCCTGATCTACTCTCTCGTAATATTATTTGCGTTGTCAATAAATTAATACGACAGAAACAGCGCGCGAATGCAAGGAAGAATACCGCAAATAATATTACGAGAGTCACAATACCATACTTCGGTGATATTTCGCAAAAAGTGGCTAACGTTTTCAAACCTTTTAAAGCTGATACCGCTTTTCAGACCAATAATACGCTGCGGTTTAAACTAAGAAATAATTTACAGCAGGAAAGCGATAAATATGAGAGAGCTGGAGTCTATAAAATTCAGTGTAACACGTGCAAGGCAAGCTATGTAGGCCAAACTGGTAGGTCCTTTAAAGTACGTTACAAAGAACATAGCGATGCTTTCCGGCTTAATAATTTCGAAAAGTCAGCTGTAGCCACGCATATTTGGAAAACGGGACACCCCATGTTGGAAATAGATCAGGATCTCGTTATTTTACATAGACAGGACAATGGCAAAAAGCTAGATCTACTAGAACAGCTGGAAATTACGATACATAGCGTGGATAATCAGAACACACTGAATGAACAGCTAACTGGTGATACAAATAACTTTTTCAAACATTTCACTGGTTTCTTTTAGTAACTACATTTTTAGCAATTGGCAGGATACCATTATTTCATGAGGTCCTTGGAACATGTATACGTTATCTGTTTGTATAGACATCTCTGTGACTTCCTTGTTTACTTGCGCGTGAGCTCACTCGCGTTTCAGTGTCGTGTTTGGCTACGTGGTGTGTGGTATCAACGAAGAAGCACGGGCGGTTTACGACGATAGAGGAGAGAGCCATGTGGTTAGATGTTGAACACCATAGGCGACAACATTTTAGAGTTTTTTATATTTTGACGACTATGTGGAGATGCAACTTGCAAGACGCGGCTGCAACAAGGGAAGTAGCCACGATGTTTTAATTTTATTATCAATTTTATTTTGCCTGGTGCATGTTCCATTTTAGCGAGTTTTAACAGGTTCTTTTACTTTTTATTATTCTGATGATGGAAGCTTGACCTCCGAAACGCGTCAATCTTAGTGCTTTACACTATAAACAAATGGTTGAGCCGATATATTTTTTAACATTAAATCAGAGCTATATTTCATAATTCAAGACATGACGCCTTGTGGAACCTCGACCACCTGCGTTTCTTCGTTATAAAAAATACTATATTAGTGTGGTGAAGGATCGAGCTAAATACTCAGTAGAAGTGCCCCGCAGCTCCTACGAGCTAGCCTTCCCCGGAAAGCGCGCTAAATACCGGAGCGACGCGTGTAATGAGCGTCCACAAGTGGCGTGCACTTGCTGGCTAACGGAGTCTGCCTCTGCTCGCTATGCCGTCAATGCAGCCGCGTGCTCAATGGGCACTGTCCGTGCATCGCCAACCGCCGCCGCCGCTTTGTGCTGCTGTAATAGGAACGCGCCTCATATCGCCATTTTCTCGGCGCGTCGCATCAATGAACGTAGGTTAAATATTTATGAAAGCGCTCGCCGCGCCGTGCGGAGCCGGATGTACCTGCAGCCTCAGCCTCCCTGTCCCCCCTCCGTCGCGGATTGTATTTACTGTGCAGGAATAAAGTCTTCCCTTCTGGCGTGCAAGAAATCCGAACTGCTCCTAGCCAACCTGCGGGCCCATAAGGCCTTTTAGAGGCACGGAGATAAAAATCGCGAAAGGGTATGCGCGCGGGCTACCGGTCTGGATCAGAGACGGCCGCTTCGCCATAGACGGCGGCGCCCTGCCTTTCGCGGCCTCGAGGCGCGTCTAATGGCGGCTGGGCTAGCAGACGCTGCTCTACATACTCAGTAAGCGGCTTTCTAGCCGCCTGCGACAGGTGGAAACCGTCATATCTGCGCTCTAATAACTCCCTCGCCGCGTCGGCGTGCACGCGGCTGAGTATTCGCCAATACTGCAGTAATCGGTAACCGCCCGAGCGAAACGGCAGAAAGCGGCCAGCCGGGCGCAACCGAAGAGATGTTATGGTATGCATGCTAACACAGAGAGTAAGTACCGCCGGCATCGAGGTCATTTGGACAAAAAAAATCCACCACTCCACATTCACTGTTCTCCATTTATTGGTCTGCAGTCAGCAAGCTCATCTGAAGCCGTTGTTTAAACGAAAAGAGTGAAAGAACAATGCAGTAAGTCAACAATCGCGCAAGAGGAACAGCTACCAATTCTAAGGTTTGCGGATGACGTAGCCGTTTTTGCGCAATAGTAACAAAGATTTAGAAGAACCGTTGAATGGAAAGAGTAGCAAAGAACATCGGTTTGTGGCATAATTCTTCAACATATTCACAAGTCGAAAAAAATAAATTTCGTTGACACATAAAAGCTCCTGTCCACAAAACAGCACAGATTTAGAAAGCATCGCTATCGCGAAACTCAGCTTTCCTTTCCTCACACTACATCCTGCGAAACATGGCTGAAAGGCAACAGGCGGATTCCATATTCCTAAATTTCCGGAAAGTGTTTGACGCGATGCCCCACTGTACGAGTATACAGATATGTGAGTGGCTCCT
The DNA here is from genome assembly GCF_023864345.2 of Schistocerca serialis cubense. NCBI lineage: Eukaryota > Metazoa > Arthropoda > Insecta > Orthoptera > Acrididae > Schistocerca > Schistocerca serialis. Next base: position 265,982,620 of record NC_064643.1, read on the forward strand.
TCTTGAGTAATAGAGCACAGTATGTTGTCCTCGACGGCGAGTGTTTGTAAGAGACGAGAAAAAGGGGCCGGCCGGAGTGGCCGAGCGGTTCTAGGCGCTACAGTCTGGAACCGTGCGACCGCTACGGTCGCAGGTTCTAATCCTGTCTCGGGCATGGATGACCTCAGAAGTTAAGTCCCATAGTGCTCAGAGCCATTTGAACCACTTTTTTTTTTTTTTTTTTAAGAAAAAGGGCGAATTAGGAGGAGAAAGAGGAAAAAATGGTTCAAATGGCTCTGAGCACTATGGGACCTAACTGCTGAGGTCATCAGTCCCCTAGAACTTAGAACTACTTAAACCTAACTAACCTAAGGACATCACACACATCCATGACCGAGGCAGGATTCGAACCTGCGACCGTATCAGTCGCGCGGTTCCAGACTGTAGCTCCTAGAAAGAGGAAGAAGAAAGGAAAGGAGAGGAGGACACTAAAACGGAAAATGGACGGAGATGTGTGCAAGGAAATCACATGGAGATTAGAGTTGGACTGTGTTGAGCAACAGTTCCGTAAGACCTACTTCTTCCTGGAACAGAGACGCTTGTTTCTTGTTTTAAGCAAGTGTATGGAGCCACTCTCGTTATACCAAGTGAGTTTTCGCATCGGAAGTGTAAACTGTATATTTTGCTTTTGATGTTTGGTTTGTTTCTAATTTGCTTTGATCGGCGGTGAAACAATGAAAAATTATCGCGTTATTGTCACAAGCAAATCGACTTTGGACTGTGTGTTGTTCCATGTTTTGAATTCTATCACGCAAAGAAGAATGACTGAAACGCGTACCCTTTATTTCATTGCAAAGTAGTGTTGATCTCTATAAAAAGGCTAATAATTAAATAAGGAACAGGGAGACAATTGCAAGTGGAAAGGGGGGAGAGGGGGGAAAAAGTTGAAGTTTGCCCACGTTCTGTTGTCACTCATTGCGTACATACATACACATCTAAGCCTGTACAGATAATGGCGAGATACGAGAGAGAGAGAATGGTAAGTGAAAGTAAACGCGTGTGCCCCTGTGTGTGTGTGTGTGTGTGTGAGAGAGAGAGAGAGAGAGAGAGAGAGAGAGAGAGAGACCGTAAAGTAAGATTGACATACACCTTCAAACATGTAAAAGAGAGAAAGGGAAACGAACTGGAAAGAAAGAAAGAAAGAAAGACTGAGCAGGCGATAAGCCGACGTCGGTGGGCGAGCGAGACGTTTTAATTTAAGTAGAGCAACACAAACATCGTCACACACACACACACACACACACACACACACACACACACACAGAGCAGCGGCAGTCTTGGCAGCAGACGTTGTTTCCCGCCGTGAGTCACCTGCTATTGTCTCCCGAAATAATACATATCAAGAAAGTGGTGGGATCGGCCATCTGACTGGGCGGGCGGAAGGCTGCCTGCCCGTAGAAACAGCCACTCACTCGCTGCCAGATGCTTCCCAAACGTTAAGATTTAGTTCCACACGCCCCTACCACAGCATATGGCACGGGTTGCCGGGTTTCGCACTCACTGCACGTACTAATGTGATAGCATCTTCAGGGTTAAACTTGACCAGAGAACTGCATGAAACGAGAAGAAGGGAAGGTTAGAGTTCCAAAGTATTAGCATCGAAGTCTTTACAGATGAAGCGGAAGTTCTGGTTCGGGATGAAGGGGAAACAATCTGCCGTACCATTTCGGTTTGAATCGAGGGAAGCAACTATGCATGGGTTTGCACACTGCTTTCCTGGTATAATACTGATTGCTGTGTGTCGTTGTATGGCTATAATTGACTCTAACGTAAGCCTTCTTGGACCTGCCATCTCTGTTGCCATCGGGGTGAATTGGCTGGCACGGACCTTGCGGAGTCGGAACTGGCCGAGTTTCCAGTGCTTTAGCATTGCTTGCAAAAGTAATGCGATTCCTCTTTCATTGTTTCATTGTCGATTGTTGTAAAGTCGGCGGTATGGCAGTCTAGTGGTAAAGTGCATGCCTGGAAACCAACAGGTCTCGGGATCGAATCCTGGCCGGACCACGGAATAGTCCGCAGCTCGTGGTCGTGCGGTAGCGTTCTCGCTTCCCACGCCCGGGTTCCCGGGTTCGATTCCCGGCGGGGTCAGGGATTTTCTCTGCCTCGTGATGACTGGGTGTTGTGTGATGTCCTTAGGTTAGTTAGGTTTAAGTAGTTCTAAGTTCTAGGGGACTGATGACCGTAGCTGTTAAGTCCCATAGTGCTCAGAGCCATTTGAACCATTTTGTCCGCAGCTCGTGGTCGTGTGGTAGCGTTCTCGCTTCCAGCGCCCGGGTTCCCGGGTTCGATTCCCGGCGGGGTCAGGGATTTTCTCTGCCTCGTGATGACTGGGTGTTGTGTGATGTCGTTAGGTTAGTTAGGTTTAAGTAGTTCTAAGTTCTAGGGGACTGATGACCTCAGCAGTTAAGTCCCATAGTGCTCAGAGCCATTTGAACCATTTGAACCACGGAATATTTCAGTCCTCGTTTAATCTAGTCTTCATCTCTAAGCTATGTGAGGGGTCACCAGGATGACACGTGGTTCGTATCCCACGTCAAGCTGCAGGCCCCCTTTCCCCGATAGGATAACTGTAGAAGATTAAGCCATTCCTCGCCTGCAAGCGATCTGCTACCATGTGGATAGTCGCCCACACAGTGCACACCATCTATCACCTCGCGACACACTGAGAAATTACAATGTCTGGCCTTACCTATGGGACGAACACGAGAAAAAAAGAAAATACCAAAACATGAAGAAAATATTATCATATTTAAATTATTTCATTAGACATTGCCTTTAAAAAACTATGGTGAATGCTGGCAACCGGGTTGATCAACAAATTGTTTAACAAAAACAACAGCAAACCGACGGGGTTCTGTCAACATCAAGACGCAGCAACACAGCGCGTCAAGATTGGGGTAGAAGGAAAGATGCAGCAGCCAGACGAAAGAGGCACCGTTCTACACGGAGTCAACCTCCCACTAAGCCCAAGTCACAATGAACTGCGTCAAGTGTCAGATTATCTCCAATTTACAGTGTTGAATTAACTATGTAAGTTCACAAGATAATAATAATTTATGTAATATATTATATTATTACATATGGTATGTAATATTATATATAATTATGTAATATATTAGTCCGCAGCTCGTGGTCGTGCGGTAGCGTTCTCGCTTCCCGCGCCCGGGTTCGATTCCCGGCGGGGTCAGGGATTTTCTCTGCCTCGTGATGACTGGGTGTTGTGTGCTGTCCTTAGGTTAGATAGGTTTAAGTAGCTCTAAGTTCTAGGGGACTGATGACCATAGATGTTAAGTCCCATAGTGCTCAGAGCCATTTGAACCATTTTTTGTAATATATTATACTATAATAATAACAATTTATCAAAAAAGATTGAAACATTTGCTCTCGGCCACTGCCTTACGCGAAATTATTATTATAATAATTATTATTATTATTGTACAGTCGTAACATAGAAAATAACAGACTTAAAAAGTGCCCTTTACACTTTTGTTGCGCTGCCGTCGCGGACTTGCCGTAAAGAAAGTGTCTCCATTTAATAGAGGTGTCCGCCCCGGTAGCTGAGTGGTCAGCGTGACAGACTGTCAATCCTAAGGGCCCGGGTTCGATTCCCGGCTAGGTCGGAGATTTTCTCCGCTCAGGGACTGGGTGTTGCGTTGTCCTAATCATCATCATTTCATCCCCATCGACGCGCAGGTCGCCGAAGTGGCGTCAAATCGAAAGACCTGCACCAGGCGAACGGTCTACCCGACGGGAGGCCCTAGCCCCACATTTCCATTTTTTTATTTAATAGAGGTAGGCCTTACGAAACTATTGCTCAGCAGAGTCCTATTCGAATCTTCTCATAATTTCCTTTCGCACATTACACCTCTTTTCCATTTCAGTGCTGTACAATTATACCACCCCCCCTCTTTTTTTTTTTTTTTTTTTTTTTTTTTTTTTTGTTGTTGTTGTTGTTGTTGTTGTTGTTGTTCTTCTTCTTCTTCTTCTTCTTCTTCTTCTTCTTCTTCTTCTTCTTCATCACCTTCTTCCTCTTTCTCTTGTTCTTATTTTTCTTCCCCCCCCCACACCCCCGCCCTCCTAGTTCACATTGCCTCTGTCCATTTTCTCTGGCGTCTTATACTGGGCGAGGATGTGTACTTCCGTATTAGTTCTAATTTCTCGGATTTTCTCGTTGTGGTCCTTTCGCGAGCTGTTTCTGAAAGGAAGGAATATACTGCCCGACTCGGAACGTGCTCTCTCGCAGTTTCAATAGCAACCCTTCCTTTTAATAAACAATTCTATTCTTGTGGCATCTCCATCCCCGGTACGGGACTACAAGTCCAACTGCCGCACCTTCACCTGCCCATGTTTGGCAAAATTTTTCTGCCTGACTCATGTAGTACTATCACCGATAGAGGGTGGTACGGGACTACAAGTCCCACCGCCACACCTCCAAAGTGAATTGCAGTGACGCAGTCACTGCCCTGTGGAAATTTACTGCCTCACCGACACAGTTAGACCGCAATAGACCGGTGATGCTGTATTGTAACTTATCACCCCGGACTACAAGTCCTTTTTTTAAAAAAAAAAAAAATGTAGCATCTGTCTATGGAATTTACTCAAAATCTCTGTAACGCTCTCGCGTCTACTAATCGTGCTCGTGACGAAGTACGTCGCTCTTCGTTCGATCTTGTCTAAGTCATCTATTAATCGAACCGAGTATGGCACTTCTTTCGTAGATGAATTCCATTTTCTAACCGTTCTTTCTGCGAATCAGCCTGGCAGCTGTTTTTCATACTACTTCTCTTACATGCCCCTTCCACTTTAGGCCGCTCCCGATGCATACTCCTTGGTATTTTGTGATGGTTACTGTTTCCAGCTATTTGTGCCAACATATTAATTGTACAGCAGTGGATTTCTTCCTTATTTATACGTACTGCATTACATTGACTTACGTTCAGGGCCAACTGCCAGTCTCGGTGGCTACCATTAATCCCTTGCAAGTTTTCCTGCAGTTTATACACTCTTCCGGCGTTGCTATCTCCGCATAGACAACCGCATCATCTGCAACAGCCTTATCGACCTGCCGGCGTTAATTACAAGATCACTGGTAGCGACAGCAGCGAGCCGGCCTAGGTGGCCGAGCGGTTCTAGGCGCTACAGTCTGGAACCGCGGAACAGCTAGGGTCGCAGGGTCGAATCAAATGGTTCAAATGGCTCTGAGCACTATGGGACTTAACATCTATGGCCATCAGTCCCCTAGAACTTAGAACTACTTAAACCTAACTAACCTAAGGACAGCACACAACACCCAGCCATCACGAGGCAGAGAAAATCCCTGACCCCGCCGGGAATCGAACCCGGGAACCCGGGCGTGGGAAGCGAGAACGCTACCGCACGACCACGACAGGGTCGAATCCTGCCTCGGTCATGGATCTGTGTGATGTCCTTAGGTTAGTTAGGTTTAAGCAGTTCTAAGTTCTAGGGGACTGATGACCTCAGCAAGTCCCATAGTGCTCAGAGCCATTTGATTTGACAGCGGTGATCCTATAGAAGTTTCTGGGAGGTACTCCTGAAATTATCTTTACGTCAGTCCTTTCAAAGGGACGCAACCGAGCATGCACTCCGTCTGACGCCCTCGTCTTCGGCTTTAATCTCAAATTTACCGTCTTTCGAACTGTGACAGACCTAAGTCACTTCAGAGATGTATCACGGAATGATACAAGTATCAGCCGAGGTAGAGCTTCGTCTCTAGCTACTCTAAACCCCAAGATTCATTCCTTCCGACAGATTTTATCACTGGAGTCACGCCAGTTACCGTACCTGAGGTATCGCAGAGCCGTTCGGGAAGCGAGAAAGACGTGGAGAAGCGGGCAGTGAGAGGCGTGGGCGTCGGGCGACAGCTGCGGGGCATCTGCGCGGCGCGGCGCGGCGTGGGCGGACAAAGACGCATCCATCTGAGCGCGGCGGACAATGGCCTCTCACTGTGCGCGCCGGCAATTACCGCCGGCTCGCACTTTACTCAAACCTTCGTCATTAGCGGCAGGCCCGGGCTAGCCACCCCCGCCGCACAACGAGCTGCAGCTAGGCAACCTAATTGTGCTCAAAATTCTCGGCATAGCTGCCGCATGAGGAGCCAGCTGTCGATAATAAATCGTCGGCCGCCGCCGCCGTAACGGCGAACACGGGTCCCTGCGCGTGCCCAGTCGCAGTCGGGCATCTGGCGCTCGTCGCCCTTCCTTCCTCTGCTACAGTGTTACCGCGTACCTGCATTGTGCTACATTGTAATCACTCGTGTACACTTCTGCAGACACAACGCTGCTACAGGGTGTCACAAGTTAATTCTCATGGCTGGACGGTATCTTCAGCCGGACTCGGTTTCCTTAGCTTTGCTAATTGTCACTGAGGCTGAAAAGGGTAAAACTTCCAAGTGTATTTCACAACACGTGGTAGACGAGCAAGTGCCCAGCGTAGTTGTGGCGGCTGGGAAAGACCCTCGCGGAAGTTGAAATTTGCTGTGAAAGTAAAGAGAGTTTCAGATTTTATCTTTATCGAAGATAAAGTTGAGACTCAATATGTCTCCAGGAAAATGTAATTCCATTAGATCAACAGATCACCTATGCTTGCGGTACAGGCAGAATTTCCCCGTTACGTACAAAGCTGGGGTGCTATTCCATTACCGGAGAGCGTCGGCAGTACTGACGTTTTAGGAAGCGGAAAATCAAGATGGTCTGAAGTGTGAATTGAAGTCTGTGTTAGGGAGGGCACTGGACTAGGATAATCTGTGCATGTGTACTAAGCCACAATACCAGGATGGTGTAGTGGGTAATACCTCTGCCTAGTAAGCAGGAGACGCAGGTTCAAATACTGGCCATGGCACAAATTTTAATTCATTTCTTCACTTCCTAACCTTATCGACGATAAAGATGAGACTCAATATGTCTCCAGGAAAATGTAATTCCATCACATCAATAAAGCGAAGTCGAAGTGGGTTAAAGGATACTAATGCGAGAGGAATTCATTGAAGAAGAATACGATATCTGCTCAAGTGAACCCTACAACTTTTTTTTAACCCCGTCTGCAGGGATTACAAAGCTACAGAAAGTGTGGAGTCAAGTCTTACATCTAGACACAATGTTCAGACTAGCCACATTTCTTTAGATCTACGGACCATCATTGAAGCTTAAGATAGCAAAAATGCGAGAGTATTTCACAACACACCTTATGCAGACATACGCCGAACAAATTTGTGGCTCCTAGTTTCAGTAGCTCTAGTTGAAGGTTACTACAAAATCTCAGAATACTTTAGCACAATGAACAGAGAAAGCCTTGTTGACAAAGTAAAGCTGGAGGAAGTCATAATGAACGTAAAGATAGTAATACGAGAAACTTTCAATAAACTGGGAAACAGTGTTTTATCACGCGAATTGACGCAGGAACCTAAAGCGTATTGGTTTTTCGTAAAGTCAGACGTTCGAAGCCACCTATGCGGTCACATTTATCACAGTGACAGCGAAATGGAAATTGAAAGTGATGAAGACGAAATATAGAGTTTTATCTTCCGAAATGGTTTCACCGTGGATTGTCTAACTCATTTTTGTCCTTTCGATCGTCGTACGAAGGCTGAAACAAGGTAAGCCATTTTGAAACTGAAAACTCAACTAAAATCGGCCAATTGAGAAAAGGTTACTGGACCTAATGGGATACCGGTTCGATTCTGTTCACGGAAGATGCTGTTAATATAAGCAGGGATCAGGTTTTTGTGAAATGCAGAGGATCGACGGGGCCCAAGGTCTGGCAGGTAACTCTCAGCACAGATTCATATTACACATTCCGTTTGTTTGTCTCCATTATTATTCACTGGCTCCGTTAAATACAATTTCAATGGCATTTTGTTTCTCCCCATTGTTAATTAAATGCTCCGTTAGTACATCTGGAATTTAGCTCCTGCAGTGTTTTCGTTCGTGGTGGGCACCGAAGAAATTAATGAGCCTTCTACTGCTGTGATTATAGTACTGACCGTCCTGGATATTAGCATTTGTTTATATATGACGGTCGTAATGGCAAACCAGGTATCTCAAACCTATATACTATCCAAACTATATCCATGACACTACTAAGCTTATTTCATTGCCATTTTTGGTCAGTGGATGACAGTAACTTGTGAATATCGTGTCATTCATAGTAGATATTACGATATTTTCGGTAAGTAAATGATAACACGACACTAAGCAAAAGTTGTCTAACATTGCTGACTTTGAAATTCCGCTACCCGAGAAGAATGACACACGTCTTCATTTTCATTACTTTGTGCCGCTGCTGTCGGAATGAAATTATCAATACTTCTGTTACACATATTTGTATGCTTACTGAGAAACAGTGGCGCAACGTGCACTTTCTTGGAGGTTACCTGGCACGCACTTGTGCGCTTTCCATTCTATTCCATTCGCGGACAGAATGTGGGGAAACGCTCGTTGAAGTGCTTCCGCATGCGCCGTGCGACCCGATTTCTCTTCCTCGTCATAATCTTTATAGGCAATATCGTTGGTGTCTGCCAACAGTGACTGTCTTCTTTCCTTAGAAAGCTGGTCTACGGTGTCTTTAAAGGAATAATCGTAAGTTACAGTCCTTTGAAATGCACGCACGAGTCGTTCGTACGTTGTGCTTTCTTTATTTTTAAGAACGAAGGAAAGAAGGTCGAAGTGCACCATGACAACGAAATATTATCGTGGTTGTTGGTAGCTATCCTGATTGTGAATTAGTATCTAATATACTAGTGTGGAGTGGAGATACCATCGAAGGCGGATGTAATTGTCCTAATGCAACTGTCCCGCTCCCTCCCCCTTCCGCAACATATTTCAAGTTATTTTCATACAAGTGTTAAAATATCCCTTTGGAAGAAACCCTTGTGAAACTTTCTCTTCTGTCTTTGTCGTTCGTGGTGAGCTAGTAATATCAACAGACCAAAAAGTAACTTGAAGTTCGTTGAATTGAAGGGGTGAAGCGCCCAGGAAGTGGCTGCATTCCCGAATTTTATCTGCCTACGATCAAGGTCCAGTTCACGGTTGTGTCTTTCGCTATTTATCCTGATCCACCATTACTGTTGATTTTTTAACTGAGTGCGTCACAAAACACAAAAAGTTTGTGAATTTAAAACGGTTCAGAGCTTATGTTATTTAAATGCCTAGTTTCAGGTCTACTTGCTACAGCCCTGGAGCCATCTTTTTCTGGAGACTTGGCAAATAGTAGGAGACATCGTCAGGTACTATATACTGGAGAATTAAAAAAGAATGAAATTGTTTCGCACGCTCGATGCTAAGTATACAGGATGACGTTTTAAAAATGTGGGGATAGGCCCTAACACCAAAACAAGAAAAAATCTCAGTAAACATTGGCTCTAAAATTAGTAGCTGAAGAGGTATGAGCACTTGTTCATCCTCGATAATGTGAAACACAACTCTTCTATTGCAAACTCTTTGCCTTCCAAATTTTAGTAGGAGGTAGTATGGTCTAAGACAAGAAAAAAAGTACAGTAAACATGGCCTTCTAAATTGCATATATTAAGAACTATGTTCAGTAGAAGAACCGTGTTTCACAGTAGCGAAGATGAAAAAGTGCTCGTAGGTCTTAAGATATGCGTCTTAGAGCCTAGGTTTACTGGACGGAGATGTAAGAAACCTGTCACCACATTTTTAAAACATCGTCCTGAAACACGCTATATATTTATGACAGTAGACTGCACAAGCAACATTCTGGCGATAGTAAAATGATTCACTATGAAAACTCGTGTCACGCTTTAGAGAAGCACTCATGAGAATGTCATCTAAGAATTTGAAAACAATAAAAATAAGTCTTCATAGCTTTGAGAGATGCCTGAAAGGTAGCCACGTCTTTTACATAGCCTCCCAAAACAAGGTCTCCAAGTATAAGGTTACCATACTGCAGTGTCCGTGTTGTTCAAAATTACGATGCAGTGTTCCATCACTGCAATATCGTATCTATTCGCTGACACCAGACAAGCGATTTCAATCAAAATGTCTCTCCTGTATGGGAAGCCGGCCGGGGTGGCCGAGCGGTTCTAAGCGCTCCAGTCTGGAACCGCGCGACTGCTACGGTCGCAGGTTCGAATCCTGCCTCGGGCATGGATGTGTATGATGTCCTTAGGTTAGTTAGGTTTAAGTAGTTCTAAGTTCTAGGGGACTGATAACCTCAGAAGTTAAGTCCCATAGTACTCAGAGCCATTTTTTTGAACCTGTATGGGAATAAACTGTACGAGTGCAGGTTGTAGGCACATGGTTAACAACATACAGAAGTTTGGGCCTGGTCGTGGAACGTGCTGGAATAGTCTAACGGTAAGGCGACCGCCCGCGATATGTGTGAATTCTGGGTTCGAGTCCCGCGTCGGCACAAATTTTCATTTCTAATGGTAAAAAAAAAAAAAAGAGCAACTTGGCTCTGAGCACTATGGGACTTAACATCTGAGGTTATCAGTCCCCTAGAACTTAGAACTACTTACACCTAACTAACCTAACAACATCACACACATCCATGCCCGAGGCAGGATACAAACCTGCGACCGTATCAGTCGCGCGATTCCGGACTGAAGCGCCTAGAACCGCTCGGCCACAACGGACGGCTTGTAATGTTAAGGCGACCGCTTGCGATAAGTGGAAAATCTGGGTTCGAATCACGCTCCGGCACAAATTTTCATTGTCGTCACTCCATTATACGGGGTGTTCAAAAAGTCTCTCCGCAGTGCCGTATGATTGTTAGCCGTGCGTGCCGTATGCCGCAGTGACTATACCGAAATGACACTCAGTGAAATACAAGTTATTAATTTATTGAATTTTCATTTTTACTTACAAATTTTCACATTAAATGTTGAAAGTTTCCCCCCTGTTGCTGAATACAGAGTTCAATTCCCAGGCAGGCGAACAATCACACTGCACGCGCGGCTAACAATTTTACGGCACTGCGGAGAGACTTTTTGAACACCCCGCACAGCTGATAGTTGTCCATATTTGCAACTGCGAATACATTTCATGTAAGTAATAGATTGAGCGACCTTGGTGCCTACGTACGAAATTCAAAATCCTGGGTCGTCGGCCGAATAATAAAGCTACGAGATACGTTACGAATAAAAGTTTCATTACCCTGCTTAGCCTTCTGACGTACTTATAACCAGAGCGGTAATTGTGAGCAGTACTTTCATTTACTTTTTATTATATCCTCTACCGTTTTCATTTAGCACCAATGCCCGGTAGTTAAAGCAGCCTTTCTGATCCCCGTATAACACAAGGACAGCAGCAACTGAAAAGGTACGATTCGCCGAATGAAAGATCGGGTTTCACGCGCTGGATGGCTCGGCCATTCTGCTGCCCGGGGAACAATCCGCTCATTGCCGGCGCATTTCAGCGGCGGAAATCGAGCGTAGTGAAGCGGCGAGATCCGCATCTGCGGGGGCGGCCATTAAGGCGAGAGGGTCGAGTGGACTGGCATAACGAGAGGTGACGGCCAGCTGCGTGCGGTGTGAGCAGTCAGTGACAGCTGCGGCTGCGGCCGCGTCCATCTGGCCCGCGGCGGCGCACTGGCGTCGTTAAGAGCGCGCCTCAGGGAAAAACTCGACCCTTCCGGCGCTGTGTGCCGCAGGCTCCACGCGGTCGCGCCTCGGCGTCTGTCTCAGGCTCCGCCCGTTTTTACGCGTCTGTCGCCCCGTTGCATTCCGGACGACACCTCGCCTGCTACCTGTCGCCAGTTACGCTAGCTGCTCGCTTACTCGCGCTGCGTGTCAAGACTGTTCTGCTCCGCGTCGCAGGTCTGTCTAAAATGCGTGCAATATACCGGGTGATCAAAAAGTCAGTACAAATCTGGAAACTTAATGAACCACGGAATAACGTAGGTAGAGAGGTAAAAATTGACACACATGCTTGGAACGACATGGGGTTTAATTAGAACAAAAACAAGTATTGCTAGACGCGTGAAAGATCTCTTGCACGCGTCTTTTGGTGATGATTGTGTGCTCAACCATCACTTTCGTCATGCTTGGCCTCCCAGGTCCCCAGACCTCAGTCCGTGCGATTATTGGCTTTCGGGTTGCCTGAAGTCGCAAGTGTATCGTGATCGACCGACATCTCTAGGGATGCTGAAAGACAACATCCGATGCCAATGCCTCACCATAACTCCGGACATGCTTTACAGTGCTGTTCACAACATTATTCCTCGACTACAGCTATTGTTGAGGAATGATGGTGGCCATATTGATCATTTCCTGTAAAGCACATCATCTTTGCTTTGGCCTACTTTGTTATTCTAATTATTGCTATTCTGATCAGATGAAGTCGGACTTTTTTGAACATTTGTATTTTTTTGGTTCTAACAAAACCCCATGTCATTCCAAGCATGTGTGTCAATTTGTACCTCTCTATCTACATTATTCCATGATTTATTTAGTTTTCAAATTTATACTGACTTTTTGATCACCCGGTATATATATAAATCTTATCGACTTCTTGCGCATCAAGTGCAAGAGACACGAACTCAGGTTTGCTATCCAGGCATTCTCAAACATATTCATCACCAATTAAATGCTCGCAAGGAGTGAACACACAGTTTTTTTCACTTTTCATGCAACGTCTCTCGGGGCAGGCACCAAATTTTAAAAGCTACCAAGATCGCCGCCTCTTAAGCCTTGTGCCCTTACATAGTATACTAACTGGTAGCTGAGTGGTCAGCGCGACGGACTGACAATCCTAAAGACCCGGGTTCGATTCCCGGCTGGGTCGGAGATTTTCTCCGCTCAGGGACTAGGTGTTGTGTTGCCCTAATCATCATCATTTCATCCCCCATCGACGCGCAAGTCGCCGAAGTGGCGTCAAATCGAAAAGACTTGCACCAGACGAGCGGTCTACCCGACGGGAGGCCCTCGTCCCACGCCTTTATTATCATCCGGTTACCCAGTTTTACAGGATAGTCAGAAACATTCTGAAAGGCGTGTAACGGTGTTGTAGGGCAGATTGTTCTGAGAAATAGTTGTTAAGGAAAAATTAAGTAACGATGCGTTGCTTCCGAGTTATGTAGCACTGAAGTTAGCCAGTCAGACTATTGTGTGCCCGAATTCAAGCGGCCTGTCAGAGACGGTGTCACCAAACGTGTTCTTCTTTTGGTTTCCTAAAATCGAACAAGAGAGAGATAAAAAAAATTTGACATGGGACGTAGTAAGGATTGAACCTAAGCCAAAGACTGAGCAATCTAACGCGCTATCATCCATGCTATGAGAAAAACGGACTCTAATGGTATCTGATGGACTGCTTGAATTTGCACGTGCAATGCCTTAATTCGCTAATTTCAATGTTAATTTACTTGGAAACGGCGCAAGATAATTTTTCTTAGCAATTATTTCTCAAGACAATCTACCCTGCAACATCGTTACAAACTTTTCAGACTGTTTCTGACCACCCTGTATACAGGGTGGTCCATTGATAGCGACCGGGTGAATTATCTCACGAAATAAGCGTCAAACGAAAAAACTACAAAGAACGAATCTTGTCTAGCTTGAAGGGGGAAACCAGATGGCGCAAATGCATTTTTTGAGCTCCTATATTAGTCATTAATAGGTTCGTGATAAAATGGTCAAAATTAATTAAATGTCGATAATGGATTAAGGGAGAGAGGAATAAAAGATTATTTGTTAATTGGTTGTTGTCATTTAATAGAAAAAACGCATTGCTAGTTCCGTGTGAATTTTTTCCTTCCGCTGTTTGTGCACACCATAGTATCCAGCCTTAATGGTTCAAAATGGTTCAAATGGCTCTGAGCACTATGCGACTTAACTTCTGAGGTCATCAGTCGCCTAGAACTTAGAACTAATTAAACCTAACTAACCTAAGGATATCACACACATCCATGCCCGAGGCACGATTCGAACCTGCGACCGTAGCGGTCGCTCGGCTCCAGACTGTAGCGCCCAGAACCGCACGGCCACTCCGGCCAGCTCCAGCCTTAATGTGACGATATAAGATTCTTCATATGTGTCGTTAGATGCCTGAGCACTTTCGTCAGATTCAGATGATTACGCTTAAAAATGGAACCTTGTGGCGTCGAAATCGTATGAAATTTAAGTGAAAAGCATACAACTTTTATGATGCAGGAGTAAGAAATAATTACTATCCGGTGCCAAAATATTGGCAGCTGATGTCCTCCACCGCGTCCACCACTGTGTGAGCTACGAGATTATCTTCCTTACGATTCTGGATGAAGACGAAAACCACATTGTCGCTAGCAGCTAAATCCCCCTGACGGATGTCCAGGTGTCTCTTGTAAGCGATGCTGCCTCCAGCAGACGCTAGGGAGAAGGCGGCCGGCGCTCCAGCGGCTGGAGACGGTCTGCTGTGACCTGGAGCTGGCCCGTGGCCAGGAGGCACCTGCGACCGGCGACCAGCGCCGAGCCGCCAGTTTTTACCAGCGCCTGCGCCAGGCGCAGAGGCGCTGCGCTGCGCACGTGGTCTGTTGTGTCTCGCGGCCCCTGGAGCGCTGCCAGCGGTGCCCGCTTCTGCCGGTGCCGGCGCCGGCTGCTTAGCGACCGACGCTCCCGCAGACCGCTACGCTGTCGCATCCCTCTCCGTATCAGTCTATTAGTGCCGCGGCAGGCTAAGCTATTGCTCGCTTGACTACTGATTACTGTTGCTACTTGCCCCAGATGAAGCACGATAGAGTGACTGCGCTCGGTCTTGCGGCTATCTAGTTCGAACCCCGATAGTGCAAAGAAAGTTATAATCGGTACAGTTTCTAGAATGAGATTTTCACTCTGCAGCGGAGTGTGCGCTGATATGAAACTTCCTGGCAGATTGAAACTGTGTGCAGGACCGTGACTCGAACTCTGGACCTTTGCCTTTCGCGGGCAAGTGCTCTACCAACTGAGCCACCCACGCACGACTCGCGCCCCGTCCTCACAGCTTTACTTCAGCCAGTACCTCGTCTCCTACCTTCCAAACCTTACAGAAGCTCTCCTGCGAACCTTGCAGAACTAGCACTCCTGAAAGAAAGGATATTGCGGAGACATGGCTTAGCCAAAGCCTGGGGGATGTTTCCAGAATGAGATTTTCAGTCTGCAGCGGAGTGTGCGCTGTTATGAGTCATGCTTGGGTGGCTCAGTTGGTAGAGCACTTGCCCGCGAAAGGCAAAGGTCCTGAGTTCGAGTCTCGGTCCGGCACACAGTTTTAATCTGCCAGGAAGTTTCATATCAGCGCACACTCCGCTGCAGAGTGAAAATCTCACTCTGGAAACATCCCCTAGGCTGTGGCTAAGCCATGTCTTCGCAATATCCTTTCTTTCAGGAGTGCCAGTTCTGCAAGGTTCGCAGAAGAGCTTCTGTAAAGTTTGGAAGGTAGGACACGAGGTACTGGCAGAAATAAAGCTGTGAGGACGGGGCTTGAGTCGTGCTTGGGTGGCTCAAGTTGGTAGAGCACTTGCCCGCGAAAGGCAAAGGACCCGAGTTCGAGGCTCGGTCCGGCACACAGTTTTAATCTGCCAGGAAGTTTCATATCAGCGCACACTCCGCTTCAGAGTGAAAATCTCACTCTGGAAACATCCCCCAGGCTGTGGCTAAGCCATGTCTCCGCAATATCCTTTCTTTCAGGAGTGCTAGTTGTGCAAGTTTCGCAGAGAGCTTCTGTAAAGTTCGGAAGGTAGGAGACGAGGTACTGGCAGATGTAAAGCTGTTAGGACGGGGCGTGAGTTGTGCTTGGGTGGCTCAGTTGGTAGAGCACTTGCCCGCGAAAGGCAAAGGTCCCGAGTTCGAGTCTCGGTCCGGCAAGCAGTTTTAATCTGCCAGGAAGTTTCATCGGTACAATTTGTCGAGCGATAGCAAGGGATTTGACGAGGTAAAATGACCGATCTTGGGACAGAAATGGGAAGCTGTCGGTGGTCCTTTTCAGGATGATTAAGAATGTGTGCATCTAAAGGTATTAATTTTTTTAAATAAAATATTTCTTTTGGACAACATTCTGTTTATCCTTGAGTACAGAGTGCAATTGGTCGCACCCAGGGCAGAATGCCAGATCACTGGCCAGTTAAGGTGGTAACGGAAAGATGTCTTTTTGTGTAGAGGTAAGCTCCGAAACAATCAAGAGAGGGAGCGGAGATGGTACACGTCATTTCTAGCTGGAAGCTGGAGTCAGAGACACCGTCGCTCCAGCTGCGTCCTGCAGACAGCACGTGATCCCTCTCTGACAATCCTCATTGACTGTTCAGAAAGTGATGCGTAGGGGCTTGTCGATCAGCGCATTTTACTGAAAGAAACATCCTACTCGAGACGTAGGACGAAACGAATTGTTCTCGAACATCGCTAACAAAAATATAAGTGTAAAAACAATTAGAAGTAACAATAAAAATTTGCGATACCACCTACACAGAAATCCACAATCCGGGATTAAACTGAAAGCTCTTCACAGTGATTCATGGGCTGAGTACATGTGAGTTATTGATGATTATTCGCTGTCTGGATGGGAGGTCAAACAGAGTAGACCATGTGGTATTATTCGGGCACACTGGGCTATGGGCAGCATTGGGTTTCATCCTCTCCCGACTTTTCACTTACACAAATATTTATAACTGCACTGTCAAATATGAACGGTAACAGGACAGGTAAGAAGGGCGTAAAACGTCTTAAATGTGGTGCTTCTACAGAAGCCGACTAAAGTTTACATAAGTAGATCACGTGACTAACAAGGAGGTACTGAACAGAACGGGGGAAAAATAAATTTATGACATATTTTGACGGAAAGAAGAGAGAGGTTTGCAGGACGCTTCGTGAGACAAGCAATCGCGACTTTGGTAATGGTGGAAAGTGTGCGTTTTTCTGAGTGAGGAACGGAGGAGACGATAAAAATTGTAGAGAGAGACCAATGTTTGACTACATGAAGCAGTTTTAAATGGAGGTACGTTCCAATATTTATGGAGAAGTGAAGGAACTTGCGCAGGATAGATTTGCTTGGATAGTTGCATTAAACGCGTCTTCAGATTGAAGACAACGACGACGACGACGGCGACGAGATGACACAGTGCAAACACACAGAGCCATATTAGACAGGAGTTTCCATTTCCCCCTGTCCTCGCCCAGGTAGGTTTTAGTTGGTTTCCATAAATCATTCGAGGTGAAAACGGAGATGATCGATCAATACTGTGTGCCAAACCGCCGGCCGAGGTGTCCGAGCGGTTCTAGGCGCTACAATCTGGAACCGCGCGACCGCTACGGTCGCAGGTTCGAATCCTGCCTCGGACATGGATGTGTGTGATGTCCTTACGTTAGTTAGGTTTAAGTAGTTCTAAGTTCTAGGGGACTGATGACCTTAGAAGTTAAGTCCCATAGTGCTCAGAGCCATTTGAACCTTTTGTCTGCCAAACCGACACTCGAACGTAGAACTATGACTTTCGCGGACAAAGCTCATACCGACTCACGATCCACTCTCAAAGCTTTACTTCCTCAGTAGCTCACTCACACCTTCCAAAGTTCACAGAAGTTCTCCTGCACATCTCGCTACCCTAGCATTCCTGGAACAGTCTAAATTACTCCAGTGAAAGCTGGAGCAACTTCTTCAACAACAATCACACACTGCAACATCTTGTCTCGTAACTTATCACTCTTTATGTTACTGTCACGAAGTAATAAATTATAAATAAATTAAGCCAAGTTCTTTATTTTTGTGTACCAGGTAGTCACGGATGTTTCCGAATCTATACCCGTAATGCGCAGCGCGCTAGCTTATGAGACAGCGAGGTGAGCCAGACGAAGATCGAATCTGTGCGGAGGGGTAACGGTCATGGCTGGTGCACTGCCACAACGAGTGGGACTTTTAGGCCGTTTCCCGCGATCGTTTGGCCGCAGTCACGACCGGTCCCCGGTTTCCGCCTCAGAAAATGACATACACAAAAAGTTAGAGCTAAGTTTATAGATGTCACTGGCAGGTACGCACATGACGTCTCTCCCTTATGTGACTGCGGGTACAGGAAGGGCATCCGGCCACAAAGTTAAATAAATATGCCAAATCTTGGCTACAGCCGAGTCCAACCTAGACGGGATGAACGCTAACAAATGAAGTCACGGAGTCTTCCGACGTGGGGAAGACCAGCAGCTCCAAAAAGCGCACGGTGTGCGACACCGGAAGCAGTAGGCTTGTAACGTGAGCCCTCTCCAGCCGCTTCTCGCACATCATTTGTTTGCAAACAGTGGAAGAGGTGCGCCACAAACACGTGCCGGCTCGTACTTCCTGTTTGAACTCGAAGCGGTTCAACACCAGTAGGCAAATGATGCGCCGAGGAAGAAGTTGGACGCGCGGTTAATAACGACGTGGCGTGGCGGATCTGGCCCGCTGTTTACGGAGCGTGCGACCGCGCTGCGCTCCTTGATATTCGCGGCGGGTTCGGCGACGGGCAGGAAAGCGCGCTGGAAGGGCTCCAACGTCCGCGTGTGGCGCCACGGCCGTAGCTCACGTCGCCCGCTCTCAGAGATGCGCGGACGGGCGGCGCGCGCATGCCAAACGACCGGACCGTACACATCCGACAGTATTTTCATTTACATATTGATACATGCAAGCCCCATTCTCTAGATTCTAAAAGGGACCGTACTACTCACCAATCAATAGCTACTTTGCACAGTGCTATTTTATTAACATTTACTTACGTGCAATACAGGGCGTCAAACGGTGGATTCCATATTTTGGGAGGTGGTAGTAAGCACCAAAACAAGACGAATATGTGCAATAAATATGGGCTCCAAGATTCACGCATTAAAAGGTGTGAACACTTGCTCAGGGGAAAAGATGTTTTTCGAAGTGCCGAACTCTTTAACTGCTAGAGACATACGTCCGTGCAAAACCGTTGCGCCTCCAGTGCTAACGACTTACAGTCGCGCGGGATTAACCGAGCGGTCAGGGGCGCTGCAGTCATACACTGTGCGGCTGGTCCTGGTGGAGGTTCGAGTCCTCCCTCCGGCATGGGTGTGTGTGTTTGTCCTTAGTTTAATTTAGGTTAAGTAGTGTGTAAGTTTAGGGACTGATGATCCTAGCAGTTAAGTCCCATAAGATTTCACACACATTTTTTTAACGACTTATATACGTGACAGGAGAGCCAACGACGTGTCTGTCCTCTCGGGCGCTATTCATGTGGAGCTGTTGAGATACTGCACGGCGCTGAGAATAGTACAGCTAAACTCATCGATTCCAGTTCGCATGACACTTGTGGCATCCCGGCCAACGTTAATAGCAGTACCGCGGAACGATAAACCGCAGTCTCAACCTACGTCTACTTCACTACCCTTAAGCGACTGGCGGAGGGTTCATCGTACCACTTTCACACTATCTCTCTACACTTCCGCTCTCTAACAGCGTGTGTAAAAAGGAACACTTAAATCTTTTAGTGCGATCTCTGATTTCTCTAATTTTGTTACAATGAATATTTCTCCCTGTGTAGGTAGATGTCAACAAAATATTTTCGCATTCTGAGGAGAACGTTGGAGATTGAAATTTCATGGAAAGATCTCGCCGGAACGAAAAAGCCTTTGTTTTGATGATTGCTACACCAACTCGCGTATCATATCCGTAACACCCTCTTCCTTATTTCGCGATAATAAACATCGAGAAACCCCTCTTTGAGCTTTTTGGATGTTCTCCGTCAATCCTGTCTGGTAAGGATTCCGTACTGTACAACAGTACTCTAGCAGTGGATGGACAAGAATAATGTACGCAATCTCTTTAGTAGATCTGTTGTATCTTCTATGCCAATAAAATGCAGTCCTTGATTTGAAAAATGGTTCAAATGGCCCTGAGCACTATGGGACTCAACTGCTGAGGTCATTAGTCCCCTAGAACTTAGAACTAGTTAAACCTAACTAACCTAAGGACATCACAAACATCCATGCCCGAGGCAGGATTCGAACCTGCGACCGTAGCGGTCTTGCGGTTCCAGACTGCAGCGCCTTTAACCGCACGGCCACTTCGGCCGGCTCCTTGATGTGATTTCCCACAACATTATCTATGTGGCTGTTCCAGTTTAAGTTGTTCATAACCGTAATTCCAAGTTATTTATTTGAAATGACAGCCTTATAGGGTATCCGAAATTTACGGTCCCTTTTAGTACCAAGTGGATGACCCCACAAGTTACCTTATTGACAATTGCCATTTCTCGCACCATACACATATTTTATATAATCATTTTGCATCAACTTTTGATCATCTGATGACTTTACTGAACGGTAAACGACAACATCAGCTGCAAATAATCTTTGCACAATTGAGATGATACTCCAAAGGCAAGTAATGCGATTAGAAGCCCCTTATGATGAACGACATCAAAAGCATTCTGTAAATCTTCAAATGTGGAATCGATCTGAGATCCAGAGAATGAAGAGCCAGTTGTGTTTCACAAGAACGATATTTTCTGAATCCGAGCTTATCTTGTGTCAACAGATCGTTTTGATTGAAGTAGTTCATAGGCTGAGGTTCTCCTCCTATCGCATTCCGACATGTACACATTTCTCCTTCTTGCAAGAGGCATATCACGATTTTCTCACGAATAACCAACATTCAGATGCAACCTCTGAATGAGAAACGTGCTGAGTAGTCTTTCCTTATATGAAGAACTCCTACCTAGTTTTTGCGGTTGCCAGAATTTCCAATTATTTGCTTGTCCAAGCATGTAATATACTTTTTCCCAGTTTTACGTTTGTTCCATGCCGTCTTCATGGTGTTGAAATTTTAACACTATATGTGACACTGGTTAATATAGATACCACCTGTCTTTAATGGTGCTTATTTCATTATTTACTACAAACAGTAAATTGTGTTGGTGGTAATATATTCACCGTAGTTTCTCTGATGAGTATGAATACCATTTTCACGTTTCTGAGTCGGTAGCCTTGAGATATAGGCGAACAAATGACTAATGGTATGACTATTTACCGGTGGTCTTTGGGGCACTCATCTTCAGAAATGGTTCTGTGTTCACCTAGCTTTTGTCATCTGTGGATTTACACTTCTGCTATCTTCTGATATAAACAACGGTTAATTGAAATAACAGTCACATTTCGTGCATTATAAATCATAAAATCGATAATGGAGTCGTTTGTAAGCATATTTATAGCTACTTTTCTTCCTTGCCATACATGTAGGGAAATAGATTGACCTGAATTCAGTTCCTAGTTACATCCCGTTTTACTGATTATATACTGTGTAGTTCTTCTTCTAATGAATAATGAATATTGGGTAATATTGTTTCACAAATTAACTTTAAACTGTTAGCCGCTGAGATAATACAAATTACTTCTGCCGTCTGTGCGCTTGCAGGATGATTACTGAAAATGTGCAACATGACGAAAACAGATTAAAACTGTGTGCTGGAACGGGATTCGAAGCTAGGACCTTTTCCTTTGGCGGGGATGTGTTCTACCAACTGAGTTACCCAAGCACGACTCACGACCTGCCCTCATAGCTTTACTTCCGGCAGAACTCATCTCTTACCTTCCATAGGCAAAGGTTCTGGGTTCAAATCCCGATCCGGCACAGAGTTTTAATCTGCCAGGAAGCTTCATATTAGCGCACACTCCACTACAGATTGAAAAAGTCATTGTAATGGCGAAAACAGTTTATGATCGCACTTGAATGTTAAAAGCATATTATTTACTCACTTTTGGTCGGTTTTAATATTTGGAGGGATCACACTGGCGTTCGTAAATATTTCCTTTAGATTTATAAGAATGACTTGATGAAGGTAGCATAGCTCAGCGGCAGATGAAGTTTTGTCTGATCGTGTAATGAACTGCTGGAGAGAGGCTGCGGAAGAAGACGCAGATGGTTCAGACTCTGGAGGGGACTCTGATGCAGTAAATGTAGGCAATACTTCCACATTTTCAAACCCTACTGTAGTAGCTGATACTAGTCTGGGTAACAAAGTGTCAAGTGGACCAGTGCTTGAAACGCCTAATGCAGATGCAGCTGATATGGTAGACTGCTTGTCTGTCCTTGGAGAAGCGTCTGGTGAAAGTCGTGAAACTGACTGAGGTGACTGCAGTTGTGGATTTATACATATAGTCTAAAGTTGGAGCCGTGCGAGGTAGCCGCGCGATCTGAGGCGTCTTGTCACGGTCCGCGTGGCTCTCCCCGTCGGAGGTTCGAGTCCTCCCTCGGGCATAGGTCTGTGTGTCGTCCTTAGCATAAGTTATTTTAAATAGTGTGTAAGCTTAGGGACTGATGCCCTCAGCAGTTTGGTCCCATAAGACCTTACCACAAATTACCAAAATTTCTAAAGCTGGCCGTGAACACCAGTGCTTTGAAAAATATCTTCCTCCTGAGGGCATCTGTTTACTAACACAAGTTGAGACTGCTAATTTCCTGCTCAGATTTTTCAGTTATCTTCAGCACAGATTCTTTGCCCCTGATTAATTGGTTCCAATTTTTTTCCACCCCATAACCCATGGTGGACTTAGAAATACGTGATAAATTGAGCAGCTTTATTGATTACTCTTCCCAAAGAGTACGTGCTGACGTGTATTTCATTGTTATGCTCAATAAAACATTTCGTCGCTTAAGGGGGGTAGGACGTCAAACGGGGCGACTTGGAGCAGGAGAGGCACCACAGGGCATTTTAATTTCCACTGTCAATACTTTTACAAATAAATTCATAAAACTTTGTCAGCATCACCAGGAAGGATTTGGAATTCACACTCATAGCAGTGGAAGTTCGAAAACATAACGAAGTAATTTTTTTTACATGTGAAATTTCATCATTTTTTTTCACTTACTAATGGCAGCATTTGTTGCTATAGGTACACTTTTCTTCATAAGTAAGAGAGATGGTTCGATGAATTTTGCACAGCATACAAACCATACTTAAAAGGTGTATGAAACTCCAGAATTTTCCAAATCTATTAAAAAGTGTGAGAAAAATTGGGGTAATTAACTAGAAAATTTGTATTTTTTCTAAACATGTTGTGTGAAATACAACAGATCATTCGTTTTTTCACAAATTAAATAAATTCTAGAGTTTCATACACCTGTAAGTATGGTATGTATGCTGTGCAAAATTCATCGAAGAAGCTCTCTAACTTATGAAGAAAAGTGTACCTATAGCATCAAATGCAACCATTGGTAAGTGACAAAAATGATGAAATTTCACACATAAAAAAAATTATTTTGTTATGTTTTCGAACTCCCACTGCAATGAGTGTGAATCCTGAAAAATGGTTCAAATGGCTCTGAGCACTATGGGACTTAACATCTGAGGTCATCAGTCCCCTAGAACTTAGAACTACTTAAACCTAACTAACCTAAGGGCATCACACACATCCATGCCCGAGGCAGGATTCGAACCTGCGACCGTAGCGGTCACGCGGTTCCAGACTGAAGCGCCAAGAACCGCTCGGCCACATCGGCCGGCTGTGAATCCTGAATTCTTCCTGGTGATGCTGAAAAAGTTTTATGAATTTGTTTGTACAAGTATAGACACTGGAAATTAAAATGTCCTGTGATGCCTCTCCTGCTCCAAGTCGGGCCGTTTGACGTCCTACCCCCCTTAAAGGGTTAATGGCCAGTGGTGTAGATGAAGAAGCGCTGAGAAACAGAAGGTACGTACGAGACCGTACGTGTCGTTGCGGCTTGCTGTTTCGGGAAGAGCGACTGTGGGCTAGGTTTGGCGGTGCTCAGCTAGGGCGATGAACTGCTCTAAGCGCCGCGACACGGCGATTAGGTGGCTGGACAAGTCGGACCGGGGGCCGTGATTCAGGCGAGTTGAGGGGCGAGGGGCGCGGCCGAGATGTGAAATGATGGGCGGGGGGGCGGCGGGCGGCGGAATGCGAGCTATTCATAAGGACGGCTGGCAGCGCATCAAAGCTGACGGCGCGGCCGGTCGCGTTGTGGTTTTACCAGCCAGCCCCTCGCCCGAGGGACGGGCTTTTATTAAATCGGAGGAAGTGGGCTGAATTGTCTTGCTGCCCCTCCATTCCGGTCGCGCATTGTGCCGCCGGGTAGAGGGGAGGAGACGTATCTCATTCCTGGTTGGCCTTGTCATCTCAGCCTCCACTCCGAAATATTCATACACGGCTGGGGGAGAAGACCGGGTAGGTAGGCAGCGAGTGGGGGGTTCTGCAAGCATGGCCTCTACCGCCATGTTAGACCATGCAGCGATGTAAACGCGTAACGCAATGCAAACGCCAGAAACTATTTGGCGGCAAGTGGTTTCCGAAGTTACAAGGGATACATAACCAGATAACTACAGATGTGTACTGGAAGAGACTTTATACGTTAAATTTTTCACTACTCTGAAGTACTATTTTATTTGAAAACGACGAGAAGAGAGCAGGGGGTGGTAATCCGAATTTCCATGGATCAATGCAACTATCTCGCCCCATTCCTCAAAATTAGACTTTCTTTGTGTGTGCACTAGATACTACTGGAATGGTGTTTATCAAACTTTGAAGCATTCCAGATTTTCTATTGTAGTTCGTCAAATAATATATAGAAATAACAGGACTACTGAATTTGTTGATTACATTGTGAGCTACGAGCCAAAAGGAATGAGAAAATCATTTAGAAATGCTTTGTTAGGGTAATGTTTCACAACAGGTAAAGGTATTTTTGACATTGGATAACTTATGACCAAACTAACCCCAAGTTTCTCGACTGTGTCTTTTGGATGGAGCACAGTATGGAAGTGTGACTTGCGAGAAACTCTAAAAGAAACTAGTGAAACTTATAGAGGTGTGAAAAATGAAAAGAACTATATACATATGTGACAGTGAGTGTGATAGTGAGAAAATGTCAAATAGCTCAGTTGTGAAGGATTTAAAAACAAAATTTACGTCAGTACTATGGAATGAAAGGAAACCAGGTACAATTGGCAAAGAAAGCTAGGGTCATCACAGGCAGAGGAGACGGTTTGGTGATAAATGAAATAAGCCATGAAACTAGGCCTAGCAGGTAAAAGTTGTGACTGGTGATAAATATTGATACATACAATACTCATTATTAAAAATGAAAAGAGTTAAAAAATTAAATGGTTGTCACACGTATACATGGGGGCTCTCATCGTTACATAAGCTCATTACAGCTTTTTTGAAATACAAGTTCGTTATCTTAATTTATTTCTTACGGAACTATGAATGTGATCAGGTGACCAGGTAAGGTGGTATATTGTATGGTATCGAGCAAATATTAATAAGACAAAAGGATTTACATTAGGTGATGATGTATTTTGCAGAGTGAGTCTCATGCATTACATGACAGGCTTAGAGCAGTGGACTTACCTAAAAACGTTGAGGATTTCGAAAAACAAGACTTCTGTAAGCCAAAAGGAGAAGGCTAATTGTCTTCACCATTTCACCCATGTCTCATTGTCTCCTCCATCCACTTCCCCTTTCACTCTCCTTTCCACGCTCACATATTACTATTACAGTACTCACCGAGCGAGGTGGCGCAGTGGCTAGCACACTGGACTCGCATTCGGGAGGACGACGGTTCAATTCCGCGTCCGGCCATCCTGATTTAGGTTTTCCGTGATTTCCCTAAATCGCTCCAGGCAAATGCCGGGATGTTTCCTTTGAAAGGGCACGGCCGACTTCCTTCCCCGTCCTTCCCTAATCCGATGAGACCGATGACCTCGCTGTCTGGTCTCCTTCCCCAAAACAACCCAACCCAACCATATTACAGTACTCACACAAGAACAACGGATAAAATACTGAAAAACTGTAGAGAACTGAATGGGTTGGTAAGAAATGTAAGGATAGTAAAGTGACAAGCAAGTCATGTAGTGCATTCAGGTCATCGTCCAGTCGCAGGAAGGACGGAAGATTAGGATCTAACGTACCAACGACGACGAGATCATTAGAGACCGATTGGTTAAGCACTTGAAGGACTGGAAAGGATATTGGCCGTGTCCGTGAGCGATTTAGAAAAACCGCTGAAAGCGCCACTTCTCGGTTCGTCCACTCGATGCGCTAGTGATAATCGTATCGGGAAAACCACAAAGTTTTTGTGCTCCTTTGGCTGAGTTTGAGTTGTGCAAGTCGCCGTATACTCGGAACACAACTGAATCAAAACTGTCGCTGCACACGAGTGGTGGGTCGCTACACGAAACGCCGCCCCGGCTTCCCAGCCGCGCTCCCCAGTGCCGTGCGGAGACGGCGAGTTGGCAGAGCCGAACAAAGACGCTCGGCGCGATCCGCCCTTTTTACGACGCGGGCCGCCCCATATTTCCGATGAGAAGTCCTCGGGCAGGAGAAAGGAGGAAGAGCGCGCCGGCGCCGGTGACAGGCAACATGTTAATCTGCCGAGAGAGGCTCCGGCCCCGTTACCGACGCCCTTATGAACAGATTTTGGGCGTGGCTGCGCCGGCCAGCAGTTTTATGTGGGCTTTCGGCGAGATGAGGCGCCGGCGGCGGCGGTGGCGGCGCACGCTATACGCCTGACACTTATCGGCTGCCGCTGGGGGGTCGCGATCGCAAATCTCCCGACCGACCTGTCGTTCCGGGAACAGGGGCTGGGCGCGCCGCGGCGGGCTTCACCACTGTCTACCGGGGACGCAGTCAGGCCCCTGGCGTGAGCATCCTAAATTACTCTGCCTCACACCTACCTTGCCATATTACTACTCGCTCACCTATTTTTGCTACCCCATATACACTACTGGCCATTAAAATTGCGACACCAACAAAAAATGCAGATGATAAACGGGTATTCATTGGACAAATATATTATACTAGAACTGACATGTGATTACATTTTCTCGCAATTTGGGTGCGTAGATCCTGATAAATCAGTACCCAGAACAACCACTACTGGTCGTAATAACGGCCTTGATACGCCTGGGTACTAAGTCAAACAGAGCTTGGATGGCGTGTACAGGTACAGCTGTCCATGCAGCTTCAACACGGTATCACAGTTCATCAACAGTAGTGACTGGCGTATTGTGACGAGCCAGTTGCTCGGCCACCATTGACCAGACGTTTTCAATTCGTGAGAGATCTGGAGAATGTGCTGGCCAGGGCAGCAGTTGAACATTTTTTTTAATCCAGAAAGGCCCGTACAGAACCTGCAACATGCGGTCGTGCATTATCCTGCTGAAATGTAGGGCTTCACAGGGACCGAATGAAGGGTAGAGCCACGGGTCCTAACACATCTGAAATGTAACGTCCACTGTTCAAAGTGCGTCCACTGTTCAAAGTGCCGTCAATGCGAACAAGAGTTGACCGAGACGTGTAACCAATGGCACCCCATACCGTCACGCCGGGTGATACGCCAGTATGGCGATGACGAATACACGCTTCCAATGTGCGTTCACCGCGATGTCGCCAAACACGGATGCGACCATCATGATCCTGTAAACAGAACCTGGATTCATCCGAAAAAATGGCGTTTTGCCATTCGTGCACCCAGGTTCGTCGTTGAGTACACCATCGCAGGCGCTCCTGTCTGTGGTAAGGTAAGGTCTTATGGGACCAAACTGCTGAGGTCATCGGTCCCTAAGCCTACACACTACTTATTCTAACTTAAACTATCTTACGCTATGGGCAACACACACACACTCATGCCCGAGGGAGGACTCGAACCTCCGAAGGGGGGAGCCGCACGGACCGTGACAAGGCGCCTAGACCACGCGGCTAAGTGAGAGGCGAAGTGATTGGAGGCTGATGTGAAAAAAACATGCTTAGTTTGAAATGCAAAACGAGTGCAGCGAAGAGTCGAACAAATCCGCTGAAAGCCCGATGACAGAAAGTCCAAAAGACAGCGGTAAACACGTCACCGACATGACAGGGCGATAATGGAAATGCCCGTGATAATAAGCTATCGCACAAGCCTTCTGACGCTAATGCGAGCTTTCACAAAAGCGACGTCGCTGGTGGAGATATAAGTACAGTCAGTGTGACAGAAAGTGAAACCCCTTCTTCGGCTAGACAAAGAAACATTTTGAGTCTATTCTTTTCTTTATTATATAGGGCCGGTTACAGACCGCCAACCGACTGATATGGGAGTAAGGAGGGTTGAGGATTGCAGTATCAACGATTTTAAGTTACAAGGTCGGACTGGGCAACAATAGGGCAAACGTTCTTAAAATAACCATCTCAGATGCGGTTTAGAGAAACCATGGACAACATAAATTAGGTTGGGCGGACGTAGATGTAGACGCTGCTTCTCCCAAAACTCTTGGGTTCAATCGCGGGTAGAGAGGGGTATTTTTCGTAGTTCCAGCCCCTCTAGAACGGCAGCAGGTCCACTTAAACTGGAATAAAATGTGGAGGTAAAAGCCAGCTGGGCCGATGTCCCCCTCCCTCCCCCCCCCCCCCCCCCAACTTTTTCCTCCTAGTGCCGCTGCGAAGAAAAGCCGTACTCGGTCAGAGCAACAGCCCGGTCACGCACTTGCGACACTGACTTTTTACTACCCACAAACGAGTCTAGTTCCTAAAACATTCCGCTCGGTCCACTGACTAGTGTGATTGGTGCCATAGTTGGTTTAAATAAACACTTTTAATACATAGTCGTCAGCTGATTTATTTACGACAATTACTACATTTATTCTAGCTTATTAGAGTAACATGAACAAATTGTTTCAGCAATAGTAGTGAAGTTTATTTGAAGATCACGTAGAATCTGTTGTCAATACGTTCTCCATCCGCTTTTTTTTTTTTTTTTTTTTTTTTTTTATACTGAGCGCACAACGAAAGCACACTTGGCAGCTTGTTTGGGTGCATGGATTAGGTAGCACACTCGTGTGGTAGATTTTGAGGAAGAAAGGAGGGTACACAGACATTTCACGTTTCGTCGACGACGATGTGATTAGAGATGGGATATAAACTCGGGATGGGGAAGAAATTAAGCTGTGTCAGTTTTCAAAGGAACTGTCCCGGCTTTTGCTTAATCGTTTAAAAGAAACTGGGGAAGATCACTTTCTGGATGAAAGAGATCTGAACCAACGTTCTCCCGAATGCGAGCCAAGTGTCACACCACTGCTCCCCTCTCTAAGTGGCTGAGAATATAAAAATCTCACTGATTCCTCCGGTAACATCATTCTAAGCGTTTTATCTTTCTTTCATCTTCGTTATACTTCCACTTTTATGTTACAGACCCGTTTAAAAATACATTGGGGCTATCACACTAACGTGTGTATACCTTTCATAGAGAAGACGAAAAAGGTAGCTCAAATATTTGAAGATCACCGGGATAAAAGCCCTTATTATCGTCGTTGAGTGTCTTTGACGAGAAGTCGCACGTCTTACGCAAAATTTGTGCATAAAATACAAATAACAGTAATTATAACTATGGATAAGGAGTAATTTTGTATGTTTAATATACAGAAAGCGGAATTCCATAGACAAAAACATGCGAAATTTTCCAGATGTCATATGTAACACAAAATATGATTATACGTCTTTCATTCCAAGCTGTTTCTGTAATAAAGTTATTTGAAACGAATTCATAAATTTGTTTTTTAGTTCCCCTGAAAAGCTTTATTTTTTCAGGTACTATCTTTTCCATGTAAATGCGCCAAATATAATCTATATCAGATAACCATCGCCTGATCCACTGCTCTATGTCAAAATGTGTTACTATAACATGTATGCACTAATGCAAAAGTGAAACAAACGCCAGTTCTCGTATCCTGTAGCTTGAGATATTGTTATCGCTGTAGATACAGATATCTTTCTACGAATTGCTATCGTTTGTTTGCTTCAAGTCTACGGCCGGCACCAGACGTGCGTTATATGTTCAGAACTAGACACAAACAGAGCACAGTTGTCTTAAGACACCTAAGCAGACACATGCTGGATTAAGACGCACACATTAGCTGCTAGTGGGCACTGATTTCAATCAGCGAGGAAAGCTGAAAATTTGTACCGGAGCGAGATTCGAACACAGGGCTCCTACTTACTAGGCAGATGCTCAGACCATTAAGCCATCCGGACACAGTGGTCATAGGAACTGCACGGACTATCCTAGCACGCCTCCCGGCATACTCAAATTCTCAACTCATCCTTGCACTACTAATACAGTGCCAATTGCACATCGTTCTCATTAGTAGCGGCATTTCGCGGATTCCCGTAAGAGTTCTAGCCGGGCGTGCATCCGCACTGAACAGATAGATAATCGATCGTTCAAATGGTTCAAGTGGCTCTGAGCCCTATGGGACTTAACATCTGAGGTCATCAGTGCCCTAGAACTTAGAACTACTTAAACCTAACTAACCTAAGGATATCACACACATCCATGCCCGAGACAGGATTCGAACCTGCCACCGTAGTAGTCGCGCGGTTCCGGACTGAAGCGCCTAGAACCGCTCGGCCGCAGCGTCCGGCAAATCGGTCGTCCTCTCGTAAATTATATATGTGTGGTTTATGTCTTTTCGGACATGTCCACGAAAAAAATATTTTACTTTCTCCACTGATTTAAATCAATAATCACTCGCAGCCAATGTCTGCAATTCCAAAACTCATAATGGCTGTTGGACAAAAATGGTGTCTGTCTTATTCTGAAATTGGTCTGTGACACTGAAACGTGATGTGTCTGAAGCTTTCGTATTCAGCTATGTGGTTGCATATGTCTAAGGATAGATAATTTTCCTTAAATTATTGTATTTTATGTTTCTACGAATTATCAGCTTTCGCGTTTTGGAAGTATAACTGCAGGTTTAGACAAGCAATTTCCTATTATCTTTCATCTGGGAAATATGATTTCTTTCTAGGTAGTAGACATGCAAATCAGCTTCGCTCATTCATCACATTCTTGTTAAATAAGTATCTCTGAACACAATCTGAAGTAATTATGCGTAAAAAAAGACCTAAGTAGATGTATATTGCTGAGTGAAACTCTCACTTCTACATCTGCATCCATACTCCGCAAGCCACCTGACGGTGTGTAGCGGAGGGTTCTTTGAGTACCTCTATCGGTTCTCCCTTCTATTCCAGTCTCGTATTGTTCGTGGAAAGAGAGATTGTCGGTATGCATCTGTGTGGGCTCTAATCTCTCTGATATTATCCTCATGGTCTCTTCGCGAGATATACGTAGGAGGGAGCAATATACTGCTTGACTCCTCGGTGAAAGTATGTTCTCGAAACTTCAACAAAAGCCCGTACCGAGCTACTGAGCGTCTCTCTTGCAGAGTCTTCCACTGGAGTTTATCTGTCATCTCCGTAACGCTTTCACGATTACTAAATGATCCTGTAACGAAGCGCGCTGCTCTCCGTTCAATCTTCTCTGTCTCTTCTATCAACCCTATCTGGTACGGATCCCACACTGGTGAGCAATATTCAAGCAGTGGGCGAACAAGTGTACTGTAACCTACTTCCTTTGTTTTCGGATTGCATTTCCGTAAGATTCTTCCAATGAATCTCAGTCTGGCATCCTCTTTACCGACGATCAGCTTTATATAATCATTCCATTTTAAATCGCTCCTAATACCCACGCCCAGATAATTCACGGAATTAACCGCTTCCAGTTGCTGACCTGCTATACTGTAGCTAAATGATAAAGGATCTTTCTTTCTATGTATTCGCAGCACATTACATTTGTCTACATTGAGATTCAATTGCCATTCCCTGCACCATGCGTCAATTCGTTGCAGATCATACTGCATTTCAGTACAATTTTCCGTTGTTACAACCTCTCGATATACTATAGCATCATCCGCAAAAAGCCTCAGTGAACTTCCAATGTTATCCACAAGGTCATTTATGTACATCGTGAAAAGCAACGGTCCTACGACACTCCCCTGCGGCACACCTGAAATCACTCTTACTTCGGAAGACTTCTCTCCATTGAGAATGACATGCTGCGTTCTGTTATCTAGGAACTCTTTAATCCAATCACACAATTGGTCTGATAATCCATATGTTCTTACTTCGTTCATTAAACGACTGTGGGGAACTTCGTGTTTGTATGAACAACAATAGTTGTAACTTATACCAGAAAAGCGAAAGTTTAAGCTTTAATAACTCAGCGACGGAAGTGTTTTCTGGAGATCCTAAGACGCGTATTCCTGTGCTATAATAGAGGCTTGCGTTTAATGTAAATACAAAGAATAATTTTTTGTCTTTCATTTTCAGGCTTCTCTTTTCTGACAGGGGAAAATGAGACGGTGGAACCTTCGTTTCGTCAAAGCACGCTGGACCTCAGAGAACAATAGCGCAATTCAGAAACGCTCCCATGCCGAGCGGCATTAAGAAGGCGACTGGTAATGGGTTATATGCGATCCCGGAATAATGGCAAGCTGGCAGCGACTGCCTTCTTTGCTGTGCACCCGCTCTCGCAAGGCTGTTCGGAAAGAAGCGAGCAAAAACAAAGGGAAAGTCGTGCAGATTCCTGAAGGTCATAATATCATAATGGGTGAGTCGCACCTGCCCGTGGACAATGCACAAAGGCTCGTTGGACGAGCGGGTGACGGGGACGGGGAATATGCATTCTCAGCGCGGAAAAACGCCGCCGAAGGCCGCCGCTCGCCGTTTCCGCCGGTCGGAGGCTGTCCTGCCGCGACACAGGTGCTCCCGCAGGTGCCACGCGGGGACGCGAGGAGATACCGCGAAGCGGGACCTCGCAGCAGTTTCCGGAACAGCATTGCATTCACGAGCAAAGAGATCTGATTGCAAACACCGATCTGATCTATATTGTATGATGCCGACGATATATCAACGTGCCCAAATCCACCATCAATCACCTTTACAGGATAGCAATGACCAGCCTGTCTCCAGTATGTTCTTAGTGTTATCTGTTCTGACACTGCAAATAAATCGTGGTTCACCTCGACCATTTCTGAGAAGCAGCGGGATGAGAACGGGCTTGATTGCAAACCTCGATCTGATCTACTTTGCCTAGTCAGATTAATGTGACCACCTGTCAAAAGCCTGAATAACCATATTTGGGAGCACGGAACGCTGAAAGTCAGTGAGGTTCTGGAATGAACCGACAGGTAAGTCGAGCCATGTCGACTGCAGTACCGCGGCCAGTTGCGCTAGGTTTCTCGGATCAGGATCCATGTCGCGAACAATCCTTTCAAGGTATTCCCACAGACTCTCCATTAGGTTCTAATCCGGTGAGTCTGGTGGCCAGGGGATCACGCACGTACACTGTGAGCTGTGTGACACGTTGCATTGTCCTTCTGGTAGACGCCATAGTGTGAGGAAAAACACACTTCATTGTAGGGGTGACATGGTCACCAAGGATAAATGCATACTTCTGTTAATCCATTGTGGCTTCCAGAATGACGAGATCATACGGGACATGCCAGGAAAACATTCCGCAGACTATAACGCTCCCCCTTCCGTTTGCTGTCAGACATTTCATGCCGTAGACTCCAATGACCATCTGTTCGATGGAGCAAAAAACGTGATTCACCTGAAAAGGCCACCTGTTGCCACTCAGTTGACGTTAAATTGCGGTACTAGCGCGACTACATAGTCGATGATCAGCAGTCAGCATTGGCGCTTGAACCAGGTTCCTGCTGCGATGGCCCCCTACTCAGCAACGTTCGCTGAACGGTCGCTAAGGAAACACTTTTGGAAGGTCCTCGGTTCATCTGGGCGGTAGCTGCTTAACAGTTGAACTACGTAAGTCCGTACACATTTCCTCAGCTGTCATCCACCGGTGTCATCTATGGCACACGGTACATCACAGTTGCCTCGTCGTTTGTTTTGTACAGCACCGTTTCGTCATCCTCTTTATATTTTAACCGTGGCTGAACGCAAACATTTGACAGACTTAACCGTTTCGGAAATGCTTCTTCCTTCGGCCAGAAAGCCAATAATCATGCTCTATCGGACGCCAGATAAATCGCTCCGTTTCCGCATTACAGCAACGAGTGCTGTGCTTTCCGCGTTCCCCAACACTGCTAGAGCTGCCACTTCCCGTCTGTGTGTGGTTGTTGCACGTTGACCCCAACATAGGCGGTGGTCGCATTAATGTGACGGGACAGTGTATGTCGTGTGTCAACGATATATCAGTGTGCGGAAGGCCACTGACTGATAGCTAATAATTACAGGAAGACACGAATTACCTTAATAGTGTAGTGGTACGCTGCTCTGTATGGCCGGCCGGAGTGGCCGAGCGGTTCTAGGCGCTACAGTCTGGAGCCGCGCGACCGCTACGGTTGCAGGTGAGAATCCTGCCTCGGGCATGGATGTGTGTGATGTCCTTAGGTTAGTTAGGTTTAATTACTTCTAAGTTCTAGGGTACTGATGACCTCAGAAGTTAAGTCCCATAGTGCTCAGAGCCATTTGAACCATTTGAACCATTTGCTCTGTATGTTCTAGATGATGTTTTCTATTCGAACAGTGTAAAGAAATTCGGAACTGACTAAATTATTATAGTACGAACTCCTCGTCAACCATACTGGTCGTACTTTGTGAAATATGAGATGAAAGCTACAGTACGGCATTTTCTAGTAACGCCGTACGTCGAATTACGTGAATATTGGATGCAGACAACTGTTTGAATAGATTGATCGGACTTCAGTCCTACTTATGAAAGCGTAAGCAGCTGGTATGATGTTAGATAAACTGCTGTCGTGTGGCGTTGTGGGCAGAGATACTCCGAGTAATAGTGCAAGCAATTCTCTGGCCTGTTTGTATAACTTAACGCGCTAGTTTGCAGTACAAGGAGGCCAGGCAGCCCCGGATCGATTCAGAACGGTGAATTAACAACCGCTGGTATACAGGCAAGCCTCACTGTTGTTTCTAGGCAGATCCAACGCTCATTTAAAAAACAGCAAAAGCTTGAAACCAGCGATCAGCTTACGGCCGGATGAACACTAGAGAGACAGAGGGACGGAGGGAGGAGGGAGGGACAGAGATAGAGAGAGGGAGGGAGAGAGGGAGGTAGAGGGGAGCGAGAGAGAGAGAGAGACGGAGTACATTTTCTGATAGAATTAGGAGATGAATCACACACGCATTATGGAGGAGCTGAAAAACCACTCTTGCAAGGAACTGGAACATTTTCTCTGGGAGTAAATATGTAAGATCCTCGATAGAATGGTGTGTAGATGTCATTGGTTATTAAAGCACTCTTTGAAAATGTTTTATTTTGACATACAGTTTCTATAAGAAACCGTCAAGAGAAAATATATGTGATTGTAAAGCAAAAACAAAGCTCTGCATTCTGATGCTACAGTCGGGCCCGCGTGACAGTCGTGTCATCCTCTGTCAAGGCGTCATCGGAACGGAAGGGCACGAGCTCAGCACTTCGCTCTCTCGGCCGTTCTCAGCTTTCTTGACCTTGGAGCCGCTATTTCTCAATGAAGTAGCTCCTCAATTGGCCTCACGAGGCTGAGTGTACCCCGTACCATTGTTCCCATCAAGGATAAACCCTGGCAGTGCCGGGAATCGAACCTGGCTCCTCCGCGTAGCAGCCAGACACGCTGGCCACTGAACTACGGCGGCTGCCATACGTATTGTTCCGCATAAATGAACAACTTTCTAGATAAGTATCTACGAGAGGCGATCCGTAAGTAACGCAATAGATTTTTTTTCTGAAAGCAGGTTGGTTTTGGATAACGGTCTTGCCTCATTGGATACACCGGTTATCGTCAGATCACCGAAGTTTAGCGCTGTCTGGTGTGGCTGGCACTTGGATGGGTGACCATCCAGGCCGCCATGCGCTGTTGCCGTTTCTCGGGGTGCATTCAGCCTCGTCATGCCAATTGAGGAGCTACGCCACCGAATAGTAGCGGCTCTGGCCACAGAAAACCATCATAACGACCGGGAGACCAGTGTGCTGACCACACGCCCCTCCTATCCGCATCCTCATCTGAGGATGACACGGCGGTCGGATGGTCCCGATGGGCCACTTGTGGCCTGAAGACGGAGCGCTTTTACGTTGGTTTTATTCAGGATTCCAATAACCGTATTATTCCCCACTCTTTTGGCTGCAAAGTCCTATTTTTCAATATAATCTCCGTTCAGTGCGACGACCTTGCGCCATGTTAATTGGAGGGTCTGTGTGCCCGCACGGTATCACTCTACCGGCTGACGTCAGAGTCAACGTGCTGCTGCATCAATAACTTCCACATCATAAACGTACTGCTTCCCGCAGAGCTGATCTTCCATTCCGCCAAACACTTGGAAGTCTGCTGTTAGGCGGTGAGGAATCCAGCGGGCACTCATCTTTGAGTACCCCAACTGGTGAACGAGTATGTCAGCATTATCAACAGAGACGTCCAGTTGAGTAGTGAGGTGTGTGACTGTGATCCGTCGATCGTCTCGAATGACAGTGTCCTCACATTCGTACACTGCAGTAGTAACAGCTGTGTGCGGCTGGCCAGCAAGGTCGCAGGTTCGAATCCTGCCTCGGGCATGGATGTGTGTGATGTCCTTATGTTAGTTAGGTTTAAGTAGTTCTAAGTTCTAGGGGACTGATGACCTCAGAAGTTAAGTCCCATAGTGCTCAGAGCCATTTGCACCATTTTCTGGCCAGCAAGCGGGAGATTGGACAGGTTTGCGTGACCTTGTTGCGATGATCAAAGACGCCTCGCTCGACGACTCACCGTGCTTTTGATCACTGCTATGTCTTTGTAGACATTCTTCAAGCGCATATGAATATCTACGATGCCGTGCGTTCCCGCTAAAAGAACCTCAATGATAGCTTGCTGCTTGGAACTATCGTAACTTTATGAAGCTATAGGGTCTGAAGCGGGAATATCCCATGATGACTTACAAAAAATTCCGCATTTTTTCAGCCGGTGTTGCATTGCTTACTGAACGCCCCTCGTAAGATCTCGCTGAAGAATCAATCAATGTTTTTCAAAGTCTTCCAATAGCTGCGGAATTATCCCCAACACTGAGTACGCCACCGAGAGAGGTGGCACAGTGGGTAGCACACTGGACTCGCATTCGAAAGGACGGTGGTTCAAACCCGCGTCCGGCCATCCTGATTTAGGTTTTCTGTGATTTCGCTTAATCGCTTCAGGCCAATGCCGGGATGGTTCCTTTGAAACGGCACGGTCGATTTCCCTCCTTATCCTTCCCTTTCCCGAGCTTGTGCTCCGTCTCTAAAGACCTCGTTGTCGACGGGACATTAAACACTTATCTCCTCCTCCTCAGCTTACTAATCCGGTCATTGAAAGAGACGCTGTACAATCACATGAGAACGCCGGATTTATGTCGTCCCTTCAAGGAAAGCTCCTTGCGAGCAGAACAGAAGCGAGTTTTCGACGTGGCAGTCATATTAGTTGACCACTGAGCTGTGGAGGTGCATTCCTGCGCCGTAGAAACTGCTAATTTCGTTCCCAGTGATGTTCCGACGCTTCTACGGTCACAGAAGGTGCTCCGCAGAAGCCGGAAGAATCGGCGTCAGTGTCGGCCGAGTGTCACGCAGTAATAAGAGTGGCCGCACACCGGCGGACGGAATGGCCGACCGCGCTACCGTAAATCGCGTTTATCTGGCGGCGCGCCGGCGGCGGTCAGGTGGCGCGGCCGGTGGACGCCGCCTGGCCGGCCGCCGGATGGATGCGCCGCAGGCGTCGTTGGGCGTCGGCGTAACGCGCGCCTCGCGGCCACTCGTCACGGCGCGCACTCGATAAACGGCGTAAATTCCGCAGATTACGAGCCTCACCCTAATGGCCGCCGCCGCGCCGTGGCCCCCGCCGCGTTATATCAATCTCCTGCGGTGTGGCGGCGAAGAGCTCGCCGCGCCGCGGGGCAAGGCCGCCGCCAACTTGGATGAGATAGTGGGGACCGGCCTTCCCGGTCCGCTCCGCTTTTTCCTCGCCTCGCCTCGTGGAGCGTACGTCTCCATTTGCCGGACGTGGCTCCACCCACGGCGGCAGATAAATTTTGATAAGCAGTACCGCCATTGTTGGTAGCCGCCCCTGCACATCGGTGGGCGTCCTCTGACGGATCGAGACTTACTAACACACGGACGGAAAAGACCGCAACACCAAAATATAATTAATGGAGAATAATGAAATCTCGGGAATACAAGAATAAATCTGTCTAGGTAACATATCTGAGTGATTAACTTGCAAGAACACAGGTTAATATAAGCGCGAGATAAGCCATTACAAATGTGAAGTGCTGATAACTGGGTTAGCCGCGCGGGATTAGCCGAGTGGTCCAGGGCACTGCAGTCATGGACGGTGCAGCTGGTTCCGGCGGAGGTTCGAGTCCTCCCTCGGGGGTGGGTGTGTGTGTTTGTCCTTAGGATAATTTAGGTTAAGGAGTGTGTAAGCTGAGGGACTGATGACCTTAGCAGTTAAGTCCCACAAGATTTCACACACATTTGAACATTTGATAACTGGGTTAATGCGAGGATGTTGATGCGATCATGTAAACGCGAATGATTTGGGATTTACAGGTGCTGGAAGTCAGTTTGTGGGATGGAGCTGCCGGCCGCTGTGCCCGAGCAGTTCTAGGCGCTTCAGTCCGGAACCGCGCTGCTGCTACGGTGGCCGGTTCGAATCCTGCTTCGGACATGGATGTGTGTGATGTCTTTAGGTTAGTTAGGTTTAAGTAGTTCTAAGTCTAGGGGACTGATGACCTCGGATGTTAAGTCCCATAGCGCTTAGAGCCATTTTGGGATGGAGCTTCATGCTTGACGCACTTGGTCGGTCAATACAGAGGCAATTATTGCTGTTTCTGGATGGTGCTAGGGTTGTCGCCCGATGATGTCCGATATGTGCTGTCGCAGGTTCGAATCCTGCCTCGGGCATGGATGTTTGTGATGTCCTTAGGTTAGTTAGCTTTAACTAGTTCTAAGTTCTAGGGGACTAATGACCTCAGCAGTTGCGTCCCATAGTGCTCAGAGCCATTTTAGCCGATATGTGCTGATTGGAGGCAGATCTGGTGATCGAGCAGGCCAACATGTCGGCACTCTGAAGAGCATTGATCGTTCCTGCCATATACTGGAATGATGATCATTCCTCCTGGGACAGACTGTAGAGGCCAAGTTAAGCAATGTATTTCGAAGGTAGATCCTAATGGAAAGAGTAGAACAGTAGTGTGGGTGGATGCAGGCAAATAAACTTGTGGATAATTAGCGTTAAAATTAATATTACATAACTAAACGTCATCGATATTTCTAAATTTAAAAAAGTGATAGTAGTATCAACAGTAGAAACTGGCCTTTAAAGTTAGGCAGCTGCATCCATTGTTGTTGTAAAACGTACTCGTAATTAATTTGACCGGAGCTGAGTAGCTATCGTAACGATTTCACGCAGTAAACAGCTAAGAGGCCAATGTTCTATGTGAAAAATTCTGATTCAATGGAAAATGCTTCAAAACGACAACAACATTGTTTTAAAATAATCATTCGGCTCTATTTTTTTACTTGCTTTTTTGTCAGTATCTACCTTCTCATGTTCGTACACTGTCTCGTTATCTCATAAGCTAGTGTTTTTCAATGGAACAAACAGTTTCCACGTTCATCGAACTGTATAATATATTATTTCACTGGAGAATGGATGTAACTGGAGACGCTAAATCAAACTACTTTTTAGAGAAGTCTCTCAGTCATAAATGGAATTACCTTATTCGGTATAAGCATCACTAAAGCAAGGAAAAAATGGTCGACAGCATTTTTTAGTACCGCAGCAACTTGGGATGTGAAGCGTCATTCGTACAACGCGTAAGATCTCCAAGCTCGCATCTCCTCAACAAACACATGGTTCAGTCACATTACGTATCCACCGAGATCGTTACCGTCCGCCGTTAAACACGATGCCGTGCGATGTTTTGCAGATCCGGACTACGACGGGTCCAAGATCTCTTACCGACCATTAAGTTCAACAACGAACGGCAAGAGAGATACCTATCTAGTCTCACGATCCAAAATATTATACTTTATATCTGAGGCACTATTTATTGCACATTAACTTTACAGCCTTTTCATGACCCTGCAACCATAAAATTTTATCTGCGACACGCAACTCAAACACGAAACAAAAAGACAACAGGAAAAAAAGAAAGACGAAAGAGTAAGAGACTTATTACCCTTTTGATGCCTTCTATAACACGCAAACTATGAAGTCCGGTAAAAAAGCAACGAATTTTCGAGCCGGGGCTGTAAATTTCTGGGATGTTTCCTCGGCGAAGGGGCAGCGTTAATTGGCGGAGAGCTCTCCCGGCTGTTTTCGGTGGTGGGAAGAGAGGAGAGGAGGGGGGGGGGGATCACAAATGAGCTGGAGGCGGAGAAGATTGTTCAATAAAAGTGAACGTTATTAATTGCACCTGCGTTCACCGTAAAGTTTTATGCGGCGCGCTCCGTCCGATATGACGCGAATCTATGGGCGCGCAGTAAAGAGATACCCGCACAATTAGGCTCGGGACGAGGCTCGCTGCGTCCCCGTATATCAGCCCAGTATCGGGCGCCCGAGGCAATAAAACCAGCCCGCAGGCCGAGCCGTGGGCGTTCCCCGGTTCCCACATCCAACTGCCAAGGTAGTCCGCCGCCTTCATCGATAGACAACACCTGCTCGCGTGTCATTTCCACATCCACCTCTCACTTCTTTTTCTGTCACTTGCGCAGCCGCCATCACCCCAGTCTCCATCTTATACACTGAGGTGACAAAACTCATGGGATACCTCGTTATATCATGCCCGGCATTGTGCAACAGCTCAACCTGATATGGACTCAACAAGTCGTTGGAAGTCTCCTGCAGAAATATGCATGCTCTCTCTATATCCGTTCGTAATTGCGAAAGTGTTTCCGGTGCACGATTTTGAGCACGAACTGACCTCTCGATTGTGCCCCATAAATATTCAATGGGATGCACATCGGGTTTTCTGGGTGACCAGATAGTTCGATCAAATGGTCCAGAATATTCTTCAAACTGGTGACATGGCGCTTTGACATCTGTAAAAATTCCATCGTTGCTTTAGAAGATGAAATCCACGAATGGCTGCACATGGTCTCCAAGTAGGCGAACGTAACCATTTCCAGTCAATGATCGGTTCAGTTGGGCCACAGGACCTGGCCCATTTCACGTAAACACAGCCCACACCCGTTATGGAGCCACCACCATCTTGGACAGTGCATTGTTGAAAACTTGGATCCATGGCCTCTGTGGGTCTGCACCACATTCGAACTCTACCATCAGCTCTTACCATCTGAAATCGGGATACAGGCCACGGTTTTCCATTCGTCTAGGGTCCAGCCAATATTATCACGGGCCCAGGAGAGGCGCTTCAGGCGATGTCATGCTGTTAGCAAAGGCATTCGCGTCTGTCGTATGCTGCCATAGCCCATTAACGCTACATTTCGCCGCACTGCCCCGACGGATAGGTTCGTAGTACGTTCCACGTTGATTTCTGCGGTTATTTCACACAGTGTTCCTTGTCTGTTAGCACTGACACCTGTACGCAAACACCTCTGCTCTCGGCCGGCCGCGGTGGTCGTGCGGTTCTAGGCGCTTCAGTCCGGAGTCGCGGGACTTCTACGGTCAAAGGTTCGAATCCTGCCTCAGGCATGGATGTGTGTGAAGTCCTTAGGTTGGTTAGGTTTAAGTAGTTCTGAGTTCTAGGGGACTGATAACCTAAGATGTTAAGTCCCCTAGTGCTCAGAGCCATTTTTGAACCTCTGCTCTCGGTCGTTAAATGAAGGCCGTTGGCCACTCCCTTGTCCGCGGCGAGAGGTAATACTTGAAACTTGGTATTCTCGGCACGCTCTTCACGCTTTGGATCTCGGAATACTGAATTCCCTAACGATTTCCGAAATGGAATGTCCCCTCTACGCGTCTACCTCTAACTACCATTGCACGTTCAAAGTTTGCTAATTCCCATCGACGTAATCACGTCGGAAACCTTTTCACAAGAGTCACCTGAGTACAAATGACAGCTCCGGCAGTGCACTGCCCTTTTATACCTTGTGTACGCGATACTACCGCCATCTGTATATACCGCTAACCCATTTGTCGCTTCAGTGTATTGCTGGTCAGTCTGGATCCTGTACAAGATAGAGTTCAAAATGTTCAAATGTGTGTGAAATCTTATGGGACTTAACTGCTAAGCTGATCAGTCTCTAAGCTTACACACTACTTAACCTAACTTATACTAAGGACAAACACAAACATCCATGTCCGAGGGAGGACTCGAACTTCCGCCGGCACCAGCCGCACAGTCCATGACTGCTGCGCCCGAGACCGCTCGGCTAATCCCGCGCGGCCAGATAGAGTTGACAGAGGAAACAGAGGACCGAAGAAGAGCAGCACTTTTCGTCACAGGCATCCTTGGTAAGCACAAAAACGTCACAGAGATGATCATCCAAATCTGGCGCAAACGTTGCAAGAGAGGCGTCGTGACTCACGGTGTGGTTTACAGCTGAAATTCTCAGAGCGTATTTCCGTAGAAGAAAAGACCGTGAAAGTAAAATGAAAGATATTCGAGATCTCATGGAGGCGTATCAAAATTCGTTCTTCCAGTGAATCATACGCCAATGGAGTAGGAAACAGTAGAAGTGGGAATGGTACACAAAGCAGCCCCTACTACACATTATGAGGGTGATTACAGAGTATGGCTGATATAGGTATAGAAACCTGGACGCAACGTTTCCGGTTGTGTAACCGATGTTGCTCAAGTGCTCTTCATCAAGGTGGTCTGTTACTGAGCCAGTGCAGCTTTCAAATCTTATACAGGATGAGCTAAATGGGGACAAAGTGCAGAAAACTATCCCTAGAGGATAAGTAATAAAAAGTGGTCAGTTATTGACGGAATCGCGTCCCAAGGGAGCTACACCCAACTGAAGGTGGACATAAAAGACCTTTGACAGCGACCCTGGTATCAGCACCACAGAGGTGGTTTGCCTCCGCTTCGACGGTTTTGTCGCTGGTTCGTCGCACACGCCACCATGGTGCTGATATTTCCGTCATCCATCCTATTCAAAGGTGTGGGTGC
Organism: Schistocerca serialis cubense; assembly: GCF_023864345.2. Taxonomy (NCBI): domain Eukaryota; kingdom Metazoa; phylum Arthropoda; class Insecta; order Orthoptera; family Acrididae; genus Schistocerca; species Schistocerca serialis. The sequence goes on from NC_064643.1 coordinate 266,025,479, forward strand.
CTTTACTAGGAGCGGTGTCGCCAACCTTCGCCCTTCACAACACCCGCCTGTAGACGACGGAGAATCTCCTTGGTATAGTGGCAGCAAACGTCAGCACTTGTTGAACTTTAGTGTGTGGGCGGAGATTATTGGTGACTGCCTTGGGGAACTAGTCATCTTCCACACCTCACAGGCAAAGTATATCTGCACTTCCTATAGGTCATGCTGTCTCTCCTGCTGATAGACGTGCCTTGGTGTTACGAAGGTAATGTGGCTACCACATGGTGTGCTCCAGATCAGTGCGCTTTTGAGTGTGGAGACAAAACACTACTGCAAACAGAAGATTTCCACTTTCCTGGTGTGTTTTCATGGATATTTTCAATCACTGAAACGTAAACTGGCAAAGATGTTATCTCTCTCTCTTCAAGTGAATGTACCCTCCTTGAAAGCATTTCCCTCATGTCGCTTGTTCTCTTAGAAATCGCTTTCTTGAAGTTTCTCGCCATTTAGCAAACGTAGTGTCAATCCCGGCGAAGAGGCAGTTTGTCGGGAACATTAGTGACCTCTAATTTGATGGCTGGCAGGGATGGCAATGCAGGAGCTCACCATCTCTGTTGGTAGTAGGTATTAATTTAAAATCTCTAGTATCGGCGAATGAAGCGCCAACCTGTGACGTAGTGTTTTGCTCCCGCTGTGCCTGATTAAGGTACGTGCAAGAGTGTCCAAAACGTTGATTTTATAAACAACACGGCGACGCACTCACGTACCCGGAAACATTTTTCTGAAGGTGCCAACGGCCGCGGAAGCCTGTGCACGCACAACCCTCGAAAGTATTTAAACGTCGGGCACTAAGACTGGGTAACAGTGAACGCCAGCGACTGAGATCAAGAAAGATGCATTATTTTTGCCTCACATCAATCAAAGCTTGTATACTTAACTGCTAGAAACAATGCCATTAAAATATAACTGAACTGGGTTACGTTTTATTCTGTCCATGGGATACCTCTGTTATATCTGCTTGCTTCTAATCGTTGTTTGTGCTGCTTGCATTGCTGAAGCTCGTTCTTATATTGCCTTGGTATACGTGATACCCGCAACATCACCTCCATTATATCTGTTTATCTTTACAGAACTGAGACACTGTTTTGAGTGATGGTGTGTTATCAAGCCTAGACGCATAATAATAAGCCCAGCTGTCACTTTCGTAGCACTAGCCTTCTCATTAGAAGTAACACTTCAAATCAAATGGTTCCAAGCACTATGGGACTTAACATTTGAGTTCATCAGTCCCCTAGACTTAGGAATACTTAAACCTGACTAACTAAGGATATCAAACACATCCATGCCCGAGACAGGATTCGAACCTGCGACCGTAGCAGCAGCACGGTACTGGACTGAAGCGCCTAGAACAGCTCGGCCACAGCAGCCGGCAGAGGTAACACTGCTCTTTAACGTTGTTCTTTTGCCTGTAAGGAAAGTCCAGCAATTGTGGTTCATGAGTTGAGATTACATTACTAAGAAGTGATGCTTACTGGAAATATATATGGATGCCTAGTTCGATTTTTAGCTTAGTATTCCGTCATTTTTAAAAGTGATGAAATGTTTTCTATGGGACTCAAGTCTGAATAACTATAATTATTTGGCCTGCCGACCCAGAGGACGAATGTGAGGATGCTATACATTGGATTTATAGAACAAGAAAAAGTATCATTAATATCGTAAAGAGTACATTCGCTAGTACGTTCTAGATGACCATTAAGTTACAGACGACAGGTCAGTTCTTAATGGTAATTTCATAACGTAACTTTGTCGCAAGTCCTGCTGTAGAAATAAGTGAGAACAGCTATGCTGGTGATGTGAATGAGAACGACTGCAAAATCTCAGGTGTGGGCAAAGCTAACGACAAGCTTCAAGTCACTGGATCGACGTACAGAAACAAATTTGAAAATGCTGTGTATCTGGCAATAGCCTGTAATATTGCTGCGGCGTTGCTGAGTTAGTAAAAGAGGAGAGATAAGCTGGAAATACGGGGCATTAAACTCCGCGAAAGTCTGCATCAATGAACGATCATTTATCCTACCAGGAGAGATGGGAACGATTGAAAATAAAGTAAGACGTTCTTCTTAAGGAACTGCACTAGTAAGCTACATACTTTTCAAGAAAAGTCCCTTTAGGCATAAAACTTCATCCACCTAAGCGACATATCTTGTCATCAGCAACACGATAGGCTTGTTTTATTCATCGGTCGGCGAGAGGAGAGAAAATCGAGACCATATCAAAGTCCTATAAAAATAAACTACTTCTCATTTACAGCCAGTTAAGTGCTCTATGACTTCGTGTAGACAGCGTGAGACACCAATCTTCATAAATAATTTTGATCTCGTGTCCCTTATACGGCACCAGAACCAGCGTCATATCGTTGCCTGCTTAGCAGTGACTCGACTCGTAGCGGCCACACCACTGCTGCTGATTCATGACTCACGGCGGTGAGGCACCTCTCACTTTGTCTTTATAGGCTTTGATTCTGTTGTTGACACTAATAGCTTTTGCCAAGTCCGCAACTATTCATCTTTGTTTCTAAGGCTCGCACTGCATTGAACGCGAACAGTGCGAATTATAATGTACACAGCTCACCGCCAATCTTAGGTCGATTAGTGTTAAGAATGCCGATCGAGTTGAATTTACTGTATTAGAGACGGAAATAGCATTGATGTCGATAAGGATGATTATCGCAAACCTTCTACATGGACATTTCTGATTTATTTAATGTTGAAAGAGCTACTAAGGACTCGTTCCTGGGATAGACGCTCCCCATCGAGCATTATTCTGTCTATCACTTCACGAATGTGGTTCATGCAATCTGCAGTGTATAAAACCATGTTTTACTTGGTGGTTTGATTCCATTAAGAAATTATTTATGAGACTGCTGAAGAACACATCGAGTGTCCATTTCCCTCTGCGATAAGGGCGTGTAGTATATGCTCTCCATCTTTGCGATTCAAGGTTTGTTTTAACGAAAGAAGAACCAATAATACAGCAACGGATACATGTACTCACTTGTAGATATCGTGGTTGTATTTCCACTTTTATTGCTGTCAGAACTTTACGAGCGGCTGTGAATGTCCCATTAAAACGAGTGATCAGATTTTTTCGTAGAAAATGTATTTCACAGATGAAGTCGATATTTCCTCATTCTCGACCGCAGAGGGAAGACAATAGTAAAAATGGTTATTACTGCGTCCGATACTCTGTAGCCTTCGCGGTAACTGCTGTATTAATGAGCTATTCGAGCAAGACTTGTCTGTTATCATTGCGCGGTACATTAACAACGAATCCAGAACTGCTCCAATGAATCACATCAACAAGCAGAAGTAAACTGTGCAAACTTAAAGCAAGACTTGGGCCACGGAAATTATTGAGTCAGTTAGCGCTCCACACTGATGTGCAAGTGGCATGTGATCACAGAGTTGTGCAAACTGAACCCTTACAAAAAGAAACGGAGTGCGTCGCCTGGAAGATTCCGATAATATTGCTCGACGTCATTATTGCAACTGGTAGTTGCACTCTGTTTCTGAGATATGACGTGACAAAGACTGTCAGACTGAGCAGACTCCCAGATTGAGCAGTTAAACAAAGTTTACACAACCACGGCCATAATTAAAATTAAGAACAGAATTTCGACGTGCTTAGAGATTTTAGAGCGATCCATACCGTGAGTGAATTTAAGATTGTATACGTGATTTTTTTTAGGAGACTGAGACTCTGAAGAGAGATTCTACCGTCTCGGACAGAGAACGCAGTAGCGGCTGTCTGTAGACAGTGCCAATCGCGACAATATAGCAGCATTGGTACTTAAATTTAAGATGCCAGCTAATTTAAATCAGACTGTAGTGAAATTCGTAAACAGAGTTCCATTATGAGATGGTTTGCCGGCGATGCCAGGTAGCGGGACTGTCGAAAGCGCCCTCCCCCGGCCCGGCAGCGCCACCGCTAGCACGCGCGAGGCCCCCGATGCGTCGTATCCGGAACGGTCATAACTCTAATAAACGGCCACTCCGCCACCGCTGCCGCCCTCCATTTCGTAATGAGGGGCATTATGGATTTATGAAATGATAAGGCGCCCCGTTGTGCGGTCGACCAGGTGGGCGGGCCGTATCTCAGCCGGCGGTGTCAGTCGCGCGCCGAGTCGATAAATATCGAAACAGCGGCTGCGGACTCCTGCTCGCCAGCCGGCGCTGAGGAGAGAGTCGCGCGCCGAAAGCCGGGCCTACCTTCCAGATTGCTGGTGCATATTTGAAACGAGTGGATTGCTCAGAAAGATATTTCTCGCTATAGGGTTTCCGGCCTGGGATGGGGGTGAGCCGTTTTGTGCAGGGGAGAGGAACAAAGAGACAGAGAGTGAGAGAGAGAGAGAGAGAGAAGCAGCCCACAGGTTTTGCTGGGCTTGCACGAAGATGAGATTTTCTGCGGAACCAGGGCTCGTCGCGAGATGGAGCCACTCCTCCGAATTGTCAGCGGAGGGGAAAGCTCGTCTTGCATGGAGAAGTGCCTGGAGACAGCCAGACAATTTCGCATTTACAGTAGCGTTGTTCATATAAATGTCCCAAAAATTTATGGATACAAGTATTGTTACCGAAACATGAACATTTGCTGCCAATATTTTCTTTACTGAGACGCGGTAATCGGAAGTATTGGCAGTTATTTGTGTTGCGTAATCTCAAATGAAATGATTTCTGACTATTCGGTGTATTCTTAAGGAGATGCTTCTTTTCTGAGCTGCTCCTCACAGTGCAATCGTCCATTAAGATCACAATTGCAATGCCTGCCTGTAAACCGTATGAATCCTGATGACATCCAAGAATGTATATTTTGGCAGCAAAACTGGGAAGCGTGTTCGGTCACAATACTTAAAACTATTACAGTCATAGAATAATCTGTAAACACAACTTAAACTTATTTTTTATGTAATGTATAATGTTGTGCTGTAAGTTTTCAGTTAACAGAGAAGTCTGTGCACAATCTGATATACCTTAACAGTTATCTTTGCACTTAGTGTGTAGAAACAGCACTAAGCAGTATATGTAAGTGACAGAATTGTGACAAATGATGACTGCCGACCGGAGTGGCCGAGCGGCTCTAGGCGCTACAGTCTGGAGCCGCGCGACCGTTACGGTCGCAGGTTCGAATCCTGCCTCGGGCATGGATGTGTGTGACGTCCTTAGGTTCGTTAGGTTGAAATGGTTCTAAGTTCTAGGGGACTGATGACCTCGGAAGTTAAGTCCCATAGTGCTCAGAGCCATTTGAACAAATGATGACTGTGATATCGTCAGAGAGGAAACAGTACTTTAGTCATAAATAACTAATATTCCTATTAGGGTCGTCCAATAAGTATGCGAAATTTTTTTATCGAAGCAGGATAGTATTATTCATAATTTAAACACAGCACGCTGTTCCCCAGTTTCTTGCCTACAGAACCCTATGTTTCATCGTCATCTCCGTTCAGTTCCGTGACTGTGTGCCACCTTAATGTGACATCCTAAATACCGTCATGGTATCAGTTTACTGGTCTGCGTCCCAGCCAAGTTATTGGAGCATCAACACCTTCCCCATCATTGCTGTAATGTCTCCCTCGGTGTCTATCAAATGGTTCAAGTGGCTCTGAGCACTATGGGACTTAACATCTGAGGTCATCAGTCCCCTAGAACTTAGAACTACTTAAACCTAACTAACCTAAGGACATCACACACATCCATGCCCGAGGCAGGATTCGAACCTGCGACCGTAGCAGTCTCGCGGTTCCGGACTGAGCGCCTAGAGCCGCGAGACCACCGCGGCCGGCTCGGTGTCTATCCTTCAGTGGATCAAAGAGATGGAAGGCAGGAGGTGCGAGATCCGGGCTGTAGGGCGGATGAAAGATTCGTGATTTCCTCTCGGGTGTGCAGACCTGTGTGTGCCGTTGTGTTATCGAGGAGAAGCAGAAGTCCTTCCATATCTTTTTGGCCACGAACGGCCTGTAATAGTATCTTCATTTTCCTAACAATCTCGCAATAGACTTAGGAGGTCATCTCTTGACTACGAGGAACGACATCGGCCAGACTCACCCCTTCAGAATCCCAGAGCGCTGTAGCCATAAGTTTACCGGCTGAGGGTACTATTTTGAACTACTACTTCGATGGAGGGGTTCTGTGGATTGCCGTTTTGTTTCAGACTCAAACTGGTAAACCTATCTCTCACCGACTGTGCCAAAGTCTGACAAGACACCATCTCCTTTAGCCTCATAACGAGCAAGCAGTTAGGCAGGGATGTTCCTTCTTTCCTCTTTACGCACTTCAGTTAGACGTCAAGGAACACGGCGACTGCAATGCTTTGAATACGCTAACTGGTAGTCAGCACTGCCAACAGACGTATCAAATTGAGCACTGAGCAGCTTGCTGTTATTCGTCAACCAACTCGAATAAAAGTGTGTGCACTTTGCAACATTGTAGGCGTCAAACCCGCGTGTGGCCGACCTGCGCGTAGGGTATCAGAGTGTCCAACCAAATTTCTCGGTGACAGTTTTACATTCATGGGATATTAGGATGTTGTGAATCAGCAACAAAACATGCTTGCGGATGTATACCATTTCGGTAACTACATATGAATGCTTCAAGATGAAGCCATAAATGCTTCGAAATCGATTGCAATTAAATAAAAAAGAAATGTTGCTGAGTGAAAGGTAAATATGAAAATATCATTTAAAGTTGTAATTCGCTGAACATCGTATTGATGTATTCGTTATACTATTCTGTTGATTCAGTGGCAATATCTTCACTGGCGAAGTTATCTTCGATAAGCCACAGGAAATAGTTGTTCTGCTCTTCAGACCGACGGCGACTTCGGTGCAGTTCTCCACGCTACTCTATCCTGCACAACCTCTTCATCTGCTGCAACCTACATCCATTTGAATCTGATTATGTTTTTCGAACCTTGGTCTTCCTCTACAATTTCTACCCCCCCCCCCCCCCCAATCTAATCTCTTTCCATTGTCAAACTGACGATTGCTTGATGTCTCAGGGTTTGTGCCATCAACCGATATTTTCTTTTATTCGAGATTTCCTCTAGTCACGCATTCTTCCTCAATTCGGCTCAGTATCTCCTCATCAGTTACTCGATTTACTGATCAGATCCGTTGCATTCTTCTGCAGCCCGAAATTTCGACTCTCTTCTTGTCTGAACTGTTTGTTCTCTACGTTTCACTTCCGTACAAGGCTACACGCCAGACTAACAGCTTCAGAAAATATTTCCTAGCATTTAAATTTCTAAATAACAAAATTCTATTTTTCATAAATGTTTTTCGTGTTCTAGCTAGTCTGCATGTCATATTCTCTCTACTTCGCCCATCATCAGTTATTTTGCTGCCCATATAGCAAAACTAATTTACTACATCTAATGTCTCATTTTCTACTCTCATTCCCTCCGCATCCCGTGTTCTAATTGGACTATATTCTTTCACACTTGATTTATTTTTGTTCATGTTATAACCTCTTTTCTCTTCATCTACATCTACACGATTACTCTGGAATTCACAATTAAGTGCTCGGCAGACGGTTCATCGGACCACATTCAAGCTATTTCTCTACCGTTCCATTCTCAAATAGCGCGTGGGGAAAAAGCACTCCGTCGTCAGGTCACAAAGGCCCATCGGGACCACCCGACCGCCTTGTCATCCTCAGGTGAGGATGCGGATAGGAGGGGCGTGTGGTCAGCACACCGCTCTCCCGGTCGTTATGATGGTTTTCTTTGACCGGAGTCGCTACTAATCGGTCGAGTAGCTCTTCAATTGGCATCACGCGGCTGAGTGCACCCCGAAAAATGGCAACAGCACATGGCGGCTGGATGGGCGTGGGGAAAAACGAACACTTAAATCTTTCCGTGCAAGCTTTTAGTTCTCCTATTTTATTAAGATGATCATTCCTCCCCATGTAAGTTGGCGCCAACAAAAAATTTTCAAACTCTGAGGGAAAAGTTGGTGATTGAAATTTCATGAGAAGATACTACGGAACGAAAATCGCCTTTTTTTTTTAATGACTGCCAGCCCAGTTTGCGTATCATATCCGTAACACTCTCTCCCCTATTTCGCGATAATACAAAACGAGCTACGGTTCTTCGGACTTTTTCCATGTCAGTCCTGTCTGATGCGGATCTCACACCGCGCAACAATATCCAGCAGGCAGACAAGTGTAGTGCAGGTATTCCCTTTGCGTTTTCTGCGCGTTTTGCCAATAAATGGCAGTTTTTGGTTCGCTTTCTACACAAATTATCCATGTAATCCCTAAGTATTTTGTTGAATTTACAACCTTTATATTTGTGTGTTTTATCCAGTAACCGAAATTTAGCGGATTCGCTTTAGTACTCACGTGGATGACTTCACGCTTTACATTATTTAGAGACGACTGCCGCTTTTCGCACCATATAGATATCTTGCCTAAATCATTTTGCAGTTTGTTTTGATCATCTGATGACTTTATAAGATGATAAATGACAGTATCTTCTACAAACATGTGCTCTTCCAAACCCTTTACTGTAATCAACAGCTGCGTGGTTAGAAGCGCCAGGTTACGGATTGCGCGGCCCTTTCCGCCGGCAGTTCGAGTTCTCTGTCGGGCATGGGTGTGTGTGTTGCTCTTAGCATAAGTTAGTTTAAGTAGTGTGTAAGTTTAGGGACCTATGACCTTAGCAGTTTAGTCTCTTAGGAAATCGCACACATTTGAACATTTTGTAATCAACGGCAAAGTACAATTATTTTTCCTTCTTTCTGAACTGTAACTCCATTTCCTTATTTCTACAACCGTGTGGTGTTCCTTTCGCAAAGGAAGAAGAAATACAGAAGTGCTTTTTTGGTTCTCTTCTTGAGAAAATAACGCTACAGTAGTGCAATCTTCATTCCACAATCAGGTAGGTGACATCCGCCCTGCCTAGTGCACAGAGAACCAAAATCACAGAATCCATGTTCAAATGGCTCAAAGGGCTCTGAGCACTATGGGACTTAACATCTGAGGTCATTAGTCCCATAGAACTTGGAACTACTTAAACCTAACTAACCTAACGGTATCACACACAGCCATGCACGAGGCAGGATTCGAACCTGCGACCGTAGCAGTCGCGCGGTTCCGGACTGAAGCGCCTAGAACCGCTTGACCACCGCGGCCGGCAGGTAGGTATGCATTTAGGATCAATTTCACCCTGTACATAAGAGCTACCATCGCCTATAGCATGATTACACAGCCAGCAGGTATTCTGAAAATACGGTTGTCGATGTCGATTGCGAATTGTAGCAGCCGTTTCCCGGAAGCAGCGAGTAGGCCCTGATTTCGAGTGTTTTCCGGCTGCTTCGTCTCGCTGCGACGGGCTCGTTCCGAGCCCTGGCCGGCGCCAGGTAGAACGCGCGAAAATGGCATTCCCGTCAAAACGGGCCGTGGGAACGGCCGCGCCACTGGCGCCAGTATTTGCCAATGCGCTTTCGAAACGCGGCCGCATATCGTAACGGCGCGGCGCGCTGGAAAGCCCGGCTCCCGTGATGCCGCGACGGCCGGCGCATACCCATCGCGATCCCGTGGTGGGGGCCGCGATAAAACGGCCATCAGTTCTGCCGCCTGCGGCGATTGGCACCGCTCCTGGGGCAGGCGCTGGGCGCAGCTCGGCCGCACGGAGGCGTCACTTTTTGACACCAGATATTTTACCCCGGTCAGGCTTTCTCTAACGGGCTACACACAAGAAGTACAGCGATGGAACCCTGTCCCTCTCACCTGGAACGAAACGCGGAACGTTTTCGTTGAAATACTCGATGCACTACATACCACGGGATTTCTTTTCCATCTGTTTTCGCCGAAACTCTGTATGACGATTTCCACCAGTGCTGTGCCGGTAGTTCAAGCCGTGTGTACGTGCTACTGTCACCATTTCCAGTAAATTTGTTACCTGACCTAACATTTTTGCTGTCTAAAGTTCGCTTTTCTTTGGGCAAAAAGATGAAAAAAAAAAAAGGAAAACGAAATAATATGACTCTCTTAACAGCGAATAGTAACAACTTCGACCAAAGGGTGTAAACCTATTTTCAATACAACCAGGAAGAATTTTTTAGTCTTGATGGTAATATAAATAATATATGTGTGTTTCCTGTTAAACTGAGGAATTTTTACTAGTATCATTCTGCCGAAAGAAGAGTGAGTTATCGTAAGCCTCCAAGGCTACGCGGTTAGCTAATCTCTCGCACAAAGACACGAGCCCGATTCCCGATACCGCTGAGAATTGGTGCTGTCTGAGAGCAGGAACTATGTCCTTTCAGCCTCGTGAATACAACTCCGAAGCTATACAAATGATATGTTACTGTTTCTGTTCGAAAATCTGTGTATTTCACTCTACGCGTCTGCTTTTTGAGAGATCTTTTATAATTCTTGGGGACTCTGCTAATTGTTATAGTTAATACTAAATGAATAATGCGTTGCCAATTTGATGGCTGCAGTTGCTGCGCATCCGAATTCAGGGAGTTGGTAGGAGAAAGGACGACGAGTGTACAGTCTCGTTGGTTGGCTCCTAGCGTTCGACATCATTACCAGTCTTTTCCTTTCTTTACAAATGCGATAATTATCTAGACCAGGGTTTCCCACACTCTGTGCTACGCCAAAAGCTGTTAAGAACATAGCGGCTGTTTTCTACATTTTCGTGATACGAATTATTCCTTAAAAATTTTATTATGATTTTTGTGTTACTAGCTATGATTTAAAATTGAAATTATCATGAAATAAAACAAGTTTTTCTCATTAAAAATTACTAATCTTGAAAATAAATAAGGTGTTCCATTAAAGTGCACTAACAAGATTGTAAAAATATTACGTCAGAGGAAAAGTTCATTTTAAAAAGCTAGCGTTATTTCATTCAGCAGACGATCAGAGTGAAATACATTACTCTGAGACGCAAACGCAACTTAATGGACGTGAGTTCTCACTGTAGACTACTCAGAGACCAATTTTGTTGCTTGCACAGTGCTGGATATTAGGTGATAAATACCTTATCGCGGAGAATAAAATGTATTTATTCTTTTTTTATCATTATTCTGATCTCTAACCAGCTTGCGTTATTTATTGGTTTTTACTATTTCCAAATACTAAATAGCAAACGGTGACTGTCAATAAATCAGCTCCTCGGAGAACAAAATAGTAATAAAAAAGTAATTTTCAATTTAGTGTCCGAAATAATGCCTACAAAGACTAGGAATTTTGAAACACACTGTGCACCGTAGATATTGGAAAATTAATTTAGAAGTAATTTTCTACGCTGGTTTTAGGCTTTTCAAGCTGAAAACAAATTTTGGTACTGCTGTTTTCTGTTTTTTAAACTTATTGCTGTCAAAATTTTTTGAGCACGGTTTATAGGGACCAAATATGGAATTATGAAAGCAGTCTGGCATTTTAAATATAGTTGTGCTGTTAAAGTGCTCCACGTAAATGACACCGTACGCTGATTATAAGCAGGGCATTCAATAAGTAATGCAAAACATTTTTCCCTCCGCCGACTTCCGCTGAAAAACTGCGGAATTTGCCGTGGGACACTGTGGAATACTCTCGCTTCAGCCCCTATAGTTACATTACGTTCCGATACGTGGCCTTGTAACGGAAATGCGTCCCCCAGATATCCATAGGCGCTTGCAGAAAGTCTACGGAGACTTGGCGGTGAACAAAAGCAAGATGAGTCGTTGGGCGAGGTGTTTGCCATCATCACAACAAGATCGCGCAAACCTGTCCGATCTCCCGCGTGCCGTCCGGCCACACGCAGTTGTGACTCCTGCAATGTTGGAACGTGCGGACACTCTCATTCGAGGTGATGGACGGATCACAGTCAAACATCTCGCTGCTCAGCTGGACGTCTCTATTGGTAGTGCTGACACACTCTTCCACCATTGGCGTATTCAAAGGCTGTGTGCCTGCTGGGTTCATCGCCGCCTAACAGAAGACCATAAAGAGCAACGAAGGATCAGCTGTGCGGAATTGCTTGCAAGATACGAAGTTGATCGCGAAAATTTTTTTATCGAACATCGTCACAGGAGATGAAAGACTGGCTCATTGCTTGGAAGCGGAAAACGACAATCGATCAAGTGGCGCCACACCATCTCTCCTCCGAAGAAAAAGTTCGAAGTCACATCTTCGGGAGGTAAAGTCACGGCTACGAGTGGGTTATTTTGTTTGATGTGCTCGCTCATGGTGCAACGACCACATCTGAATTGTACTGTGCTACTCTCAGGAAAAGTGGAGAAACAACTTTGGCGTGCACGTTACTACAGACAAGCCTGCACACCCAAGGGGAGCTCACAAAGTTTCATTGGACCGTTCTTCCCCATCCACCTTACAGCCCGGATTCTGTACCTTCCGACTACAATCTGTTCGGCCCAATTAAGGATGCAGTCCACGTGGAACAGTATGTGGTTTATGGGGATATTAGTGATACAGCATGACGTTGGCTCTGACGTCGACCAGTAAAGTGGTAAAATTCGGGCATATAGGCCCTCTGCGTCTCATTGAAGAGAAATTGTTTTGAAGAATGGTTCAAATGGCTCTGGACATTATGGGACTTAACATCTGAGGTCATCAGTCCCCTAGAACGTAGAACTACTTAAATCTAACTAACCTAAGGACATCACACACATTCATGCTCGAGGCAGGATTCGAACCTGCGACCGTGGTGGTCGCGCGGTTCGAGACTGAAGCGCCTGGAACCGCTCGGCCATTTGAAGAATGGGTTTTGTTGCCAAAAGAGTGGGGAATAATATGGTGTACTTGAATCCTGAATAAAACCAACCTGCTTTCAGAAAAAAATATATTACGTTACTTATTCAACGCCACTCATATTATCCTCTTCCTGTAGCACATATGGTTAGGAGCAGCTTAAAATTTTTTTTGTCGAAACTGAGCACGTATGAGCTGAAAATAAACAACGGCCGTGTGTTCCTGCGAAGCTGCGACATTGTTCCTTTTCTTCTGGTGGCAAGTACGCACGCTGCAGCGGGTAGCTGCCGCAGATCGTATCCCGCGCCTCACAGCTGCCGCTAGACGCGGAATAAAGAAATGATCTCTTCCGCGCATGAACGAGCACGGTACGTGCACCGCATGCGGGCCCGCCCGATTCGGCACGCAGATGCATATTAATTTTTGTCGCCCGCGCGCTGACGCAGTCCGTCCCTCGCTTCGCTACGCCGCGCCGCGCCGGCCACGTTCAGAAACCGGAGGCCCCGAGGCGGCGGCCGTGTCGTGACTCGGCCGCTACCCGCTCGCCTCCGAAAAACGCAGCAGCCGCGTACAAAAGGCCTGTGTCTGTGTACAGGCGCGCCGGCCGGCCAGGAAGCGCTTCGGTTTCCTGTGAAACAGCTGCGGCTAATAATCTATCGTAACGACTGTTCGTCACGCGGGTCGGCTAATTGATTTGTTTCTTCGGTGTTTTGCGGACGCCGCCGGAGGGAATTACTCTGTTGGCTGTTTTCCACGGTGTTGGGAATACACATTTCTTCACGCAATATTTCTGGACGCACCAAAGCAGATTTGTCCATACCCTGAAATAAGAAAATCTTTAAACACATTCATAGGGTAACAGAAGACGTTGCCATAAAGTGACAGGCGCTTTAAAGAGGAACTGTGTTGTAGCATCCTCCCGTGCTTGAATAGGAAAATCGAAAGGAAAATTCATCCCAACGCCACGAAAAACTGTCACCGAATCCTGGTTCTCTATTTTATTTTTCCTGTGTAACACCTGCGCCAGTAATCAATTGTGAGGATTTGATGATCAAATATTTTTTTGTGTTGTACCGCGCTATTGTATAAAATCTTTAATTATAAGCTCAAAGTGCGACTGCTACGGTCGCAGGTTCTAATCCTGCCTCGGGCATGGATGTGTGTGAGTAGTTCTAAGTTCTAGGGGACTGATGAGCTCTGATGCTAAGTCCCATAGTGCTCAGAGCCATTTGAATCATTTTATAAACTCAAAAGCAACGTTTCGACCGTATTACAAAGCCTTCCTCAGGGCAAGACTAGTTGGCGGAGTAAAAGGAGTCTGTCTATTGCAGGCGATGAGTGTGTTGGCGAAAGAGTCGTGGACGCGCCAGCGGAAAATTCGAGAAGCTATTGAAATTATTAAGCAGGCTGACATCAACAGAAACGACGGCTGCAAACTTCCCGCGTCCTGGCTGAAGGCTAAACAAGTCCAACGGGTCGGTCGCAGGGCAGAAGCCTCACGGGACGCGGATTCGACGGCCTAAACAAACAGCTATAGGGGGAATGCCTCTGCATTTCTGCGCACACGAGAAGCCAAGCGCTTACCTGAAAACTGTCGCCAATCATTTACAAACTGGCCAGCCAATCAACAGCTTCTTCCCTACAATCCCCTTCATGCATGACTAGCCTATTATATTATAGGGCCAATAAGTTCGAAAGAAAAAGACTAGTATATTACATTTTAGGCCCAATAAAGTTCCAATGTTTAAAGGCACCCATCGACTGCAATAAGTAGAGCCATCTTCCCCTCACCAAAACCAGTCTTGTCCTGAGCAATGCCGTTGTAATACAATCGAAACATTGGTCTTAAGTCTATAAGTAATGTTTATTATACAATGACGTGGTGCAACACCCAGAAGAATTTTAATCATCACGTCACCAGCCGCGGAAGCCTAGGTGGTTGTGTTGTGCTGTTAGTCTTGCCACCGAGGGATCTATTTCTTCTGTGTTTAGCAGACGCTGGCGGAGGAACTTACTCGGGGACTTGCTGTCTATTTTCCACGGTGGTGGGAGCATAAATTTCTTCGTATAACATTTATGAAGTCGCCAAAGCAGATGTGACCACATACACAGTAAGAAAATCTTGGAAAAGTAATAATAAGCTAACAAAAGACATTGCGGTGACGTGACAAGCGTTTAAGAGGTCATTTTTATGGTCTCTTCCTGTATTTGAATAGGAAAACCAAAATGAAATTTACTCCACCACCACAAATATCCTGAAATTTGCCTACAATGATAATATTTTCGTCATTTGACTTATTGTATTCCTTCTGGATATTCTACTGTAGCCGCGCGGAGTGGCCGTGCGGTTAGAGGCGTCATGTCACGGATTGCGCGGGCCCTTCCACCGGAGGTTCGAGTCCTCCCTCGGGCATGGGTGTGTCTGTTGTTCTTAGCATAAGTTAGTTTACGTAGTGTGTAAGTCTAGGGACCGATGACCTCACCAGTTTGGTTCCTTAGGAATTCACATACATTTGAACACTACTGTAACTTCGACCTTGTAGCCATTGTCAAATGATTCTGCAATTAATATAGACATATACATTTAATTTTTAGTACATTATTACAACATTACAGTTTACACCACGAAAAGTCGTACCGAGTACCCTGTTGATATGTAACATTCTATTATTGTCTTTCGCAATTACTTACTTTGCGTTTCGTAGTACATCTCAAGAAGATCACACAGTCTTTATTTCACCATAAAAGGATCATCGTGCTAATGTCACTTATATTGTATGTTAAGAGTATGAAGTGAAAATATCATATAGAGTGACAGCAATTTTATTCATTGATCAAAGGTAGTTCTATACTGACATCATACGTAAAGTTTCTCTTTTAAAGTTAGATCTCCAATAGCGTTATTTGTAACAGGGCATGTGTTCCATGAATTTTACTAATCACCACAGATTTACGGATACGAAATAAGATCTTTGTCTTTTACTGAATGGCGGCGATAGCAAATGCAATCCATATTAATAAGGGAAACTTCGTGATGTAATTGTGCTGAAATTTGTATATTAATCAGTTGATTATGTCTACAACACAGAAAATGTAATACTGCCTTCAGAACAACTGTAATAACAGTTAAATGGGGAAAGTATAGTTATTTAGACAATTCTACGTGACTGTGACTGTAATGATAAGAAAATAATCGAATTCTGAGAGTTAATTTTATTTTACCGACCGAGACTTTATTCGCCCGACTCTCTTTAGTAGTCAGAGACAACAAATAATTTGAAACCTCATGGCAGATTAATCCTTACTACCGGACCGTGACTCGAACCTGGGATGTTTGCCAATCTATGCTGGTTACAGTTACTGATTATTCCCAATATTCTTCTCTACTGGCACCATGCAAATATAAGGATGCTCTGTGGAATGATACTCAAAAATACAATTTAAAGAATGTATTGTTTACATTGAGAAACAAATCGTAACTGCTGTTGACATTGGGCATCGCATGGAACACCACAAGAGCAGCTTTTGTGGGCAGGGTCCACCTACATTTTACAAAAAATATATTAGCAGTATTTTTCGAAACAACAGACACAGGATGGTTGTCAGCTCTTAGCAAATGCATATGTTATAATAATCAATCTCTTTAGAAATTGTTTAAAATAAAAAAAAATATGTTTCGCACTAGTTCATAGTAAGCAGAGGCATGAATATTTTGCTATACTATTAAAGTTCGCAAGGAAAAATATTTCTTCCCTTACGAGCCGTAATAATATAACAAAACTTTCATAACATATGTCGATTTCTCTAGTGAAATGTTTTGCACAAATAATTTCAAAATCCTGTGTACATGATAAAGGGCGAAAGACACGGTTGTAAAAGCATTTAGAGCAGCTTTGTAAATGGAAGTTTATATGAATTTTCCGTACATTTGGTGTTGTCGTTGGTAGAAGAAGATATTACCTAGAAATCCCGAAGGACGAGGGCGCGGCCGACTGAAAATCAGACGGATATATGGTATTAAAGAACACCCGCAGAGAAGGGTTATACGTTTATCTCTTGTATGCAAGAAGTCTGCTACATAGAAACTAAAGCAGACTAACTTTCTATTGTTTATGATATTTATTACTTTATAATTTTATTTGTTAACATTTTTAGATATAACTATTTTCATAAAGTTCATCAATTACTGAGATAATACTACGAGCAAACTAAATTTATCGGCGAATTAACTACTTGCTAATTGTGGTTTCGATCCTTTCTTGAATGCACTTCACTTCAAAGCAGGTGCAAGGATTGGGAAGCACTAGTACAAAATGGGAATGTCTGATGGAAAATCGTGAAAAATGTGAAGGCCCATAATCGATGGTAGAGTCTAAGAAGGAGAAAGGACATAATAGGTGTTAATTTAGTTATACTCATCAAGTCTAGTTTTAAGCTGCGTCTTTGAGGAGTACTTGTATCACTAGCTATTTCACTAAGAGCACAAGTTTTACCCAGTCTCCTCAGGCTGAAGTCAGACAAATTCTTATTGTGTCAGACAATTTCTTACTGTCCACTGCATTGTTCTTTTCTTATATAATCTGTAAAAGGAGTGAATTACATCTAAATTTTCTGGCAGTAGCATCTGTAGTCTCAAATTATATAGAAAGGGACGAAAGAAGCTCAGGCTTAGTCTCATAGTACGGACTGAACTTGCTTACTTCGTAGCGGTGTGAACGAGTAAGACATTGCCTGAAACGCTGTTGCCACAGCCGCTAATGTCAATACCTTCGCAAATGTATTGGTTTGGTGCATAAATCCGTAGCGTTACACCATAAATTTAATAAACACAACTGATATACATGACAGAGGATTTAGTCTCAATAGTAAATTCTCATTCACTATTTACAACGCTCTGTCAAAGCTCTGGGTAACTTAGGCGAAGAAGTCGCGACCAATGTTCGGAGCGCATTTCCAACTGGAAAGGAAGTTTTTGGAAGGTTATTGGACAGACAGCCGGAAAGCTGAAAATCTGAGGTCGTAACATTGGATGAATAAGGCGGGTGCGGGATTGCTTCCCAGTGTTTTTTGTCAATATAGCAGAATGCAGGCGGGTGGTATCGTAGAGTGCATCACTTCAGGCAGTCTTCTTAGTCGTTATTCCAGGACTGCGTCTACAAGACATCTCAGCTGTTGACTATAAATACCAGCGGTGTTGTTTACACCTCGGGGAAGCCATCCGTAGTATACTACATCGTCGCTGTTCCACCAGATGAATAACATTATCTTTTGCCGGCCGCGGTGGCCAAGCGGTTTTAGGTGCGTCAGTCTGGAACCGCGCGACTGCTACGGTCGCAGGTTCGAATCCTGCCTCGGGCATGGATGTGTGTGATGTCCTTAGGTTAGTTAGGTTTAAGTAGTTCTAAGTTCTAGGGGACTGATGACCTCAGATGTTGAGTCCCATAGTGCTCAGAGCCATTTGAACCATTTGAACATTATCTTTTGTTGATGTGTGCAGGTCTCTGTATTGATAGTTGCTGCTGTGTTTGGGGTCAACCATTCTTTTCTTTTTATTCATGTTAGCATAAAGACACTATTTCTCGTCACCAGTAAACACAGAAGACGGGAATGATCGGTGTTATTCACGAGCCAGCTGATGACGAAAATGGTTGAAATGGCTCTGAGCACTATGGGACTTAACATCTGAGCCCGCATCTCGTGGTCGTGCGGTGGCGTTCTCGCTTCCCACGCCCGGGTTCCCGGGTTCGATTCCCGGCGGGATCAGGGATTTTCTCTGCCTCGTGATGGCTGGGTGTTGTGTGCTGTCCTTAGGTTAGTTAGGTTTAAGTAGTTCTAAGTTCTAGGGGACTGATGATCATAGATGTTAAGTCCCATAGTGCTCAGAGCCATTTGAACCATTTTTGAACCATCTGAGGTCATCAGTCCCCTAGAACTTAGAACTACTTAAACCTAACTAACCTAAGGACATCACACACATCCATGCCCGAGGCAGGATTCGAACATGCGACCATAGCGGTCGCGCAGTTCCAGATGGAAGCGCCTAGAACCGCTCGGCCACTCCGGCCGGCTAGCTGGTGACGAGCAAGCAGAGATACACAAATGGCTATCTGCTGATTTTTGTGATTTTGGTTCAGAGCATGCTGTACCCATACATTCGAATTTTGAACCTTCCTCAGCACAAATGTCGCACGATAGTTGGAACGATTACAGTTCAACGCATTTGTCAGTTCTCGAGCACACTCGCGTGGATCATTGTGGATTAACGCGTTTAAATGATCTTCATCAAACCCCGTTAGCCTTCCAGTACGTGGAGAGTCACTACCGTCAAAACGATGATCTGTCTCCAATGGCATTATCCCCATACACGGCGCAAATGTTTCTGGCTGCCTTTGCTGCATTCACCCCACTACTGAACTCAAACAGAAGAATATGTGGGAAATGTTTAGTTTTCGGCACTTGGCACTCCATTTTCTAGCGTCCACAGCTCTACGCACTACCTCCAAACGACAAAATGTAAACTCAAAGAGCAACAGTGGACTACAAATAAAATCGGTAAATAAACTCATAGCTACAGGAATACCAGCATGCAAAACAAAAAACTCCATCAACTTTTGCACCAACCTAATACAGTGATGTAACGGTAGAGTTCCCTCGACAACGGGGAAGCGAAGACGGCGGAGTAGGCGAATAATCACGCGAGGTGCGGTGATGTAATGCGGACGGACGGAAAGCCGGACGGACAAGTTGGCGTGCGGGGTCCAGTGCAGCCGCGCCGTCTGTCGGGAGACGAGTGCTGAGCAGGGCCTATAAAGCAGCCGTGTAGCGACTCAGCCGCAATTACTGGCCGCGTGCGCCTGCGGGCCAATTACCTGCCAGCGTTCGGCTGTGCGCGTGGTTGGAGTGGCCGTTCGGCTGTGCGATGCCCGCAACCCCGCGGCTCGTCCCTCCGAGACGCTGTAAGCCTCCCTATTAATCTGTCACAGCCGGGCTGCCCCGCCATAATTGCTGACCGCGGCCCAAGATCTGCCCGGATGCAGCTCTCCACCGTATGACGTGAGGAACAATTCTCTACACAGATTTCACGCTGACGAATTAATCTGTCGAAAAGTAGGAGTCTCTAGACGATTGTTTCAGAACGCGGGTGTACGAGCTACTTTGAGATAAAAACTCCATACAAAGTATCGTCAAAATTCGTGTGACTGCAGATCAGAATTCGCCTTTGAGAATTAGAAAATTTTTAGATCGCTGCTGGACGGTTCGAGATTATAACAATTTCCGGTAGCTAAGCGTGTAGCGTGGCAGTCTGTTAAGTCGTGTGTTTAACTCTCGGTCTTAGAATTTTTTTCCCTTTCAGCCCTAGAGTATCATAATTAATTTAGAGAGATCTGCTTCTGCTGTACTACTTATTTATTCAAAACACGACCAAGTAGTTACCGTTCCTACCGTGCAGCTGCCCGGCGGCGCCAACAAACACAAACTGGAGCTCTTGCACTGACTGGCTCGATCGTATGTTATGTGTTACCAATACAATAATTTCATAAACCTGAAGATGGGTCGTGGTTTGAATAAGTAACTAGTACAACAGAGGCGGATCTTCAGTGAATTTTATCCACAGAGGATGCTGTTGAACTCGTGACTATTCCGTCACAGGGCGTAGAAAAATTTCCGTTGCCAGTCACAATGAAAGATTATTTATTCGTCACACGACCGGTTTCGGGCTAGTGCCCATCCTCAGGTGTTTGTGCATTCATGTACATGTTTTTATTGTTGCAGACCACGGTTTGAGTACGAAAAAAATTATTTGCTGGTAACTAAAGAGATACAAGTGGAACAATTATCAGTGGCAAGGCAGCATTTGCCGAAAATAAAGATGGAGTATCCTTATTATAATTATGCTGTGGCGACAGTTTTTCTTTCTTTGAAGTTTTTATTTATTTTACCTGACCCTATAATTCCAAATTTCTCCTTGATTTCCTTTATTGATTGGTTATTGTACAGACAGAATAACGTTGGCAAGTGGCTACAACCTTCCCTCAATCCCTTCTCAATTACTGGTTCCCTTTAATGCCCTTAGAACCAATAACTACAGTATAATCCATAAAACGTGTAGGTAATTTTTAGCTCCCTGTGTTTGACCCCTGCTACCTTCAGAATGAAATGGCCGTAAAGAGCGTGCAAGTTCGTGAACCTTCTAAGCAGTATTGCAGTGCACTTGAATAATGATCATTGAAACCAACAGCTGTATTATAATCCAACGTCGTTTATTCAAAACACGCTATCGGTTTTGACACCAAAAAGCGTCATCTTCAGGTCCCTGTTTATATAGCCGGCCGAAGTGGCCGAGCGGTTAAAGGCGCTACAGTCTGGAACCGCACGACCGCGACGGTCGCAGGTTCGAATCCTGCCTCGGGCATGGATGTGTGTGATGTCCTTAGGTTAGTTAGGTTTAAGTAGTTCTAAGTTCTAGGGGACTTATGACCACAGCAGTTGAGTCCCATAGTGCTCAGAGCCATTTGAACCTGTTTATATAAACATGCATAGCATGAGAGTAAGCTATGAGAGTACAAACAACAAAAATCACAGTTTGGACTAAAATGTAGATAAACCACATCATAAAATTAAATAATAACAGGATTCTGTCGTTACCGATGCAACACAAAATGCAGTATCTGTTTCTGTAATTCGTTGTGTGCGTGGGTTCCCCTCGGGTACGTTGCGTCATTGGAGTATGTGATTACTGGATAAAAAAAATTAAGCAATATAAATTAGATGTTGCCTTTTATGAATAACGATAGTACATTTTACTATATAATTTCATGAATAATATCATGCTACACATGTCTCTATGTACATGGGCCTGGAGATGATGCTTTTTGGAATCGAAAGTGGTAGCATTTTTTGAATAAACGACACTGGATTACAATACAGCTACTGGTTCAATTATCATTATTCAAGTAGTGCATGTCAGGCTCCTGTTCCACTGTCCTCGATGGATTACCGCAGTGTTACGATGTTCTCAGTGCGATGACAGCAGGGAGACTGGCAAGATCGGTAGACGTGAGGGTTGGGAAGCAAGGAATGAGGACAGTCGCAAAACATAATAAAACAGAGTAATGCTCGTCCAGCGTGACATCGCTACGAGTAGTGTTTTCCCGCGTAGAAAACTGCAAGTGGAGAACCTCGTAGGCACACGCAGGGGGAACAAGGGCGGCGAGACAAGGAGAATTTTCACCTCGGCTCGTGTCGGGAGACACGGCGCGCCGGCTCGCACCTGTTTATTCAAGCGCAAGCAACACGCCATCCAAAAATACGCAGTTAGGACCCACACTTTGTCTGAGCGTTTATATATCCTAGCGACTGATGTAAAACAGAGGTAACTGGGATAGCCTAAATAATAGAGAGGCTGTGCTGTGCGCGGCGGCGCGGCGCGCTCGTGGGGCGGCCGCTGTGTGTTGGCCGGGCTGTCCGACTGTCAGGCCGTTACAGCCACGGATTATGACTTAAACGAAAACAATTACACGGCCCGCCGCCATCCGAAATAGTTGCGGCGGATTTTCATCTCTCCCCGACGTCCCTTGTCAAAATATTAACGCAAGCCTGGCAGAACGGCCCGCGGGATTTGTAAATATGAGCGACGGCCGGCTGACACTCGGCTGCCGTGACGTATGGCCGGGACTAATAATACCTGACGTTTAGTGTTTCGTGTTTGTGTTGGTAGCCGCCCGGAACAGCAGCCACTGTGCCCGCCGGTAAACAATCCCACCGGCCGCTCCTCCCGCCGTTTGTAACACTGAACTCGCGCGCCCGCTTCGTGTATGATTTGTAGACAGTAGCAACCCTGCGTTATCTTCCGAGATGCCGCTCTCCCGCCTCATGTATCCCCTTCCTAATTCTGTTTCTCTCTGTTGGTCTTCAACTTTTCTCATTACCACAGTGTCTCACAAGGGAAGCATACACCCAACTGGCCACCGATTTTGCTCAACTTTATTACACTATTGTAACACGTACGTAGATGTAACAGATGCTACTCTAGTACGATACGCTTCAAAAGCATCTTCGAGAAATCGAGGTTCAAAGTTTTACGACGCATACATTAGCGTCAGCTGCCGAGGAGCGTAGTCAGCGCAACCAGCTGTAGCTGCTTACGCTAGACGGTAGGTAAAGGTAAAGTTTCGGACCAATCGGCCGTCGTGTCATCATCTACCAGTGGATGCAGAATGGATGGGCGCATGATCAGCACATTGCTCTCCCTGTCGTGGTCGGGTTTCTTGACCTTGTAACTACTACTACTAGATCAAGTAGCTCCTCAAATGACATCACGAGGCTGAATGCACTCCTTTCTAGTCCTCTCAACAAGGAAAAATTCCTGGCAGAACCGTTGATCGAACCTGCGTCCTCCAGCTGCGCTGACCCCCATCACTTTTTTTAATCTCATCTTGTACATTATCATTCGTTACAATTACTCGGGGCGGAAGTCCCATGACACCCGCCGGCCGGAGTGGCCGTGCGGTTCTAGGCGCTACAGTCTGGAACCGAGCGACCGCTACGGTCGCAGGTTCGAATCCTGCCTCGGGCATGGATGTGTGTGATGTCCTTAGGTTAGTTATGTTTAATTAGTTCTAAGTTCTAGGCGACTGATGACCTCAGAAGTTAAGTCGCATAATACTCAGAGCCATTTGAACCAACCCATGACACCCGTTCAGGTTCATCGTTGATCCATTCACTCAGTTTTTTTAATTACAGAGGCCAGCTAAACCTCTGACCGAACATGCTGAGCTACCGTGCCGGCGTTTCCTCAGCTATGGATTCGGATTTCTATATGAATTGGGGAGAGACGCTCTAATAAATATACTTCATTTAGTTATAAATGCTCGAGTTTCGGCACCTTTCTTTGAATTACCCCTCCCCTATCTACACGGATGATCGCTTAGTGTCTTTGGAGGTGTGTGAGAGTGAGATCACGTAAGTACTTCCATAGGCTTCTATCAGCACTGTCTACGCCCTAACAATCACGTCTTGAGGTAAGCGCGCTTCTCAACAATATTCTCAACCAGAGAGTGTTTCTACTCGAAAAATACCCATCTTACAACATTAATGTTCTTACACACACACACACACACACACACAGTTTCTATCATCATTATTGGTTCGTTGGGTTAAAAGACGGGGAGAGGGGGGGGGGAGGGGGGGAGGAGGAACCAAACTGCTAGGTCATCTGCCCCTATCATCATTATTCTCTGGAACCGTCTGACATACACTCTTGGATAAAGGTCTCGTTTTGCCACTCCTATGCATTATAATTTTAGCTCCTGTATGTTTTCTACCCAACTGCTATTACGTTGTCATTTCTGTCTTTTCTAATCTCTTGGAATGGCAGAGAATTTTCTTTCTGCCAGCCTGTGTGTCAGGCACATCAACCACATCAGCTCTTGTCACTATGCCACATTGAGTGCTTTCAGTTACGTCACCTATGCCAGCATCAAATAATTTGCCTTTTATGTTAAACAGTGAACTATAATACTGAATTTGTGAAAACAATCTGTACATGGGCATAAGACCGAAACCGTCTTCAGCTGTGACGGGTAGCAGACTTTCATCAGTCTCCCCCTTTAAAGGAACAGTCACTGTGCTCAACAGCACCCATTACTGACAAAATTATCTTGATCCATTTGTTTGTTCTCCTGTTTTCTAACAATTTCCAAAGTGCATCTCTCAGTTTCTCGCTGAGCAAGCCTCAGTTTTTAAACCGGTTTGACATGTAAAGTCCACGTTTCTCTGAGACGTGTCAAAAGTCGAGAAATACGTACCGATTTTGTAAGCTTTATTTTTCAGACACATCACAGTCTTGGTTTCGAAACTATTTTTAATTTACCGAAGGTATACCAGGCCACTTTGTCTGTTTATTTCTCTTCAGGTCCATACAGTCATTACTTTCACATGCCCTAAATATAAAATTCTACAAACGATTCCACGCATTCACTGTTAATTTGTAGTACTTTATTTTTTATGTACTCGTTATGCGCTAATTTTGGCTTACTACATTTTTACTTCAGGCCTAGTTCCAAACTTACTATATCATATTTTTTCCGTAAGTATTAAAAATCATTTGCATTAGAGGCAAACAGTACACTGCCGTCAGCAAAACGATAATCGTACAGACACGTCATTCTAAACATTTTCATTTTCCTATTTCAGAGTCTAGGGATCCGAAACCTTCCCCTATGGCTGCTGAGAATTTTGCTGATAACGTGGATTCTCGAGCCCTGATTCCCGTTTCAGTTCTGAATTTCCCATTATCCTGATGTGACATACATTTTCTTCCATATTCTAACGAAGACTGAAAACAAAGCTTTATTTCTCGAGTGCTGTCAGTACAGATTTTCTGGGATATGGCATGGGGGAGGAGAGGAGAGAGAGAGAGAGAGAGAGAGAGAGAAAGGGAGTTGTGTAAGTGAACAAGTTCTTCCACAGAGACCATTTCTCACTTGAACATATAAAGTACACGCGGCGAGTTGGCCTTACTGTGTTGTGGGCAAATGGTATAGACATTAGGGCGCGTGAACTGACAGTTGCTGTTAAGCACAGTATCCGCCGAAGGCTCTGAGGTGGAGTCTTGGAGATTCCTCCCCCCCCCCTCCCCCCTCCCCCAAAAAATACGTATCAAAATGGTTCAAATGGCTCTGAGCACTACGGGACTTAACATCTCAGGTCATCTGTCCCCTAGAACTTAGAACTACTTAAACCTAACTAACCTAAGGACATCACACACATCCATGCCCAAGGCAGGATTCGAACCTGCGACCGTAGCGGTCGCGCGGCGTATCAAAATGTATTTATCAGTAATGTACTACACAATTTAAATTATGGAGGAGCGTAATGTACTACAGAATTTAAATTATCGAGAAGCTTATCGAATATTTTCTACGTAGTTTTATATAACGAGGGTCAACATTTTTTGGAACTGCTGATGTACATTGAAATTTTTCAAATGGGTAGTAGCTAGTCTTAAGGCTGCAACCTTGACATGCTAATTAGCTCCGTGTAGCAGAGGTTTTGGCGCGTGGCTTTTATGGAACATTGTGATTATGAGTTCTAGAAGTTAAAGAATAGTACCAAATTACACGTGATTTTCACGTTCCGCTTCTTGCAACGATGGCGGATCAACAGAGTGACTGAACCTTCAGTCTCGAATTGCTGTCTCTGTTTCACTCTTTTGTGGTTCGAATCGTCATTAATGGAAATTTCATCTTTATATTTTGTTTGTCGTAAAGGCGCTTTCTTGCTTCTGGCGTTGGCAGTTGTATCCACTGTAGTAAAGGCATGGTAAAGGTACATGAAAGTCTCGGTAGAGTGTACTACGATACGGTAGTCACCATCTAGCGAAATTCTTCCGAACGAAATAAGGGCGTGAAACATGTTTCGTTACTAACAAGTACTTTCCTTGCTGACGGCGTTTGCGTGATACAGTACGTTGTTTACAAATCTCTTTTTGATTCATGAGGTACACTTTGACGGTTTTACCGACGTGTGTGTTAGATGGAACTGCAAGAAATACGAATTCTGATACACAAATTGAGGAGAAACAAAAAGTAAGAAATTGGTAAGATTCTGCGGCACTCGAGAATAGCCTTTCCCAGTATGGTCGCCACTCCCTCTTTGCACCGGGCACAGTCGGCTCCCCTTTTGGAGGAGGTGACGACGGAGGCGCGGCAATATTGTGATTGCAGGCGGCGCTAGCGCTGTATACGCGGGCCGCGGGGCCAAAGCCGACGCCGCTGACGGAAGAGAAGCGTGCGTCGCGATGACGGACAGCCGCCAACGCCAGCTGGCGCCATCTCACTTGTTATGGTGGCGCCAGCAGCCAGAGCCTAACCAGCAGCTATTCGCTCGCGAGACGGGCACACAAACATGCTGAACATCGTTATGATTTTTCAGAGGGTTCGATGATATTCAAATTCTTTGATTCGAACTGATTATTTCTCCATCACAGATGGCAAGTACTGTAATAATCATACTGACATGTTCTTCAGAAGGCTCACTTAAGGAGTCCTTTTTCTGCTTGTACAACAAAAATATGTATCTTAACAGCACAGTGCAGTAGTTAATCTTCACGGGCAAGACATGTAATGCTTTACGTAAATCCACTAAAATGGCCGCCAGGGTGATTATGGATGACCGCGTCGGAAAAGTTGGAGGCGTGTGCAGTCGCTCCTTCTTCATAGCGAAATATTCAACTAATTAATATTGAAATCTCACGTTTCCAAATATATTTTCTCTGTAGGACCTAGCCAGTTCAAGGGCAGTATTTTAAGATGTTTTTATTATATCACTTTCTTGTCTGTCTGTTAGGTACAAATTTTGCAATGGATTGTAGTCCAATTTGTCGATCAGCTACAGACATAAGCCTTTCAATATAGCTCAGTACTGGGTCGCAATGCAATATTAAATCGCTTTCTTGTCTGGTGTGAGCGAAGGGTACTTTATCTACCACCGCTATTTTCTTCTTTTCCTGTTCCAGTCGTGAATGTTTCGTGGTGAGAACAATAGCTTGTAAACTCCCATGTGAGGTCGATTTTCGCTCGTTTTTACCTTCATGTTCTTTCCACGAGATATACGTAGCAGAAAGCAACATATTGTTTGACTCAGTTGAAGAGAAACTGGAATATAAATGAAATTTAACATTATGCCTCTGTTATACTCTCATCAGAATGTTTGAAATCGATTCATAAATTTCACACACATTAGTCTAAAAGCAGAAAATGACGATTTCACCAAAAAAATTTCTAATACAACACGTTTTTGAAGTGGATTAAGGAGTATGAAACAATTTCTTTCAGTCCCATACAGATTCCTAGCATCATACAGATAATCCTGAAAATTTGTGCTTGTTAATTTTTAATAGCTATTACAAGATCTGTAATATTTAAAAAGGAAAACGTGGGACGTCTGCAGCAGATAATAGTAAGGAATGTAGAGAGTAGTTGTAGAAGAAAATCACACAACCGTTCATATTATTTGCAGTGCAGTGAAATCGTTAGTCACTTAGGTGAACTATTGACACATCAGTTGTCTATGCCATTCGCCCCACGTTTTTCTCTTTTTAAATTTTAGAATTATTTTCATAACTATTAAAATTTCACAAGCACAAATTTTCTGGTCTGTGTGTACAGGGGTAGAAATCTGTATGGGGCCAGAAGAAATTATTTTATACCTTGTAGTCCTTTTTAAAAACGTGCTATGGTATAACTTTTTTATTTAAATAATTATTTATTGCTTTATAACAGAACTAATCCATAAATAATTTTAATTTTTCGTAATATTTCTTGCCCACAGAGAAAAACTTCTACACGTACTGTTAAGATAATATATACGTTTAGGAGAAACAGTTGTGAGTGAACAGCGAACAAGAAATATGTGTGTGTGTTTGTTGTGCAGCAAGAGAAAGAGCACTAAGTGCACTTTATGTAGAAATTCTCATATACGAGCGTTTGACCTTTAATAGCGGCATCTACTTATTTTTACAGCTTATACAAAATATATAATTGTTTCGAAGTTTTACTGTCTTTCAAAGTAGTCACCAGCACTGTTCATAACCAGGTGCCAGCAATGTGGAAGTTGTAGCATATCCCTACCAGCGCCAGTTGTGCTGGTTGCTTGGCGAATCTCTATAACAGTTCAAAGTCGAATGCCATGAAGTGCTGTCTTCAGTTCAGGAATCAAGTTGAAGTCACAGTGAGTATCGTGGGTGGTACAGCACCTCCCAGCCCCAAAGATCGAACGAATCAGTCACAAATTGCGCGATACGTCCGCGATCATTGTCGTGCAAACTGATGGGCGCGTCCTGCAAAAAGTGCCGCCGTTTCTTTATCTAAGTTGTTCGTTTTTGGAACACGGCGTGCGATCACCATTACCGGAATTTTTAGACGCACATTCGTTTTTCGGAGGAACCATTCTGTTTGTTGGACCACAATAATCGGCGCGTTCACATGAAGCAATACTGATGCAGATGTCGTGATACAGATTGCCCTTTCGAGCGGAATGGTGATAACTAGGTTGGTCCGAATGCGTATATTACCACTAGCGTCGGGCAGGCATTAGGAATAACCCTCTCTGCGATTGCCAGAGAAAAGGAGGATGTTTAAAATCCTTATGAAACTATGTTCCCCGAAGACCTACTTCACCTTTTCAAAGGTCACTCGTCGATTCCTCACATTTAACACAAAACTTGATCGCATAACGTTGCTCTAAATTTCACTGTTCCATTTTCGTAACACACAACAGAAACACAACTCCACTGATAGCGCTCTCAGAAATCACATGATTGTAGTAAGGAGCTGAAAATTGAACTGAGCATCTGGAAGGGATGACTACACTGGTCTACACAAGTTCATAAACAAGTGGCCGTGGTTTACTCAGTCATGGAGATACTCAAACGTGCAAAGCACTTTTCGATTATGTACGAGTAATGAAATTTGGTGTACTGCCAGTTTTGTATTATCAGTGCTCCCCAATCTCCGTGAAGTTCTTTTTTATATTCTAATTTTCGACAGTTGGTATCCTTTCGAGATTCTTTAACTGTAGGTATTGTGCCTGCCTATGTGCACACTGTCACATAATCTTAAATCATTTTACAAACAATTTATATTACGTACATGTGGTTTTACGTTTGTACCGGGCTGTTAGCAGTATTGTTCAATAAACCCAAGCCAAATGAAAAGCGTTATTTCTTGCCTTTCATGCCTCATTCTGATATAATAATGGCGTGTGACGAGGGCCTCCCGTCGGGTAGACCACTCGCCTGGTGCAAGTCTTTCTATTTGACGCTACTTCGGCGACTTGCGCGTCGATGGGGATGAAATGATGATGATTAGGACAACACAACACCCAGTCCCTGAGCGGAGAAAATCTCCGACCCATCCGGAAATCGAACCCGGGCCCTTAGGATTGACAGCTACCGGGGGTGGACCCTCATTCTGATGAACTACGAATTGTGTTAGAATGAAGCATCTAGTTTGCCATAGTGGCCAGTAAGGATTCCAAGTGTTTTGAACGAGGCGCATTGTAGGTCGAAGTTGCATTCGGTCAGCATTTCACTTCCCTCTATTGCCAGGGGCGGGGATTGAGAATATATCTGTTTGTTCCAAGCACTGTTAGTAGTCAGTTCCTCGGTCTGACCGTCAGTCACGCATGTCGATACTACTGTACTCTTCATAGAGAATAAGATTCGTAATACAGAAAATAAAAGCATAACTCAAATAGAGGATGGACGCTACTTTCTCCCGGAAGGGTAATAAAACTGATGCCCGCTATGCGCGGCTCCACAAGCACCGAAAATCAGCGCTGCCCTCTGCTAGTTATGGCCACACTGTTACGTGGTCGGTCGTTTCAGAGGTCACACAATACGAAATGTCCATCTCTGCTTCTTGGCCTCCCTCGGGACAGATGGAAGGATTCGAGGGAAATTTTGATGTGTCGTACATTTCCGCCGCGACAATAAAACATGCGAAAATTCTAGTCAGCGCACGGGCCATAACCATATTACAGCAGTAGCAGCAGCAGCAGCCGGAGCTAGCGAGAAACATGTCGCGACTCCATAACCGTAACGCGGAACGCGCATGGTTTATGGGGAGGTCTGCGCGGTCGCCACCATAAAAGCTGACAGTGCCCTGGGGACCGGGATTCCGGGAACCCAGGGGGTAGTGGGGGGGGGGAGGGGGAGGTTCGCACTGCCCGGTTTTCTATTCGGCCACCCCGGGGGGGCACCGTTATGAGAAGCCGTGCAGACATCCAGCACAAAAGGCCGCCAGCGTCGTGCTTACACGCAGCATTCTCAGTTTTGTTACATACTGCAATTTGAAACTGCTTCACTTTCCATATTTGGCTGAAGTGTAATAAACGAGACGGAACCGTGAGTGAAAACTCACTTCTGTGTATGAAAAACGTTGCTCGAATGCAATTTAACCACCAAAGTGAGGGAAGAGATATTTAAAAAAATAATTCCATTGTAAGTGAGACACTAAAACTAAATTTTATAAAGCTATGTCGGTTCCTGTACTTCACTGTAAACGGTGAGAATTGGACCCTTGTCAAATGACAGAGTAATAAGATTCAAGCGTCTGAAACGGGATTTCTAGGAGCTGCGGAAGAATGTACAAAATTAGATAAAATAAAGATTGAAGATATTAGAAAAAGTTGAACAGATCAACGATGTAATAGATGAATGTAGAGGTAGATGGAAGGATCATGTGGAATGTTATGTCAGAGCTCCAATTACCCTTACAAATCACCAATTAAACTTCCTTCAGCAGCTCCCTTATACACACCGTGCTTCGGCTAAACTGTATTATTCTTCATTTTGGCAGAGTTAGCGAATTACTAAATTGTATTCCAACGGTTGCTCTGTTCTGAAGATGTTTCACTAGCATATACAAAATCTATGTTTATTATATTTTTGTTGATTGAAGCTTTGCACAACTCCGTTATAGCTCCTTTGAAAAGATTCGCTGTGGTATCCTTCTTTCACTTTACGGCTCCCATTGTTAATTGTGGAAAACGACATACGAGAGAATTTTTATAGAACTTTTGCTCGTTTCTTAATTGTAAGCACTAGAAAACATGTTTTATCAGCATAACTTTCATTACTAATCAAGTATATATCATGGAGAGACTGAAAGGATCCATACTGAGATAAAAGAAATTATACAGACAGTTAAGGGAGAAGAATATTTAATTGTGATAGAGGACTAGAATTCGACGGTAGGAAAGGGAGGAAAAGGAGAATATTGACTGAGGAAGAGAAACGAAAAGGAAAAATTTTCAGGTTGAATTTTACATCCAGCACAATTTAATCATGCCAGTACTTGATTTAAAATCATGAAAAAGCCTCTACATATAGAAGATATCTGGAGACACCGGCACGTTTGATATTGATTATTTAATGATAAGGCAAATACTCTGAGCCAGATTTTATACTGTAAGGAATTTAAAGAGAGAGATATGCGTCATGATAATAATTTATTGGCTACGAACTGCACATTAACAGTAAAGAGATTGCAAAAAGTTAGGGAATCAATAAGATAGGGCCTGGATATGTCGACAGAACCAGAAGTTGTTGTGAGTTTCAGAAGGTGCATTAGACAACGATTGACTGATTCAGCGATAAGGATGACGAGTGAAGACGAATGGATTACAGATGAAATAGTGAAGACAGCAGAGGATCAAATAGGCAAAAAGACAAGGCTCGGTAGAAATCCTTGGATCTAAGTGGCGAAAAGAGCAAATATCGAAATGCAGCAAATAAAACAGGCAAAAGAGAATACAGACGTTCAAAACACGAAATTGACAAAAGAACAAGGTGGTGAAGTGGGAATGGCTACACGAGAAAGGCAAGGCTATATAATCACGCAAGACCAAGGGAGTGATAGACGCAGCGTGTAGGAGAATTAAAAGAGAATCATCTGTATGAAAATTAAGAGCTCGGATGGTAAACCTGTACTGAGCGCTTGCTGACGCAAACGACACCAGTACACAGTGTCTTCGATTAGCGGCTTCTCATTAGGTTTGGCTACGTTAATTGTGGCCTGATCATGGTCATTATAACCGAAACCGCCCACGACTAAAAAATAAACTGCGCTTTGGACTAGTACTTTTTTCCTCTTAGTAATGCGTAAAAACACATTGTATATGTAGGAATATTATCTACAATGCCAAAAGATAATAATAATAGTCCAGATGCTTGCGCAAAATTATACTAAAGGTGATCAAGTATGCTTCCACAGAGTGCTTGGTCATGTATGCTTGTCAGTTACATGTGTATAGTCGAGCTAGCGTAAGAACGTCCCTGACAGTTCATAGCGCTGCTGCCAGCTTTCTGCTGCAAACGCTAGCGGCACTGACCATAGAGACGTTTATAAAATCGCGTTACGTTATTGAATGACGTAGGCCTGCGAGGCTGCCGCGCTCAGCCCACTGCAGCTGTCAGGGATCAACTTACGCCGACTCAGCTACAGCACCTACAGCCATTTGCTGATAGTGTAGTGCTATCCTACAGATGGTGAAGCATTCTTGCACGCTCGTCAAGCTTGCAGTGCGGCGCGTGGCCTCCTTCAGCCGCCTGCTGTGCAAGGCGGTCGCGTTGCGCCTGCGCTGGCGGCCGCTCGCCGCACGCTGCCGCCGTCCCGCTGCCTACACCGAGGCGAAGGTGACGGCGACGCCGACCGCAGGCGTTATTTCCGGCCCACGCCTCTTTGCCGCGACTTGAGTCTCAGGACGTAGCCCCCACGTAAGGAGCGGGCCCGCGTGCCTGGCCAACACCTGTGGCGCACTTGCTGCCGCGCTTCCGGCTGAACAATGCTTCAGCGCTGGTGAGCCACTGAGTTGGTCTCAAGGAGCTCGGTTCTACTGCTCTGCTCTGTAAAGTGCGTGGCAGAGGGGACTTCCCACTGCACCGCGTATTAAGGTTCCATTCGCTTACCGATTGCGGGACAGGCTATTCCTTAAATGCCTCTGCGCGCTGTAATGAGTCAAATCTACAGAACTGACATATAGTGTATTGTAGTTTAATGTAAGGAGACGGCTGTTCTTTGAGCGGAAAAAGCTGGCCTGGCACTTGAAATAGAAAGAGGGAGAGCGCGGGTTGTGGAAAAGGGGAGGGGATGGGTTGTGAACGTCTATCCACCCACAGAAAGCTGTACCCTCGGCAAACACATTCCAGTAACGATCTTCTTCTTCTTCTTCCCCTTCTTCTTTTTCTTTGGCTTTTCCCGTTGCTCTACGGGGTCTCCATTATTATACGTGTTTTATACGGATTTTGGCCAGTTGCCTCACCTGAAGCCAAGACTTTCCCTGCGACGGAGCCTGCCGCAGTGGCCGTGCGGTTCTAGGCGCTACAGTCGGGAGCCGAGCGACCGCTACGGTCGCAGGTTCGAATCCTGCCTCGGGCATGGATGTGTGTGATGTCCTTAGGTTAGTTAGGTTTAATTAGTTCTAAGTTCTAGGGGACTGATGACCTCAGAATTTAAGTCGCATAGTGCTCAGAGCCATTTGAACCAACCCTGCGACGGAATTGTGTACCTCATATGTATGCGTCTGGAATATATCCCATGTCCAAGTGAAACTATATGGGTTTAGAGACCTTTTCAAGTCTCTAACACTTAAGATATATACATGCAGACTGAAGCGACGAGTGTAAGACCTGTACAGACTGGGATTCGAATCTGGGTCTCCTGCTCACTAGCCAGACGCGCTAACCACTACGCCACCCTGGCAAAGTAGCTTCGCACAACTGCACGGAATTCCTTAGCGTGTCTCCCTCCTCAATCCAAATTCCCGTTCACGTCTCAGCTTACGTTTCATGTACAAGAGTGATATGATTGCGTAGGGTATACCTGAGGTGAAACGTGGAAAGAAGCTCGGTATTTATCTATCTGGACGTGGGAAACAGCCTAAAAACCACATCTACGTTGGTCGGCTCACCAGCCCTCGTTGGTAATCCGCCTTGCGGGTTCGATCCGGGGGAGGCTCGCCTCACCGAATCCCGGAAGCGGTGCCTTAACGCGCTCCGCTATCCGAGCGGGTCACATTCCAACAACAGTTAGGTGTTGTTTTTCCCTGAAAGATCTTCTACATGGTTGGCATCACTTTCAACCGCTCCTTCTATCATCGAGCACTTGAATGAGCAGAGTAATCGTGGGAATAGACTATGGCACGAAATAATGAATCTATTAGTACAGTGAGCGACCTGAAGCAATACGATATTTCGAAAATAAAAATATTCCTATTAAAGGAAGAAAAATAAATTACAAATGTTACACAATAAATCAGTATTTGTAACTAGGGGAAGTGGCCTGAATTATGGAGGGAAATATGGCAAATCCAGTTGGTTCGTTTCAAAATTGTACAGTTAAGTACTGGTTCGCGCGGCTCCCCCCCCCCTCCCCCCCGTCGGAGGTTCGAGGCCTCCTCGGGCATGGGTGTGTGTGTTGTCCTTAGCGTAAGTTTAAGTTAGATTAAGTATTGTCTAAGCCTAGGGACCGATAACCTCAGCAGTTTGGTCCCAAAGGAACTTACTACCACCACAGCTAAGTACAAGGCAAATGCCAGCCTCATAAAGCCTCTGTGCAGGACCACGCTCTTGGCTGCAAACTGGAAGAGGAAGGACGTGCCCTAAGTGCTCCAGGGAACTAGCTGAATATAAGTCCAACGGAAGTGCGGCAGCACATGCGGATGAGTCTCCAGGATCAGCTGTCGATGAATGCTTATTGTGTCTCGTGAGAAGAAAGAGTGATCACGGCTTGTATGTTCTGCCGGTTGGTATTATATGATTAGTAAAGGAGAGTCGCTGCTCTGAAGTAGACATGAAGAGCAGAAGATCTTACTTCTTTCTTTTATAGGTTGTGAAGCCTAGTTACGACTCTATTATTCAACATTTAATTTATTATTATCGTATTCCAGAATTACCAGTTGACTTGCACTAGCGCCTTAGTGATACTGTAATAACAAGACGTGGGCATTGTGGGAAAGCAATGGAAGCGCTAAAGTAATGAAACGGCTCAAATTTTGGAGGAAAAATCTCAACTAGCCACTAAGAAAATACCGCATAGTTCCACAGTAATATATTCCAAAGTTCCTCACGTAATTCAGGTTTCTCAAATTTTGTAAGTTGGTTTTCACGAAAGAATAGGAGTCGGTTTTCCGTGGCGCCCTCACATAGGTCAGACAACCTTGTTACAATTCGTGCTTCCATTCTGTGTGTACCTTCAATATCTCCTGTTATTCCTATTCGCTAATGGTCCCAAACAATTTGGTAGTACTTTAGGATAGGCTGCACGAGGGTTTCGTAAGCAATTTCCTTTGTAGACTGATTGCATTTCAGTATTCTACCAATGAAGTGAAGTCTGCCACCCGCTTGACCAGCGATTGAGCCTATCTGATCATTCCGTTTCATATCCCTACAAATCGTTACACCCAGGTATTTGCTTGAATTGCTTCCTGCAAGAGAGGACATTGTGTCTTTTCCAGCCGGAATCTCTCAGACGTCGCCTCGACTTAAATATCGTTTACGAATACACGACTTTTCCTCGATATAAATCTCTCTGGGTTGCTTCTATGTGTCTGTACAGCTGAATACCGGGACTTGTGGAATTATACTGCACGCTAAGACAGGAAACAAGGCGCGTCTAAAATGGCCGGTTGCCGGCCTGAACCTATGTGACAACATACCTGTTTGTCCATCAGCCTGAAGAGGTATGCTAAGAAGCACGACGAAGCAGTGGAAACTTTGATTGAACTATAGAAGTTCTGTCTGCTCCGACATAGTGAATCTACCGAATGTTGTGTGTTATACTGCAGGAGTAATGGCTGTCGTTTTGGAAATAGTTTGGGATCCAATACTGGAGTCAGAGCTTAGAAGAACTGCGAGCAAACAAGGTGGAAAGCAGAATGAGATTTTCACCCTGCAGCGGAGTGTGGCTGGTATGAAACTTCCTGGCAGATCAAAACTGTGTGCCGTAACGAGACTCGAACTCGGGACCTTTGCCTTTCGCGAGCAAGTGCTCTACCAACTTGCCCGCGAAGGGCAAAGGTCCAGAGTTGGAGTGTCCGGCACACAGTTTTAATCTGCCAGGAAGTCTCAAGGTGGAAAGTATTTCTTTGGTATTTCTAAAATCTTTGTAGGACGTTGCAAACAAATGACTAATCAGATTAGTCTGTAGAATCTGTGATACATGGCATCGAACTTCCTGAAGTATATCATGCACCCAATTCCGAATATATCAAAGGACAGTAATTGCGAGAACTGTAGTACATTTGGCTTAACAGCTCATTCATCATAGTTGCTAACAAGAGTAACACACAAAAGAATGGAAAACAAAGTTGAGAATCTATTAGATGAGGATTAGTTTGGGTTTAGAAGAGGGTACGGTGCTAGAGAGGCGGTGATAACAAGGTGCTTAGTAATACAGGCAAGGCTTAGGAAACATCAAGACGCCTTCAGAGGATTTGTCGACTTAGTAGAAGCGTTCGACAATGTAAAATGTTGTAAGATAAGTACGAGGGCTACTTTTATTTCACCCTCCTGTCGGTTGCGAAATCAAAACCACACAGAAAAGCCGGTGACGCTTTGTGCAGATGTGTTGCGGAGTGTCTCTAGTACGCCCATCTATCGCGTCTCGTCACGCTTTTCAGTTCGAGCGCACATTGTGCACGTAAAGATGCCTAGAAAATAGTGTCTCCCGCTGTTTGTGAAGTGCTGCTGAGGGGTTTCGCCCGATTTCGTGCAGCTCAAATAATGTAACTGTGATGCGTTTCCTTCTTCATGACAATTCTCGTCCGCACACTGCAGGTGCAACGAAGACGTTCCTGCAGCGTCTTCGATGGAACGTGTTTGACCACTCTCCACACAGGCGGACTTGGCCCCCTCCGATTTTCATCTCTTCGTTCATATGAGCCTCCGGCTATGAGGACAGCATTCTGGCACAGCGGCTGCCTTCTGTAAGGAGGGTATTGGAAACTTGGTACCACGTTACGACAGATATTTAAGTCGGAGGGGCGACTGTGTAGAGAAGGCTACGTCTGGGTGAGGACCAAGTAACTTGCGTGCTTTACTAGTCATGGATATAACGCAGACTACGAAAAAGTGAGAAATTTGCTTAAAGAAAATGAAGTATACACCTTTAGCACACGA
Organism: Schistocerca serialis cubense; assembly: GCF_023864345.2. NCBI lineage: Eukaryota > Metazoa > Arthropoda > Insecta > Orthoptera > Acrididae > Schistocerca > Schistocerca serialis. The sequence continues at coordinate 266,062,898 of NC_064643.1, forward strand.
CAGAAAATGAAAGCTCAGTCTTTATCCACAAAAAATTGAAACATTCGAAGTATCCACCTTGAGAGGAAACTGTTTCTATGTCGAAAATAGAAACACTTAGGTTAAGATAGCGTAACTGTAAAATTCTCGCACTTAATTACACACTAAAACAAAAAAGAAAGCAGCGAACGACTAAAGAGAAGTAAAATGCTCCGCTTTGTTTTCAGATGGTGGGTGTAAAGTGCGTACGTGCTTGTTCGTGTATGTGTGTGTGTGTGTGTGTGTGTGAGAGAGAGAGAGAGAGAGAGAGAGAGAGAGAGAGAGAGAGAGAACTGTGTTCCTACAAAGATGCCTGTCAGAGAGGCTATACTCTCTGAAATTCGTGTTGAATATCCAAGAGATGTTAATGGCCTCTGCGTTCAAAGAAACGGACAACTGCTCGCACCCGTTCCTTTCAGTTCACATTAAAATACATTTTTTACTGATGGAAACGTGTAAATGTTTGCGCAGGGGAAACCTCCGAACAAAAGCGCTTTATGATGGATTGAATTAGCGCTTCGTCCCACTTCCAGCGAGCGGATTACGACGAAATATCAACATTCGCCGTTTCTATGTCGCGAATATCTCGCTGACGACCGGATATACGAAATTAATGTCTGTACTGTTTTTAAGAACATTACGACTAACAGTTCGAAATTAGCATACTTTACATATGCAACAACTGCTATTGAAATTTACAGCCGTCAACAGCAATTTACTGTGTACAAAATATCTCTAAAACACCTAATGGAACCACAAAACTAAATATATTAACAATACCGGGCTGAAATTGTGGAAAATTTGATTTTAATTATTGCTCCGGAAAAATTTGGAGTTCACAATACTCTGTGCGCAGTGCTGTGAATCAGAGCGACAAATGGTAACTCCGACTCACGGTAAGTTATAATGACATCTCTTGTAGCATCGAGTGCCGTGGCTCTGCAGCTTGCCAATTTTAAGAACCCATTAGCGCGAGTCACAAATAGAAAATAAATGTTTTATAACTGACTATCGGAGTGGGTACTCAGTATTTACTCGATAACCTAGCGTTCTCTCAATAAATGTTTCATTCCCGTAGTCGTCAATTGTGCTCCGTCCTGGTAGGAAAAACCCTCTTCATGTGGATAGTATCGAACGGTCGCAATTATCGCTCTACTGGAAACTTGATTGTCATGGATATATTGATCTGATTTTTACTATACGCCCCCATCAAGTTCGTATGTACACTTGTGGTAACGTAAACTACAGTTTCCGTGGGTGTTCGTTGAATGGAGCAGCGATGTTAGGTTTGTGATGCCCTAAAAGGGAGGCAACAAACACCTACCAATTCTTACTTATCAATTTTTAATGACGATGTCTGAAAGTATATTATTTTCTCGGTCGACATCGCTATTAGTTCTTGTATGCACAGTTGTCCGAAAATTATTTTTATCTACATTCTACGCTAAGTTAACACAGAACGTGTTAGCTGTGTGACTCAGATGGTTTTATTCCTTAATTAGGAACAATTCCACATTCATTTAAGTATGTAGCTATCACTCATTTCACTGTGCATTGTCAGTGGGTTGTTGCAAATGCTGTAATTATGGAAAACAATGAGATTCGTTGTTTCTCTGACTGTCCTAACTACATTAGGTTAACCGTTACATTTTAAGACAGTGTGTCTTGTGCAAAATCGCACCGATGCGATAGCGGACACATGTTCAACTCCGTCTCTATCTCTCTCTCTCTCTCTCTCTCTCTCTCTCTCTCTCTCTCTCACACACACACACACACACACACACACACACACACACACACACACACACTCACACTCACACAAATAGTCGCCAAAGTTCTTAGTTAACCTTTTTTTCTGCATTACTAACATTGCTTTTATTCAAATAACGTAAGCATTATTATTGGATACTCTTAAATAGAGACAAAAAATCGCTCTGAGGACTAGTGGACTTAACATCTGAGGTCATCAGTCCCGTAGAACTTCGAACTACTTAAACCTAACTAACCTAAGGATATCACACACATCCATGCCCGAGGCAGAATTCGAACCTACGACCGTAGCGGTCGCGCGGTTCCAGACTGAAGCGCCTAAAACCGCTCGGCCACACCGGCCAGCAAAATAGAGACAGTTTGGTGTGAAGTGGTTGGTAAATTAAAGTTGATTTTCACTACATTAGATTAATCATAATATTTCGAGACTGCGTACATTCTCAAATGTGTATTTGCAGGACTAGGAGGAAACTGTATTCAGAATTTATCGCCTTTTTCTCAATCTCTTGTGCCAAATAATCCTTTCAGTGATTGCCTTGCTCACCGACCCTCTCCGTGTGTCTGTTTATCCTGCTTCTGGTTTACGAATCATCTCACCATTCGATCACTTTCTAGGAGAACATGGGTCACTACATAGATTTTTTTTTTTATTATACGAGAGCTGACCAGCTGTCGCTAGAAAAACAAAATCCTGAAGATCAACGGAATCGCACTCATATCTAAGTCTAGGGCCGTTCCAATCTAGCCTGACACTTTATAAACTCACATTCTTAGAGGCAGTCACGAAAAATCAAACAAGTTGATAAGTTGGAAAACTTAATAACAATAATAAAATAGGACTTACTGCCTTCAAGCATTTTTGCTATGTGAATGAACATGTCGATGTTGCAACTTCATAATCAGAACTTTCCGTTGTTATGTAAGGAGCTTCACTGCTATGTCAACATGCCAGAAACGCACATCTATGGGAGCTACAGCGCACTTTTAAGTGCACTTTGCGAATCTGTGCGGGAATATATAAAGATTTAAAGAAGATTATAAGAAAATTTTTGTTGAAAATCACAGCATACATGTGAAATTTATTAATTTCTTTCGTAAATGACATAGCAATGAAGCGACTCCAACTTGTTCAATACACACAATTTTCAAACATGAGATTACAGGTAAAAACAAGAGCTCCCACAGATAGGCTCTTCTGGAGTGTTGACATCGCATTGAAGGTCCTTACCACTATTAAAAAAAAAAAAAAACTCTGTTGATGAATCTATGGCTTCGAAGTATACATCGGCACAGTGAAAATGCTAATTGTGACATTAGACGGATTTAATTATTAAATTTTGCAGTTATTCGATTGTCGCGGTTTACCAAGAATAGTCGCTATGGTTACCACGAAAGCTGACGAGTTGACTTTTAGTTACATCGTTTTCGGGAACAGTTAGTAAGTGCAAGGTTTGGCAATCCACAGATCAAATATTTTCCTGCCACAAATATCTTGTACGAGAATATTGTTATTTCCCCTGCAGTGATTCGAGAAGGCGGAGCTTGCATCTTCACAGGCCCCTGTGGCTTGTGGCAGCAGGAGCGAGAGCAGGAGAGCAAGACGCAGCGCCGTGGCGTGGCGGCAACAGCGGCAGCGTCTGCCCTCGAGTGGGCGACCGGCAGCTGGTTAATTACGGCGAGCAGCTTATGATGCGCTATGATATGTGGCCCGGAAGTTGTCACTTAGGCGCGCCCCCCACGACCGCACGCTCTCACGCCCACATCGGAGTTATGGCTCCGCCGTTACGTCCGCTGCCGTGCTGTGACCACTTGCCACAATAAGCACTGACTGCCCGCCTGCATCACATACCCCCCACAAGGTAAAACTTTTTTGGAGCTCTCGGTTACTTTTCGCAATACTTTTCCGCTCAGCTGGTTTGTTGTTACATCTATCTGTACGTACTTGACACTGTGCAATTCATCCTTAAGTGTTTGAAAAACGGTTCGTAGAACCGTTCCACTCTCGAACAGCATGTGGGAAAAATGAACACTTCATTCTTTCTGTGCGAGCTCTCATCTCTCTTATTTTATTACTACGGTCATTTCTCCCTGTTTACGTGGGAGACATCAAAATATTTTCGCATTCGGAGGAGAAAGTTGGTGATTGTATTTTCGTGACAAGTGCTCACGGCAAAGAAAAAGTCTTTGTATTAATGATCGCCATCCGAACTCGCGTATCATAACCGTGAAACTCTCTCCTCTCTTTCGTAATCATACAAGACGACGCGTCCTCCTTTCAGCTTTCTCGATGTCCTCAGTCAATAATATCTGATAAGGATACCAAACCGCGCAGCCCTACTCTAGAAGAGGACAGACAAGCGTAGGTGTTCTGCCAATAAAATGCAATCATTTCTTCGCCTTCTCCACAACATTTTCTTTGTGATGCTTCCAATTTAAGTTGTTCGTAATTCTAGTACCTAGGTACCTAGTTGGACTGACAACCACCCATCTTAAGTGCATCACACTTTTTATTGTTTAGACTCAATTGCCACACGCAGATACCTTGTGTAAATCATTTAGCAATTCATTTTGATCTTATTAAAACTTTAATAGACGGTAAACAACATTATTCCCTGTAAATATCTGAAATGGGCTGCTCACATTGTCTCCTAAATCGCTTGCACAATTAAGAACAGCTGAGGGTCTATAATGCTTCCTTGGCAAACTCGGATACCATTTCTGTTCGTGCCAGTGACTACCTATGACCTTCCTGACACTCGATTTCGGACTATTTCATGACTTCATCATAATGCATTTGAGCAGTTATCGAAATGAAATATAGCTGCACGTATACCGTATGTTATTGGTGCACTACAGAATCCACTAATATATCAAATATAACATTTATTATAGGAGAGGATGCTCTGATAAGGCAACAAGACATTCTTGATGCCGCATTTTATTTCGATTCCTGAGAATGAAGCCATAAATGGCTTAGAAATCGACTGCAAATAAAGTAAACAACAAACACAGCACAGTGGGAAATTAGTAAAGAAATAGCCTGTGTGCTCCAAAAAAATAATTTGCAACTGAAGTCCCCATTATCCTTGGAGGCATCAAGACAATGTGCTTATCTGACTTAACTTGCGTTTACGAAGGCAATGAAACTCAAGTATAAACAAACGATTATTGCGTTACACCGGTTGGTCTAAATTAAAAAAGACTTTAGATGTAATTCCCGATATAAAAAGAAAAAAACATAAGCCAGCCACTGGCGAATGCTGTCCTGCGTAAGTGAGACTAAAAATGTTTGTGCTATACACATAGACGCGGAAAAAGAAGTCACAAGTTAAAAGTTGAATAAAACGTTGTGTTGTGGAAGTTATAAATGTATTACGCCAATTGACGATGTATGACAGGCGCGGAGTCAAAGAACAATTTGCTAAATCAATTTTTATTTTTGCATTCAATAATTTTCAAACTCTTTAATCTTCTCTTGGAGAAAAACGTAACTTGGAAACCGAGGGGCTGGATAATGGCAAGGAAATCCTCTTTTTGGCTGCCTTTCTGAGGGGTGGTCCACGTGAATGGGCTGCCGCCTTACTGGCTGTAAGAAAAATCCCAGCTAGGTAAAGGCGATCATGACAGGTTGAACATACCGGTCGCCAGCAACAAATGCGATACCGTTTGTGACTTCAAGAGGTCACTATCGCAAGACAGAGGAGGAAAGGTCTTCCACTAAGAAAATAGTAAAGAAAGATAACTATGTCGCAAACTTAGGTGGAAACCTCTAGTTAAAGTACTGATACTGGTGAGTGCAGCCTTAGATTTATATTGTGTGCCGTTTTAGTTGTTCACTCAACAGCATGACACACGTGTATCTCAAATTTTGTGACACGCACTTTTCGAATGATGTTCTTTCTTTAATTTCAACTTTTTGGGCTTATGCTGTACCAATATTCTAAGCACCGACGGAAGTAAGTTATATTAAAAGTTTATATACTCTATTATTTATTGTAATATTTTATCAACCTTCTGCAACTGCGGTTGTATATATCGAAATAATCAGCAATCATTTACGAGCTTTTATTGTATTAATGGCTGCATTATTGTATTACTCATTGCACTTTTTTCTAAGACTACAGCAATATGCTGCATGCATTTATTGTTGGCACTCGCAAATAATGCGATAATTATAAGTATTTACCATTTTTTATCTTTAAATTTTTTAGTTTTTTAAAACTTTTCGTCCTTGATTTTAATACTCTTGTCTCACTTATACTTATTTGTGTATTTTTCTGTACAGCCTTCTGAAGAAGGACATTAAGTGCCTGAAACCGGTTAAGAAATTAAATTTCCTTTATGCAACTGGTTACTGATTATCTCGATATGTATTATTAATGTTATTGTTATCAAGATACTAGTGAGCTGTGCCGGCGTGTCACTTGAAACAATGACAATAATCCGTGACTGCAGAGCGAGAAGGGGGGGGGGGGAGGGTGAGGGGTGAAGGGGACAGAAATTGACACTGAAAGTAGGCTACATACTGAACAATAGAAAACACAACTGCAGTGTGAGGTTAGGGGTCTCTCTCTCTCATCGCCCCTGACCATAACAAAGACGCCAAAGCTGGAACATATTTTGAAAATTACCCTAACCCGAATAAACGTTGGACCACATGAGAACGAAACCCTGGCTCTGTCTCTGATGGGTGACAGCTCAAAACGCTTTTTAGGATCAATAAAGCTATATAAAAAAATGGCCAGCTTTTCTTTTTCTTCAGGTAAGTTAATCCACAGTCACGGAACTCGACCACGGCTAACATGAGTAAATTAATTGTAATCGTTTACTGATCATAGGACGGGAATATTCAGCTCTTAAATGATTCGCATTGTTCAATATTGCTCCAAATTGTACTTGGGGCAATCTGCAGTATTTGCGTGCCATCTCAAAGTGCGATTTACCTTCGCTACGGGTTTATCCTTTAGTGAGAAATACAGCTACAAAACAGAACATAAAAATACAATAGGATCTAGTTTAGTTTCGTTTACGCTAGCGAAGTGAATATTCAGATAAGGCAAGAACGGGAGTGGTCCCAGAACTGAACCCTGTGGGACACCATTAGTAATTTGTCGCCATAAAAAAATCATTGTCATGTACAAGTAAGTTGTACTCTACAATATATATATTCATTGACGAAATTTGTTAGTAATCATGAAGTCTTTGTAGCCAGCAAAAGAGGGCAGTAAGAAAGAATAGAACGAGGAAGGTCACAAGCGCGCACGAACGAATTAGAATTCACTTTGCTATCTGTGCCACAAAGGTGCTTTAGTAGGAGGAGGAGGGGAACGAGGAGAGGGAAGGGTGGGAAGAGGTCGAAAAGTGGGAGGAAGGAATAGCGGGCGGGTAGCCCTTATTAATTTCAGCCTGGCAGCCGCTACTGGTAGGAGAAAGAGAAGTAGCAGCAAGAGAGAGAGAGAGAGAGAGAGAGAGAGAGAGAAGAGCGAGAGGAGAGTGGTAGATAGGGCTGTGCCGGGAGATTTACACTGGCGATACGCGTTAATAAATAAGCAGTCGCGAGCCCGCGATAACCCGGTCCGAAATGGCGTGATGTATGCCCGCCGGCCGGCCGGGGGCGGAGGCAAAGTGTGTAATATCTGTACGCCGGCCGCCGGGGGCCAAATTCATTTTCCGAGCGGCGCCAAGTAGAGCACAGCGGCGCTGGGTAGCGCGGCCGGAGGGGGCGGGGGCGGGTGTCGGGGCGGGCGGGGGTGGACAGCAGGAAGCCGCCACGGGGGCGGGGAGGCAGTAAATTGGAATCCGCCAGCGGCCGGCGTGACCGGCGGCGTGGAAACGGAGTAATTTGAGCCCGCGCCCGGCCTTATGACACGCGCGCGTGCGTATGCGCGCCGCGCCGGCCACGCAATAACGCACGGGGCGCAGGTGCCGCTCGCCGACCAATTCGCAGGCGCAGTCCCAGAAATTGTTTAATGCCGAATCGCGGCAGCCGGCGATTAATGATGCAGCCGGCGGCGCGGCCCTGTGCTGGCCACAATCCCCGCCGAACATATACGTCGCGTTCGGCAGCGGCAGGCGAGAAATGTTGCCGACAGTGTCACGCCAATTGCTCTGCGCGTAGCACCCTGTCGGTTGACGAATTACGCTACGCTACTTTCTATTGCACAGTAGACGGGGTACCTAGCATCCGTACTTTTAGTGTGCTTTCTCAAAATATGCTTTACCTTCGCTACACGCTTATTTATTGCTAAGAAACACAGCTACAAAAAATCCAGCAGTATCGGATTCAGTTTCGTTTACAATTTCCAAGTGAGAGTACGGATATACAGGGTGAATCACCTAAAACTTATGCCGCAAAAATTGCGAAAGTCGAAGGTGCTACTGGTGTGCGATTTTTACACAATTTATTGGTAGTCAAGAACACGTATTGTTTGCCAATAAACAGATTGTAACGATACTTAGAAAGCGTATTTTTTGTGCAAACATACACTTTTTAAAATGGAACAACGCCTATTGACATTAACAAACTAAAGTAGGGTAAATTAGAATGTTAGTGGTCTTTGTTGCACTATTCTAGTGAGTCGTTTACAGGATATCGTATTTTGAGAAGTTTCCACTTCGAAGCTCGTTTGTGCCATTCAACCTGCGTACTTGCTAGGTATGACGTTGTTACTTTTCTTGCAGTGTGCTCACGTGTTCCTTGAGTGCATGGTACTCAGTTAATGTGTGACAGCCCAAGCAGTGGGTCGTGAATGGAGACGAGATTTACCAATGCAGTTATCAACCTCTTCAACGAGTCACGTGAAAGTAGTAGTGTAACAGGTAGACGATGAAAGAGAGGAAACAAGAGACGACAGAAGAGCAGAGAATGTTTGTACAAAACTGCACTTTCTAAGTATTATTGCAATCCCTTTGTTTGGCTAATAGGACGAGCCCCTGACTGCGAATCCATTCTGTGAAAACCGCACATCAATAGCACTTTCCATTGCCGCAATATTTGCTGTGTAAGTTTTAGCTGATTCACCCTGTATAGCAAGAACAGGACTGGTCCCAGAATTTAACCCTGTGGAACACCAGTAGTAGTTTCGTTATGAGATCTGGATGAGCTATCTAACATGACACCTTGGTTCCTATCAGCTAAATACGGAGTAAATGAATTATCCAGTGTTGGCCAGCGGTCCCAAACTTTACCTCTGGCGGAATGCTTTGAGAACGCCGGTACTCTCATGGAACATTTTGTTTGTTTTGAAATTAAGTAAAATTTTTAAAAAATGAGAAAAATTTGTTGTACCTAGTGATTACTTGAATTTTAAATCACAAATAATAACACAGAATGATAATAAAATTTTTTAATAAATTAGTATCGTCAAAATGTCGAAAGAACGTCATCCTATTAATAGCGTGGAGCACGTATTCACTTCCAGCGGAAGATGAAATCACTTTTCAGTCATCAAATAAAATTTGAGATTTACGAGAAATATGCACAACTGGATCTAACCGACAACGAGTGAAGAACACAACTATAGAACCCTTGTTAAGTTTATGTACGCGTGAAATAGGGAGGTACTGCCAAATGTCCAAGAAACGGTAGTGCATTCCAACTTTGGCATTTAAATAGTATGTTTGTTTGCACGACCATCTTCAGCGGTAGATATTATTATTGGCTTTTGCGTATTAGGTTAGGTGCAGTTGAAGTGTCTGTTTCTCCAGACGAGTTTCAATTTTATTTATAAAGTATCTTTGTGATCATTCTCGAAATATGATACAGATAATATGCACCTGCATTTTGATACTTATAGGTTAAAAGCAATATTTATTTATAAAATTGATGCAAAATTGATTACAGTATTCTGAAGTTGAAATTACTGCCCTAGAAAGTGAAATGTAATATTTGGTTTAGGTGTCCGCGAAAGAGCAGCGTTTTTACAGTGTTATTTTACAGAAAATGGCTCTTATGTGATTTCTATAGTCAAATTTTGTTTCTTGTACCTACATTGCACCATAGCAAAATTGGAATTCATAGAACCGCAATGTTGGGTTTGTTAGAGAGGAACGGATGTTGGACAGCATCTTGATGTTGAGAAATTTCTGAATTTGGAAACAGACACAGAGAGAAACAAAACTTATTTTTGGACAGGTACAGTACGTCTGAACCTGAAATATTACCTCCACGAAAGCGAAACGTATCAAAACCTACGTTAAACCTGTGAAGACGCTATTCATACATTGCCGTCATTTACGATAGTTATGTTTATGTAACAAGAATGACGCCCGATTAATGTGCAGTTTATTAAAAAAAAATTGAAATGAAATGATACTGCTCTAATATTTTTTTATTACACCGTATCATCGCATGTGTCTCCACAAACGATTACCAGTTTCGTTCATATTGTGAAGATCTCCAGATTTGTCAAAACAAATAAAAGACATGCAAAGTTGAATATTAAATAACTAATCTAAAACATGTGTTACTGTGAGTTAACTATAAATAGCATGGAAATCAGCAAATTTTGTTCACATTTCCTGTCACCTCACACATACAACACATAATTCTGTTTTCAATTATTCAGTTATTTTCACAATTATCAAATCTGAGCTAATCACATAGCTATACCTCATACACTGTAACAGCAGGCGACATCATGGAAAAGACTAAAATTGAGACATCGTAAGATAACCATTGCTGTTTGGAAACAGCTTATTCTCGAAACAGGGAAAGAAATTTTGTGGAATAATGACTGTTGAAGCCTTGTTTTATCATGAAACAGAGTTAATAAGTTAGATGAAGTGATGATAATCCTTGGAAGTTCTTCGCAGTTTCTATGCGCTACGCGTAAAACTAATGTCCTGTGGAATTGTGCAGCGTGTACCCTACCGCCACCGAAAAAACTTTGAAGTACGAGTAATTTAGTAACATATTCAGAGTATTTTGGAACAAGGGACCTACTCTCAGACAATATCCCTGGACAATTTCCGAAATTCGAGAGACACTCATGCTCGCTCATTTTCCTATGTACCTGTATGAGGCATGTGACACTACAACCTTCAAAAAGCTTCAGTGTATCGACGAAACAATAAGTCGTCAACAAGGTGCAGGCTGCGACTTGATAAAATGGCTCTGAGCACTATGGGACTTAACTTCTAAGGTCATCAGTCCCCTAGAACTTCGAACTACTTAAACCTAACTAACCTAAGGACATCACACACATCCATGCCCGAGGCAAGATTCGAACCTGTGACGGGAGCGGTCGCGCGGTTCCAGACTGTAGCGCCTAGAACCGCTCGGCCGCCTCGGCCGGCGCGACTTGATAATGTGGCCAGAGAACAACTGACTTGCCGGACTTAGCATTTGGGAAACTTCGGTTGTTTCGAGGGACGACATATGGTGCGCCATGAACTGCGAGCTAGATTTCCTCCTCTTTTTGCACATTTAAGTTTTACAACCTGACGCATCCGGCCGCATACATTGGGTTCCGCACACAAAGAGCCGGTGGTTATCGCGCCACAAATTATTCCGGGCAAAGCTTCCTGTAAGCGAAGGAGCAGCGCGAAGTAGTTAATGCTGCCCCTCAATTAACGCATTCGCATGCGAGTTAGTGAGTTTGCGGGCTGGACGAAGAGTTCAGGTGCGAAACAGCGGCTAGTCGCTGTCCGGAGTTGTGTGACACGTCGCTGTTTATACGTTAGCAGGCCTGGCCAGTTGCTAAGTGGGAAAAGCGCAGCCCCCGGCGGGGCGGAGAGTAATGGCGGGAATTGCTGTGCACGATGCGTGCGGCATTCGCGCCGCGGTGCGTGGCGTGCGTTTCCATGCAAAGCGGCGGCGTGAGAGCGCACCGCGCCGCCTATCGGCCGGCGGGCATCGCCTTCCCGCAGATACATCAGCGCCAGCAGAGGCCGAGCATTGCTATGCGCGCACAGCACAGTACACACGGTACTGCGGGCCGCCTAGGCAGCGCCAGTAGCCAGCCACAACCGCTCCTCCAAGCGCCCTTTATCTCAGCGCACCCTGATAAACCCTCCCATCACATCGCACTTTCTTCAGTAAAAATTGGCCAGATGCGAGTAGCACTCGCGCTCCGAGGGTTCCCTGCAAACTTAATTACGTATATGGACATTTCACCCATCCCTGAAATCGAGAATCCCGACTACTTTTGCCTCTTACCGACACTGATACTGGCAAGGTGACGGTTCCGGGATTTCCAAGACTTTCGAATGTTTTAATTTTATGGTTGCATTAGGATAACAAACACAAAAGAAATTTTTTTCGTGTGCTGTAGTGAAAAATTAATAATTTTCCAATTTTTCCCATTTACTTGTTCTGTCAAACCTTGTTTCTTGCCAAATTCTATAATTCTGGGTCAACCGAAAGGACCCTATAGCTTCAGATGAGTGAGTTTGCGAGTATCAAAATGTACGACATACGAGGTGTGGAGAAAAGCAATGACACTGATTTTTCATCTACCAAAGTTCTTATATTTTTGAATCAATATTGTCCCCTTCGAAGTAGTCCCCTTCGGCAGCCACACACCGACCGAATCGTTGTTCTCACTCTTGATATCAGCGTTTAAAGTCGTTATCGCGAATCTCTTGCCCAACGTGAAGTCCCGAGCTACTGGAAAAAAGCGCAGGTGACGCCTGTATATAAGAAGGGTAGAAGAACGGATCCTCAAAATTACAGACCAATATCCTTAACATCGATTTGTTGCAGGATTCTCGAACATATTCTCAGTTAGAATATAATGAATTTCCTTGAGACAGAGAAGTTGCTGTCCATGCATCAGCACGGCTTTAAAAAGCATCGCTCCTGCGAAACGGAACTCGCCCTTTTTTATCATGATATCTTGCGAACCATGGATGAAGGGTATCAGACGGATGCCATATTCCTTGACTTCCGGAAAGCGTTTGACTCGGTGCCCCACTGCAGACTTCTTAAGTAATAGAACCCAGTACATTGTCCTCGATGGTGAGTGTTCATCGGAGGTGAGGGTATCATCTGGAGTGCCCCAGGGAAGTGTGGTAGGTCCGCTGTTGTTTTATATCTACATAAATGATATTTTGGATAGAGTGGATAGCAATGTGCGGCTGTTTGCTGATGATGCTTTGGTGTACGGGCAGGTGTCGTCGTTGAGTGACTGTAGAAGGATACAAGATGACTTGGACAGGATTTGTGATTGGTGTAAAGAATGGCAGCTAACTCTAAATATAGATAAATGTATATGAATGCAGATGAATAGAAAAAAGAATCCTGTAATGTTTGAACACTCCATTAGTAGTGTAGTGCTTGACACAGTCACGTCGATTAAATATTTGGGCGTAACATTACAGAGCGAAATTAAGTGGGACAAGCATGTAATGGCAGTTGTGGGGAAGGCGGATATTCGTCTTTGGTTCATTGGTAGAATTTTGGGAAGATGTGGTTCATCTGTAAAGAAGACCGGTTATAAAACAATAATACGACCTGTTCTTGAGTACTGCTCGAGCGTTTGGGATCCCTATCAGGTCGGATTGAGGGAGGACATAGAAGCAATTCAGAGGCGGGCTGCTAGATTTGTTACTGGTAGGTTTGATCATGACGCGAGTGTTACGGAAATGCTTCAGGAACTCGGGTGGGAGTCTCTAGAGGAAAGGAGGCGTTCTTTTCGTGAATCGCTACTGAGGAAATTTAGAGAGCCAGCGTTTGAAGCTGACTGCAGTACAGTTTTACTGCGGCCAACTTACATTTCGCGGAAAGACCACAAAGATAAGATAAGAGAGATTAGGGCTCGTACAGAGGCATATGGGCAGTCATTTTTCCCTTGTTCTGTTTGGGAGTGGAACAGGCAGAGAAGATGCTAGTTGTGGTACGAGGTACCCTCCGCCACGCACCGTATGGTGGTTTGCGGAGTATGTATGTAGATGTAGATCCACTGGTAGGGCCTTTAAAATGTCGGCTACATTCTTTTCAATGTTCTCCAGAATCTCAAAACGACGTCCCTTTAAAACTTTTCCCAATTTCGACAAAAGAAAAAAGTCAAATGCAGGATGAAGTGAATAGGGGGTGGGGGATTAGCAGGAATGCCTTTTGTGGTCAAAAATTCCGCGATGGCAGCAGGCGTGTGACATGGGGCGCTGTCATGATGCAGCATCCACTTGTCTGCAATGTCCGGTCTCATTCGATTGACTCTTTTCCTGAGCTTTTCAAGGACATCTTTGTAAAACACTGAGTTGAACAGTTTGTCCATCAGGTACAAATTTTTTAACGGACGCACCCATTCGACTTTTCCGTCACTTTTTGAAGTTGAAGTCTCCCTGAGCGATTTTCATCTTCAACGTGTTCTCGGCCTTCCAGAAATGATATGTTGAAGCGAAAAACTAATGCTGTTGGCGAGGAATGCTCCCCAAAGGCCTGTTTCAACTTTTCAAAGCCCACGCTCGCGTATTCTCCAAGTTTAACACAAAACCTGAAGGCATAACGCTCCGCTAAATTCCGCTGTTTCATTTTCGTAACACACAACACAAACACAACTTCACTGATGGCGCTGTCAATAATACACATTACGGCTGTACGGTGCTGAAACTCAGACTGAACATCTGGAAGAGATGGACACATCGGTCTACACAAGTCGAACACTACAGCGCGGCCAAATCGCCCGCGTTGCTCTCAGTCTCATTACTTTTCTCACACTCCTCGTAAATGGCCGTGTCTTTTGAATGCAATGACCTAGAGGCTTACATTTATTGAGACAGCCAAGGGGCTATAGACCTTAGTATGCGACATAAATTTCAGCTTGATACGTCTAGTCGTTCCTGAGAAAAAGTGGTATGGACGGGCAGACACAGCCGGATAGCAACTGACCATTTTTTTCGTGTGATATAATTACGAATTAAGAATTTTCACATATTTTCCTTTACTTGTTCTGTGAAACCTTGCTTCTTGCCACAGTTCATGATTCTAGGTAAATGAGAAGTACCATATAGGTTTTGATGAGTGAGCTCGCGAGTATCAAAATACGTGACATAAATAAGCGAATGTTTTGATTGCACTGACTTAGAAGCTTCAATTTTTTACACCTCTAAGGGAATGTAGACATTAATATGTGTAATAACTTTCAGCTTGATACGTCTTCCCATTCCTGATAAAAACTGTTTTTAACAGTCAGACGGACAACAACTGAGGTATGGACTCCTAAAAACTAAATTGACACATCATTGCAGATTAAAACTGAGTGACTCCGGAACCTTACCTTTCGCGAGCAATTCTCTTGTCGATTAAATTATCCTAGCGCGTCTCACGACGCACCTCACAACTTCTGCCAATACTTCCCTCACTTTCTCTGCCTCGTGATGACTGAGTGTTGTGTGATGTCCTTAGGTTAGTTAGGTTTAAGTAGTTCTAAGTTCGAGGTGACTGATGACCATAGATGTTAAGTCCCGTAGTGCTCAGAGCCAATTGAACTTCTCTCACTTCACAGACTTTCTCCTGGATACCTCGTGGGACATCCCCGAAAGAAAGGATATTCTGGATAAATACCTTAGTCACAGCCTCGGATACTGTTGGCAGCGTCTCAGAGAGCGGGACCGGCGGCCCGATATACCTGCAGCAGGCAGCGAGGATGCCACAGCAGGGTGGACACACGGCCTTTTTCGCCATTTCAGGTCACTTGGCGTGATCCCGTGGCCTTTGGATAAAACTGCCCGACCACGACAGCAACCCCAGTGTTGTATTCATTCTACATAGTTGCGAAATACACGCCACCTGCCCTCTTGTTGACCATCTACACTGCGGCTCTGTTTGGTGGTTGTCTAGATTTCTCACAGCAGTGCAACGGACTTCGGCTTTATTCATTGACTTGCAATGTTTCACGGTGTTCACTGTTTGTTTAGCACCGGCTAGCCACAAGTTTGCGTTGTGCACCGAACTCAGTCTGTGTCGAAATTGTAACTAGTGTTTTTGTTCACGTAAGGGAACGGTAGCACTGTACTAATACATGCGATTTCCTTTCTTCCAGGAGAGCTAGCATCACAAAATATGGAGGAGAACTCTTGAGAATTTCGGACACTGGGAGAGACGTGCTGGCGGAAGTAAAACTGCGAAGCCTAGTGTTGAGTCCTGCCTGGTTACGGATTAAAGATTATATTATGCCATCAGTAGTATCCGGACACTTATTAGTGAGCATTATTATGATACACTCTTCGCCTTTATGAAGGCTTGAACTCTGCTGTGAACGCTTTCAGTGAAGTGTCTTTTTGTCTGTGGAGGGATGCCAACCCATTCTTTCTCAAGAGCCGAAACCAGAGAAGGTAGTGACGTTGGACGCTAGGCTCTGGAGTTAACTCGGCGTTCTAACTCATCCCAAAAGTGCTCCCTTGGGTTCAGTTCAGAGCCTTGTGTAGGCGAGTCCACTACAGGAACGTTATTGTCCAGAAACCATTGCCTCATAGACGTTGCTATGTGAGAGAGTGTCTCGTAATGCTGATACAAGCATTGCCTCCGAACTGTTCCCCTATTGTATGCAGTACACAACGCTGTAAAATGTGTTCCTGTTTCTTCGTATTCACCATTTTCCTCAGCGCAATAACTGGAGCGCACCATAACCACGGAAAACACTCTCATACCGCAACACCACTTCCTCCGTATTTCACTGATGGCAGGTAACGCTCTACATGCATTCGCCAAACCCGAACCCTTCCATCGGATTGCCACAGGGTACAGCGTGATTAATCACTCCAAATCACTCGTTTTCAAAAATGGTTCAAATGGCTCTGAGCACTATGGGACTTAAGTTCTGAGGTCATCAGTCCCCTTGAACTTAGAACTACTTAAACCTAACTAACCTAAGGACATCACATACATCCATGCCCGAGGCAGGATTCGAACCTGCGACCGTAGCGGTCGCGCGGTTCCAGACTGTAGTGCCTAGAACCGCTCGGCCGGCTCACTCGTTTTCATTGATCCTACTGTTCATTGGTGTCGCTCATTATACCACCTCAAGCACCACTTAGCGTTAACTGCAGAGATTTATAGCTTGTGATGAGTACCTCGACCATAGAACCAAGTCCTTACTACCTCTCTACGGACAATCACTGCGCCACTTGGATTGCTGTTAGCACTTCGGAACTCCCAAGTGTTTTTTTTCCGTTGATTTCTCGCGATTTTTTACAACCACACTCCGGAATGCTCCACGCCCCTCTGCGTCAATAAAGGAGGGCTGCCTCACCTTGTTTCAGTTGTGGTCGTTCCTTGGCGCTTCCGCTTTACAGTAGCATCAGCAACGGTCGACCTGGGCGGCTTTAGAAGGGCCGAATTGTCCCTGATGGAGCTGATGCTCAGATGACATCCGGTGACTAGCCCACTTCAAAGTGACCGGGCTCCCCTAACCTGCCCATTATGCTGCTGCTACTATTACTATAGTGACGTCACAATACTCCCCGCCTCCCTTTATACTAGGAGGTCCGACATGTCATATCTAGTGGTCAATTCTGCATTACTTAGGGCTGTCAGAATACTTCCGATCAGATTGGTTAGGAGAGTAGGTGGTCAAAGCTCTACAAGCCGGCCATAATTGCGGGTCGCGGGTCGCTGCCGCGAAGCCAGGCAGCAGCAGGTGTTTGCGCTGCTAACAGGATCTGCCGGCCAAAGCCGATCGCTGCTGCTTCTGCGTGCTGGCAGCGCGCCAGCGGCGCCCATTCAGCCGCGTCGCCACCCACGTCTCATTGTTACCAGGCCTGAGGCGTACACCGTGGTAAAAACGCTACCGAGATGCGACGTCTGCTGGCGACTTAAGTACGGAAGGGAGATCAGGGTCTAATGTTCCATCGACGACGAGACTAATAGTAATGCAGCACAAGCACGGGTTGAGAAAGTTTGGGCCATACCAGCAGTCACGCAACAATTTAAGAAATTAAAAATCACATGAACACCCAAATCTGTATGCCGGGACGGGGATCTGAACCACCGTCTGCCGAGGATCTCGCTCGCTAGGTACCTGTACAATGAGACAGGTCTGCTTCAGTAAGTATTTCGTTCACCGCTGCCACGGCTATAGGAAGAAATTTACCCGAGGTGCGAAAGGGTGTTTAACTGTTTATACAGGTTGCAGTATCTTTAAAGGAGGATATAAAAAGAACATCAACAAAAGCAAAACGAGTATAATGGAGTGTAGTCGAATTAAGTCAGGTGACGCTGAGGGAATTAGATTAGGAAATGAGACACTTAAAATAGTAAAGGAGTTTTGCTATTTGGGGAGCAAAATAACTGATGATGGTCGAAGTAGAGAAGATATAAAATGTAGACTGGCAATGGCAAGGAAAGCGTTTCTGAAGAAGAGAAATTTGTTAACATGGAGTATAGATCTAAGTGTCGGGAAGTCGTTTCTGAAAGTATTTGTATGGAGTGTAGCCATGTATGGAAGTGAAACATGGGCGATAAATAGTTTGGATAAGAAGAGAATAGAAGCTTTCGAAATTTGGTGCTACAGAAGAATGCTGAAGATTAGATGGGTAGATCACATAACTAATGAGGAGGTACTGAATAGAATTGGGGAGAAGAGGAGTTTGTGGCACAACTTGACAAGAAGAAGGGATCGGTTGGTAGGACATGTTCTGAGACATCGAGGAATCACCAATTTAGTATTGGAGAGCAGCGTGGAGGGTAAAAATTGTAGAAGGAGACCAAGAGATGAATATACTAAGCAGATTCAGAAGGATGTAGGTTGCAGTAAGTACTGGGAGATGAAGAAGCTTGCACAGGGTGGGGTAGCATGGAGAGTTGCATCAAACCAGTCCCAGGACTGAAGACCACAAGAACAACAACAACAGGTTGCTCTAAAATTTCCTTTACAACTTCGGGGAGTTGTAGATGGGACTGAGCAGACAATATTTAGAATCGGAACCCACGTCCAGAAAGTACCATTTCCGTGCTACAGCCATTTGTAAATATGTTTTGAAAACTGGAAATTTGTGGTAAGGAGCATGGGACCAAACTGCTGAGGTCATCGGTCCCTAGGCTTACACACTACTTAATCTAACTTAAACTAACTTACGCTAAGGACAACATACACACCCATGCCCGAGGGAGGACTCGAACCTCCGACGGGGAGAGCCGCGTGAACCGCGACAAGACGCCCCAGACCGCACGGCTACCTCGCACGGCCGAAACATGTTTGTTACATAGGTGTGCATCAGGGTAGTCATGGTATGCGGTGCTTACTTCGGATTGACTGATGTCATTTGACGTCTTACCTACCTCTCTGACCTGATTCACGTATCAAGACATGTGGTTCCAGTATGACGGCGCATTCGCTCACTTTTCACGTCATGTTCGTTTACATCTGGTCCAACTATTCGGATACAGATGGATAGACCGAGGTGGTTCAGTCGCATGGCGTCCGCGATCATCGGATCTGAGTCGAATAAAGAATTTGGTTTATCAGACTCCTCTGGAGACAAAGAATATCTGGTGGGACGAGTTGTGTCCGCTGCAGGACAGATCGCAGAGACAATAGGTGTGACAGAGCGTGCGTACCACAACATCATTCGTAGATACAATGTTTCGCTCCGATCTTGGTGGTCGCCACATCGAACCTTACTTTTAGTGGATGGGAGTGTTAACTCTTATTAATGAGTGGAATTGTAAAACAAGTGATGTACTGTGTCACACCTAATAAATTACTTGCAAAAGTAGTTGCGTTGTCAATATGTTTTCAAAAAAGTTGTAGCATGAAAACGGTACGTTTACGGATGTGGGTTCTAATTCAAAATATTATCTGCTCAGTCACTTCTACAAGTCCTAGAAGTTTGTAAGGCGAATTTTAGAGCACCCTGTGTGCATCTCTGATGGAAGTGTAACGGTTACCGATACCGTTGTGAATTACTCTCGCAGTATCTGTGGAAAACGATGTATGATGTGTTGAACATCATAGGTGATCTGCATTTACAGCTTCACTGTGCAGGTCCTTTTATAGTGTGTGGCGGAAAGTACTTGCGGTACCATTGGTATTTCCCATCTTTCTTATTCCATGAACAAGTCATTTGTGGGAAAGGCGACTGTCGGTATTCCTCCGTATATGGTCTCATTTCTATAATTTTTTCCACCAAGATGGTAATTTCGTGAGAAGTGTGTTGCAGGAAGTAATATGGCGCTTGACTCTCCTTGGAACTTACGCTCTCGGGATCTAGACAAAAAAAAAACTCCTCCATGCCTCAGTGATACACAGTGTTTCTCTTGTAGTGTCTGGAACTGGACAAGCATCTCCGTGATGTTCACCCGCTAGTAAAGGTCCCAGACTGAGGAATAGTATTCATGAACTGATAGAATGACTGTTTTGTAAGCCACTTCTTTCGTAGATAAATTACATTTCCACAAGATTCCTCTATTGTTTCTCAGCTTGTTATCAGCGTTTGCTACAACTAGTACACGCGGTCATCCCACATTAGGTGACTCCGAATGGACCCTTCTACATATTTTACGGTCGTTACTGTTTCCGGTGGCCAACGTTCGTACTTAGCGGTCTGGCGGCTGAGTGCCATACGGAGGAACCTAGTTCAGTTTCTGGTACTGCCAGGGATTTTTTCTTGGTGAGAGTCTCATGATGACAGCTGAGAAGCTACCTGAGTGGCGAATAGCGGCTCCATGGTTTGCAAAGCCAATAACGGCCCGGAGATCGGTGTGCCAACGCCGCATCTTCATCCAAATGACGCCATTGGCAGAGGATGAAACGGCGGTCGGTCGATCCCGATTGGCTCGTCTGGGTCAGAACGACGGCGCTATGCTATACTATATGCAGTGATTTTTGTCCAATAGTGTATTTGGGTTCAAATGGTTCAAATGGCTCTGAGCACTATGGGACTTAACTTCTGAGGTCATCAGTACCATAGAACGTAGAACTATTTAAACCTAACTAACCTAAGGACATCGCACACATCAATGCCCGAGGCAGGATTTGAGCCTGTGATCGTAGCGGTCACGCGGTTCCAGACTGTAGCACCTAGAACCGCTCGGCCATCCCGGCCGGCAGTGTTTTTGGGTGCAACATTTGGTCTTTCTCCATACTTATGCACAGTGCTTTGCATTTATCTACATGGAGGTTCAATTGTCGATTCCTGCACCACGTATCGGCTCTCCAGAGGTTATCCTGCACTTCGCATGAAGGTCGCCTTCTGAAAGGTCTAGGGAACTACCGCCTACTCTACCACAACCTCCAGGCAGCCGCAGACTCGAGGGATGTAGAAGATTTTCTTAGTTGAAGGAATATGTGGATGGAGATGGACGTGTTCATCTAAGAAACAGCCTTGTGATTTTTCTAAGACGAGAAGCTACAGAAACCTAAAGGAGCACGACTAGACTTCGAGTTGAGTACTGCTCCTTCAGAATACAAACTGGTACCCCCTGAATAGACCTAAAACATTTTACTACCTCTATCAGTTAAAGTAGTAATTTTGGTCGGTCTAAGCACAAAATTCAGGAAAGTAAAGCAGTCTAGGCTTATCAGATGCATAGACCAGCACGTTGTATGTGATAAGAAATGACTCAAGCACGACAAGGCTGAGATGAATTCGATAATAGTACAACCAGGGCTTCAATGTCTTGTACCTTCACCTCACTGTTATGATCAAGGCAGCCAAAGTTCTATGTAAGCATCGAACTTGTCATACAAAATAGAAAGGCAATAGGTAAAATTCCCTGTGTCTAGATTGTACAGAAAGATCAGACTGCCGGATTTATTGCGGCTATCCGAAACTGCAAACGAAAAGAGACGAGTGTTGATGAGAAGGTGTCAGAGAGAAGTGTGGGTCTCATCTGAGTTCCTTCTCTAAACTAGGAGGACGTTTCTGAAGAGTGCACGCAAAGGCAGCTAGGTCCTTAACAACGTGTATACAAACAAGGTGCTAAATACCAGGGGCGTCGCTGTAGACGGACGCTGGTTGCGGCGACCGCCGCCGACGCCTTCCACCGCCGTTGCCGCCGGTGGCTAATGACAGAATTCCGGCGCTCGTGCTTGGCCGCGCTCCAAGCGACACGCCGCACGTCGGCTGTGTTATTCTCGCTTTATTACCGCCGCCGTCTGACAAAAAACCTCGCGGCGCGGCTCGGCCGCCTCGCTGTGGCCACCGCGTTGCCTAGCAACGTGTGGCTGTGGCACGCGCCGTATCTTCATCCCACCATCTTTGATGAGCCCATATGACTAACTAGCTACATACATCGAAAAGTGACGAAGGTCGAGGTGCTTGTTTAACGGTTCGAAGTGATGAAAATACTTTAGTGCGATATTCGGGCTGTATGGAAGGTGAGTTCCTCGGGAATGCCAACCCAAACCACGTACAACCGAGTCGCCTTTTGCAACAGTTTTAGAGTGATACAATAATTGCCATTTTTCACTGACTGCATGCGTAAGGAAAGATTGTGTGGGTAAGGAAAGATTGTGATCATAACTTTGTTCAGGGTCTAACAATCCTCCCACAACAAAGGTCAAAAATTAATTACGATTGTAGTGTTGCTCACGCTGCTAAATATTGCATTTTCGGGCAACAACCAAGTTATATTATGTGGCAGGTGTCATTAGAGCACAGTTAATAAAGTCATTTCTTGAAATAATGGATAAACTAGGCACTCATCTTTTCGTGTTTCCCACGCTGGTCTCGTTGTGAACTCATGGCTCAATCGTCGAAAATCTAGGTAGTGATGATTCCAAGCTCGGATGCAAAGAGGCCTAGGTGTTATTCTGCGATATTCAAAAGTTTTATATATGTGTTTTATAAACCAGTCTTGAAGATTAAACTTTTGCAAGTTAGGACAATGGTGATGTAAAAAAGTAATCAACACTCCGAATTTAAGTTACACTTCTTTTTTATTAGTTTTGTAACAATATCACGTAACTCGTTCCAAAACATTACTTCACAATATAAAACATACTTGAAAATATCTTCCTCACTGTTAAAGTTCACATTCCATAAACTGACTACAATTTGCGTCTTTTTTTAACATGATGACCAAAGCTTGGTTCCCTAATAACCGTTTACGCGCCCAAAAATCAGACTTACAAGTACGTCAAACATCATAGTGGTAAAAGAAAGAATGCACATAAGAATTATATCATTGCAATATATACATATCGATGTATCGAAGTACCTCTACATTAATGAAATCAAATCTGAATGTTGTCACAGAAATATGTTAACTATTTTACAGAAACACAGTATCGAGAGGTTGAGGTGAGGTGCCGTAATGGTTACGTAATTCAAGTACCATTACAAGGGGTACCACTGACTTCAACTTCTAATGGGAAGAGACAAGGTATTCTCATGCCACCGATGCTCTCTTCCACGACGCACCCACGATTCGTCCCATTCGACGATACCGCGGTAAGACCTTGGCTTTTGAGCCGTGCCGGCTCGTATCGATAGCGGTTGTCCACTGTTATCTGTGATAGTTACCCAGCAACGGGTTCAGCTGAATCCCACGAGAGTGCGCGATCTGTCCCCTTGCGAGGATTTTACAGGGTGCGCCGTGGAAGCTGGGATTGATTCTTTCTTGGCTTTCGGACTGGAGCGGATGGACCACGCACTGGGGCAGTGCTGACGCGCAAGATCAAGCGAACGTTCTGGCAGGACTCTAGTCTGCGAAAATATGTGGTAATCTGAGGTCTCCGGACTGAGGAAATCGCTGCTGTGGATTCCACCTTATATGTCAGCTGCCCCCACCAGAGTAATAAAAATTGGTGAGTGCGTTTATATACATTCGCTTCCGATGCTTCCACGTTCTGCAACCCGAGCCTGTTGACACCCATCCTAGCCAGTTTTGGTTAGGCTGTCAAGCTTTATCAGTCGCTGTAACGTCTGGTTCTGGTATCGTATTAGGTGCGTTGACCTGCCTTTGCTTCTCGTTATAGCAGGAGCCTATGAACTTGCATTAATTGATGGCTCTTCTATGTTTTGGAGCGTGACAAACCGATTAACCTTACCTGTTTCTTTTTTTTCTAGGGCTCAAAAATGTTATTTCATAAACTGTGCTGCGTGGTTTGGAACTTAAAAAACTGACTGACTTCACCTAGTGTTTTCCTAAAATCAAAATTGTAATTTCGTAAATTTTGATGGGTTCATCCCGCAGGTTAATCGCCCTATTAATTGTATTAGTCAAAATAACGCAGTTTTTTTAATGTTTGTTGATGTTTAATTTCTTTCTAGATACTTCTGCGCCCAAGAGGTCATGCAGGTGTACGTCATGTTTATTTGGTGAAAAATTGTTATGCCAAGGTTTTAATGATTTTCTCTTAAATGTATTTAATGTGGTAGCCAGAAACCTAAATGTGATCGTATTTACTCAAAAAACAAAATGTAAGATCACATCTGTCGAACCAATTAATTGCAAACTGGAAGTGTATGGAAAATTTATTCATCAGGTAGTGGCATTTAAATATCTTAGTATTGAACTATCCAGCAGTGAATATGTCGAAAAGGAAGATAGAGAACAACAAGCGAGAACAAACAAAATTGCGCGGGGCAAGGTGTTTAAAGATAGTATTTGGAAAAGCAAACATATAGGAAAAGACGCAAAATCGAGAATATGCAAATCAATAGTGAGTGCAATTATGACATACACAGTTGAGACCAGACCGGAAACATCAAAAACAAGAAGGCTTTTGAGAACTAAATACACTACTGGCCATTAAAATTGCCACACCAAGAAGAAACGCAGATGATAAACGGGTATTCATTGGACATATATATTATACTAGAACTGACATGTGATTAAATTTTCACGCAATTTGGGTGCATAGATCCTGAGGAATCAGAACCCAGAACAACCACCTCTGGCCGTAATAACGGCCTTGATACGTCTGGGCATTGAGTCAAACAGAACTTGGATGGCGTGTACAGGTACAGTTACCCATGCAGCTTCAACACAATACCACAGTTCATCAAGAGTAGTGACTGGCGTATTGTAACGAGGCAGTTGCTCGGCTACCATTGATCAAACGTTTTCAATTGGTGAGAGATCTGGAGAATGGGCTGGCCAGGGCAGCAGTCGAACATTTTCTGTATCCAGAAAGGCGCATACAGGACCTGCAACATGCGGTCGTGCATTATCCTGCTGAAATGTAGGGTTTCGCAGGGATCGAATGAAGGGTAGAGCCACGGGTCGTAATACATTAGAAATGTAACGTCCACTGTTCAAAGTGCCGTCAATCACGCCGTGTGATACGCCAGTATGGCGATGACGAATACACGCTTCCAATGAGCGTTCACCGCGATGTCGCCAAACACGGATGCGACCATGATGATGCTGTAAACAGAACCTGGATTCATCCGAAAAAATGACGTTTTGCCATTCGTCCACCCAGGTTCGTCTTTGAGTACACCATCGCAGGCGATCCTGTCTGTGATGCAGCGTCAAGGGTAACCGCAGCCGTGGTCTCCGAGCTGATAGTCCATGCTGCTGCAAACGTCGTCAAACTGTTCGTGCAGATGGTTGTTGTCTTACAAACGTTCCCATCTGATGACTCAGGGATCGAGACGTGGCTGCACGATCCGTTACAGCCATGCGGATAAGATGGCTGTCATCTCGACTGCTAGTGATACGAGGCCGTTGGGATCCAGCACGGCATTGCGTATTACTCTCCTGAACCCACCGATTCCATATTCTGCTAACAGTCATTGGACCTCGACCAACGCAAGCAGCAATGTCGCGATACGATAAACCACAATCGCGATAGGCTACAATCCGACCTTTATCAAAGTCGGAAACGTGATGGTACGCATTTCTCCTCCTTACACGAGGCATCACAAACAATGTTTCACCAGGCAACGCCGGCCAATTGCTGTTTGTGTATGAGAAATCGGTTGGAAACTTTCCACATGTCAGCACGTTGTAGGTGTCGCCACCGGCGCCAACCTTGTGTGAATGCTCTGAAAAGCTAATCATTTGCATATCACAGCATCTTCTTCCTGTCGGTTGAATTTCGCGTCTATAGCACGTCATCTTCGTGATGTAGCGATTTTAATGGCCAGTTGTGTAGTTCAAATTGCTCTGAGCACTATGGGACTTAACATCTGAGGTCATCAGTCTCCTAGAACTTAGAAGTACTTAAACCTAACTAACCTAAGGACATCACACACATCCATGCCCGAGGCAGGATTCGAACCTGCGACCGTAGCGGTCGCGTGGTTCCAGACTAAAGCGCCTAGAACCGCTCGGCCACACCGGCCGGCTTTTGGTAACCACGGAAATGAAAATTCTGTGAAGTATTAAAAGGGGAGACAGAGAAGAGAAAGCATTAGAAAAATGGTGTAAAGTGGGCTCCGTTAATGAGTGGTACATAAGAGAAAGAGCCGGCCGAAGTGGCCGTGCGGTTAAAGGCGCTGCAGTCTGGAACCGCAAGACCGCTACGGTCGCAGGTTCGAATCCTGCCTCGGGCATGGATGTTTGTGATGTCCTTAGGTTAGTTAGGTTTAACTAGTTCTAAGTTCTAGGGGACTAATGACCTCAGCAGTTGAGTCCCATAGTGCTCAGAGCCATTTGAACCATAAGAGAAAGCAAGAATGGAACCAACAAATAGGCAGGACGGATGAACGATATACTGTAGAAAGCGTAAGAAATAAATCACCAGCTGGCAAAAGAAATATAGCTGCCCAAAGAAAAAATGGAGCGACAACATCAGGGTAGACGCATGGATACTGAAGGAAACAAGCTTTAGCCTAGGAAGAAAGGAAGAAGAAGAAAACTCTTGTTTCATTACTTATCGATCCACCCTCGCACGTGTAGGCGTTACCAGCTGATTGCGATTGAAGGCGACTTGTCTGGCCGCCGCGCGTGTCGCGGGATGACGAGCAGGAAGGCCTGCTTGGGCAGGTCAATCGGCGACAAGTAGCCGCGGTTTCGCAGAGGTGTCGCTGGCCACAGCACCCGCCATAGTACCTACTGCCGGCCGCGGCAGGCGCTGGCGGCCGCCGTCATTAATTGATTATCGCGGCGGACGTTATTCCAATTGGGCTAATTGCTTTTTCGAAGCGGGTCGGGGAGGCTTGTCGCAGCTGGCACCCGGCCGTGCGCTACACGTCACGTCCATCAGGCTGACACGGGCCCGCTCATTTAGTCGGGCGCCGCGCAGGTTAACGCGAACGGCTCATTTCGCAACCTGTTCCGCTTTTTTATAACGGCGCTACTCTTCTAATATCGTTAAAGGCGGGAGCGGCTGTCGATCGCCTAATTGCGCGGACCCGCCATTTACGACGCGGCAGGCGGGGGAGAGACGCATTAGTATCCGTTGCTCATCTGGGGGACACTCTCGAGTTAAGAAATTAATGTGGGCAGACGGGAGGCGCGGTAAGCACCAGTGGGGAAGAAAAATAGCTAATTATACGTAGTTAGCGTCCAGTGAGATTGCGGTTTACGTTAGCTTTGGAACGCAGGCATCATAGTTAGCTACTGCGGAGCTGTATGAAGTGAGCGATGTCCACTGTCAGAGTACACGCCAGGGAGACGCTTGGTAGCAAAACGCGTAATCCACTTCTACGTCTACAGCTGCAAGTGCACACAGCAAGCATGGTGCTGTATGTAGCGGGATGGTACTCAGTGAACAGCAATTAACCTCTCTCAAATCAATTCGCGGATGCTAGGAATCCATTGCACCTGCTTCCGACAATGGTAAAATGAAATAGTCAACTGTGTGTCTGCTCGTTTTCCTTAGCACTGTCTTTTGAGTACCTAAGGACCGACTCCGTGACTGGAAGTATCCTCTGTTTTCATTACGAAAAAGGAAACTGCCTAGCAGTACATTTCATCACACCATGATCGAATTCGAGGTTTCAAAAAATGTTCAAATGTGTACAAAATCTTATGAGACTTAACTGCTAAGATCATCAGTCCCTAAGCTTACACACTACTTAATCTAAATTATCCTAAGGACAAACACACACACCCATGCCCGAGGGAGGACTCGAACCTCCGCAGGGACCAGCCGAAATTCGAGGTTTTTTAGCCTCATAATACGTCTTTGGTACATACTGGGTTTTTCACAGTTCCTATTATATTCTTGTGGTGTTTGTACAGAGCACTAATCTACTAAGACCATCTCCGGAAATGTACTGCTTGGATGTAAAATAAGTCCAGTGAGCTCTGACCTGTGTGCTACACACAACACATGACTTGAGCAATGTTTCGGGCGCTCATGGTCGAGTTCTCTCCAAAGTGACGAAGGACATCTTCTACAAAGTCAAGAGCGCGGCACGTCTGTGAAGTACCACAGTCAACCCTACTATTTGTGAATGTACCAGTTCATCGTGACGGCTAAGGTAGTGAAAACGAAAATGATATATTATGTAATTACAACTGGAACTCAAAACTAATTTCCAGACATGAATCCTTATCGACACTTTTATTTACTAAGTCCCCTCTACAACCTCTACAATAGTGTAATACGAATTGTAAAACACCATGCATACATCGAATCGATACAACTTATTGACATCAAACGCTCTTCAATAACGCACAATGCCACTCGGCGCCTCACTTCGTCAGTGGTGCTGTGGGTCCTTGGTTCGACAGGGGGACTAAAAGCCTTACGTGTGGATGACCCTGCAACAGGGAAAGTGCTATCGACGTTCCAAAGTGCCACAGTTGTTAGATACTGTATACTTCAGGTATTATTGTCGTCTGCTATTAGGATAATAAAATAGTTTCCTTCTATCCGGAGCAGCTGCAACACTTCAAGTGTTAGGACTCGAAAGAAACCTCCGACTGTTTTCCTGGAAATTCAATGAACGACTAACATCTTCGACAGGGCCACATTCCTTGACACAAAGCTGAGACATTTGGGACTAAATGCAGGGCTTTCACGTAGAATCTGCCAATGGGGAATTGCACGCTACCAGTCCTCCTCCCATTCCCGCTAAAATGAAGAAACTTTTAGACCAGGCTTCGAACCGGCCACTTCCCGAGTCGAGTGCCATAGCACAATCGTACCTTACCGATCCCATCTACGGATGCTGATACGTACACAATCTAATCAAAAGTGTGCGGATATCATAATGGCGAAGGGTGGACACCTTCCTCCCCTCACTACAGTCTGGAGTGATAGGCTGGAATGTTCCGTGCTCCCTAAGACGCCGGTCAATTGCTTCGAACGTCTTCCTGTCGGGACACCTTCGTTCTGGAAACCTGTCTCGATACAAACGTACCGCGCCACGGCTATTGCCCTGTGCTAATCCATACATCAAATGGGCATCTACCAACTCCCCATTTGTAAACATTGCATGTTCGCGATGAACACTAACCTGTTGATGATACGTACTGATGTGCTTGATGCTAGTACTGTAGAGCAATGAGTCGCATGTCAACACAAGCACCGAAGTCAACATTACCTTCCTTCGATTGGGCCAACTGGCGGTGAATCGAGGAAGTACAGCACATACTGACGAAACTAAAATGAGCTCTAACATGGAAATTAAGCGTTTCCGGACACATGTCCACATAACATTTTTTCTTTATTTGTGTGTGAGGAATGTTTCCTGAAAGTTTGGCCATACCTTTTTGTAACACCCTATATATTCACACATACACACGTCCCTCGTCCCGTAGCTGTCCCAACGTGATACGCCCGGATTAATGTCCACTAATAGACGGCCATGTACTTTTGATCAAGTAGTGGAAGTATGTCATCGATATTAATCTATTGTCTGATTTCAACGTATGTGATCTACCGGCAAGCTTCTCTTTGGCAACTGTCTTTCGACAACCTGCAGAGCGTGTCTATTGGTTGGCGGCGAAGTAGCAGCGGCTAACGTTGTTCTCTCTTGGCGAAGCGCCAAGATGCGGAAGGAACGGAACCGACGCGAGAGAGGGGTGAAGGCGGTAAAGAAGGCGGCGAGATGCTGATATAAAATTTGCAATCCCAGTCCCCGGCCGCAGTCTGCCTTATCTCCAGCTCGGGGCGAATCTAGGTGGTTCTGGCTGCGCTGCGGCGATGCGTAAGCGCTCGCCGGTGTATTAAGGCCGTAATGGCACCGGGGGCGAGCGCCTGATGAAGGTCGCATATTACCGCCGATATCCCCATTCCGGAGTTACGGGAAACGATGATGATCACGAGATGAGGCAATCAGGAAAATGAAATAACTTCTGCGTCGACTCCTCGTGCTCACGAACCCGCAATAAACTCCAGAAGCGCTCTCCACCCACGCAGTCTGCTCAAGTCAGAAGCACTCGAAAATGCTTCAACGGATGATACTGTTATACATGAGATTTACAGCGAAAGCATCAACAAGGAGCGAATTATTTTCATGAAATATTTTTTGTCCTGTAAGCAGTGACACCAGCGCAGAATTGTCGACGTACGGTAACATTTACAGAACAGTATTTGATGTTCCACGAGGAGATAGTCTATGAAACTTCTTCGTCCTAGGAGAATGAGCGATGTCCAGTTTTGTGAGAATGGAATGAAAAATCATTATTACAGCATCATAACGCAGCAGCCTAGAATTAGAAGGAAAATATATTTCCCTCCTTTTTTCTGTTCATGAGCCCTTCTGCGACTTTCTTGTTTTCTCTCATTATTACTACTATTATTGTTATTATTATTTAGTTTGACCCTCTAAATGGCCTGTAGAACCACTGGTTGGCCTTGGTCTTGAGGTTCTTATCTTCCCAAAGCTTCTTCACCCTGCTGTTTAAAAAAAGTCTGTCTTCATCTAGGACCTATGTTTTCTTTAGTTTCTGTCTTCTTTCGGTTAGGTGTTTTGGCGTGAACTTACGAGAGTCACTCTTCCGTCTGGATGTCATCCGCTTAATTGCTAGCGGGTCAACAACCATTTCCTTGACACTCTAGCCATTGTACTTC
The DNA here is from genome assembly GCF_023864345.2 of Schistocerca serialis cubense. Classification (NCBI taxonomy): domain Eukaryota; kingdom Metazoa; phylum Arthropoda; class Insecta; order Orthoptera; family Acrididae; genus Schistocerca; species Schistocerca serialis. Next base: position 266,093,491 of record NC_064643.1, read on the forward strand.
AGGTCCCATTTATGATGTTGAAAATGTTTTCCCCTAATTGTGAGTACTCCATTTGTGCTACATATCTATAAAATTTCAGGCATCTTTTCCGTGCAAAGGAACAATTTTTTTCCCTCAGGGAATATAATTCTTCTGAAATTTTTCGCACCGGCATACTTTCTTGCATCTTGGATCTGAAAATTTTCCGCAATATCTGTCATTCCATTAACTCGATGACATTGAGACCAGCGGTTAATGGTGATGTCTCAACTGTACTGAGTGCTTCTGAGAGAACGACTGTTTGGTAATAGCGTATTTTGACTTTGGTGGAAAGGGATTTCTTATCATTAGTATTTCAAATGATTATGTAAACCGTATGCAGTTATTCTGCACAAGTTTTATTACTCACCTTGTCATTCTCAGTTTTCCCAATAACTTTGCCTAACTTGTAAGTACTTGAAATGCTGAAGTTGACCGAGTTGCCATATTTCGTAGTGAGGGATTTCATGGGTGGTTGTTTGGGGTCCATGTGGTGTCTCTTCTGTCGTTCTTATACAAACACACTTGCTTTGTACCCATTAAACAAGACTGACAGTTAACTGATTAGTTATACACAAGAAAGACTTGACAATAGTGCTCCCACATTTGGCGAAGGCATATGGCAGTGTGCCGAAAGGTAAAATATGGGCTTCTTGGAAAAACGAATGTCTCACATGGTCTAATTGCAAACATTCAGATACTGTTTGATAATTATGGGAGCAGTGCACAAATAGGAGATGAGAAGTCGAAAGGGGTTTAAAAAAAGAGAGATATGTCATAGCATAGTTCCCTTTCATCAAAACTCCTCATCACACCCGTGGATATCATAACGAAATGGGGAAAGAAGACCTAAATGCTCTTGCACTTGCGGGTCACCTCTCCATTTTGAGTGAAACCAACGTGCATGTACAGAGGAAGGTGATCAGTGGAAGATCTAATTCAAAGAGTTCGGGTTAGATAAGAGCAAAAACAACAGAGGAAATGCGAACGCGTAGAACCCCCACTTCCTGTCACCCATTTTTAGAGGGTAAGAAGATTGGGAATGTTGACGTATCTAGGCAGAGTTATGGCAAATGACGGGAGGGGCAATTGTTTAGTTCTGATAAAGGTAATCAAAGGATCGAAATTCTTCAGTCTGATATGAAGACTTGTCTGGAATATGTGATCATGCGGGAAAGACTGAGTGCAGAGGGACTGAGGTGATTTGGTCATGTGAAACGGATGCCGCCTAACCGAATTCTCCATCAGTTCTTGGAAAGAAATCAGCCGGGACGAAGAGCAATTGTGCGTCCAAGAAAGAGCTGACACGTCCACCCCTCTACTGGACCAAATTAAAGACTCTTGAATGGAAACGAGAGAGATGGGATACTGTGGTGAGGGAGGAAGTATACCAAGACGGAAACAGGTGGAACAAATCGTTTGGAAACATACTACCCGGATAGCTCAGTGGACCGGCTGATGACAACGAATGAAGTCCCATGTCACAAAATGGCTCTGAGCACTATGCGACTTAACTTCTGAGGTCATCAGTCGCCTAGAACTTAGAACTAATTAAACCTAACTAATCTAAGGACATCACACACATCCATTCCCGAGGCAGGATGCGAACCTGCGACCGTAGCGGTCACGCGGTTCCAGACTGAAACGCCTAGAACCGCACGGCCACACCGGCCGGCTCCCATGTCACAGGCTGAAAGAAGGAGAACCAGGTCAGCACACGTGACCCAGCTGCTGCTGAGAAAGATCGTTGGTGACGGTAATAAAAATATTAACAGGACGGTCGCCGAGGTAATTAAGTGTAATTATATAGCGGCTGCTCGGCGTGCAGCGGGCCGCTTTCACAGAAACACTCAGCGCGGGACTGCGCCGTATGCGTTCGACGAAAATCCGAGCAGTCAGCGGCTGTGACCGACTTACTTCACATCTGAACTCACCCACTGCCAGCTCGCGCAAATCAGCCTACAAGCTACACTGTCAGTACTAAATGTGGTTTCGAAGTTCAGAGTTGCGCATTTTGTTGAGTAAACCAGTAAGCACTGGTTCAGTGACGCAGGGAAGGGCGAAGGAAATGGTTTGGCCTTTGCTAAGGAACTACACCATCACTGAAGTGGACGCCGTTAGCAGACACCTCAAAAAACACCACTCATTATAGTCGGAAAGGGACCTTTAACTACGTACCGAGCGAAATGGTTCAGCGTTTAGCACGCTGGACTCTCAACGAAGTTCGGGTTCTCGCCTGGACATCGAGATATACCTACCCGTGATTTCTGTCTCTTAAGACTAATGCCAGGCTACGCAATAGCCGGTTTCCTGCCCCATCCTTGTCCTGTCCAGCTCTCTCATTATCACGTCGTCGACAGTTCCTTGAAACCTACTCTTCCTCACTTCACCTGTTGCCTTGCATCCCGCTTATCTGTAGTTTGAGTCCAACGACCTAACAACAGCATTCTCTTATTCGGCTTGAAACGCAGAGACAAGACTTTTCTTCTTTGCTTCACCTACAATTAATTCGCACATTTTAAATTTCCTGACAGATTAAAATTGTGTGTTGGACGGGAGCTCGAACAAGAATCATTGCTTTTTGCATGAATCGCCATAAGGTCCATATTAAACTGTCGAAATATTTTGACAACTCTTTATGAAAGCTAAGACGAAACCTACTTTTATAATAAATATGATAAAAGTACCCCAATACACAATGAAAAATATTATAAAACGTCTTTATAAAAAACGTTTGCAAAAGTGCTTTCCTATCTCCACAGACTCTACGGGTCACTTCCCTAAAAAAATCTCCCGCTCTTCTGTCTTATATACTTTTGCAAGAGTGTCAAACGTCTAACAATGTGGGTCCGAATGAAAACTCGTGAATAACCGCAAGCTCGAACTGTTTTGCAGTTGAGAACCTGAACTATAAGTAGTACACAAAGACATTTTCCTCACTGACTTTGCTTTTCAGCTTCGGATAGTGTATACGACCGTCTATGTACAAAGTTTGTCTCGGCTCCATTATGTTGTGAAAGGCATGTCTTAGGAACATATTTGTGGTATCGTCCAGAGACACAGATCCCACATCAAAAACGGCAATGCGAATCGGTACCACAGACATTAGCGAAGGCTCGTTACAATCCACAATGATGTACGGGAGACCCTCCAGAAGACACCACCTCCGTCCCAGGAACAGCAGTGCCCCCACACTGAGGTCAACATAGTGTTGAGCATGCAGGAGGTCGACCCCAGTTCGAGACCTCAACTACAGGCAGTCAACATCATCGTATAGGATCAATGAATCATGAAAGTTTCAGGTGAACTTGTAGTGTTGTCAATGTTGAACATTGTGTACCTCAAGAGAACAGTTTCTTAATTAGTGCATCAAGTGATGCTTTGTTAGCCCATGACAGTCGTAAATTACCCTTATAGCAAGGAAGTGTTTCAATGTTAAGTAAATCTTTTATTCATTCATGTAGTAAAGTGAACCAATATTTCATGCGTTCTACTTTAATGAGCCTTCTCCCAGAACAATGAAAGAATTTACAGTTGTAGCTGGACGAAAGTAGTTTCGCCTGTTCACAACAGTATTACTTTAGTTAACGAGGGAATAATTCAAAAGCATATGAACTGCTTTTCTATATCTTTGTTGGTCTCTGGGCAGAGATGCTACATGAGAAATTTACGCGTCTTTGGGATAGTAATGTAGATTTCTATAAGATGGCAAAAGGGGCAATGATATTTGACTTGAGTAGTTACAAAACGCAGGTGCGTTGTAACAACTACAGTGCGTTCAATAATTACAGTAAGCTGTAGTCTCCCCAGATTATCAAAGCACTGAAACTACGTTAAATACATTTACAAGAGCATGTAGACACACTTAAAATCCGTTGCGAAGTCCTTCTAATGACGAAGTCACTTTTTGTGGAGCTATATCTGTGGTATCAATTACAAACTGTAACATGTTAATACCGAATTACGAAGATTAAAAATGGAGCATGTCAAACAAAGCGCTGTTGTATCGTAGAAAAGAAGTGAAATAGGGGCTTTTTGTGTTTACTTTTGTCATTTGTTAACAAATAGTATGACTTCCAATTGTGTCCTAGCAGAAGTGTCTTACAAAGGAGACAATGCACTCACGAGTACAATTAAAAAGTAAATTCGCTTCAAATAATACTAAGTAACTAGAACTTGTGTCCTTTCTTGAAAGCAAAATGTAAAGTGGAACGCTGAAGTTTGCTTCACTACATAGAATTACAGTGTTTTAAATTACTGTTAAACAACAGACTTACTGGACGAGACGTAATTAAGAATAGCTACATTAATTATGATCGGAAAGTATAACTAGTAGAAGAAAAGCATAATCACTCAACCGCAAACTGCTCGCTGAGGTATTTATTTTCTGGAAATTCTTCAATGGTGAACTAACTCCCACTACTTTTTCTTGCATTAGAAAATGCAGAGGGATTTTTCCTTCTATTCCGTTGTCATTGTCCGATGCAACTAAACGAAAGACGAAAGTACACTGTACTGCATCGAATGCTGACTACTCGAGAAGCTGAAATCAGGGTCCAAATAGGGTTGCAAATCATAACAGTCAGACAGAGTCATACGCCACATTGGCAACATTTAATTACTTCATAAGAATAAATGTTTTCTGCTTACGTGCAGCGGCGAAGGTCAGCCTCGTAGTCTTTGACGATGCGACGCATTGTAGATGACGCTGGGGTTGTAAGTCTCTTTTTTCGTGATTTCGAGAGCGAATACTGAACTGGTAACAGGCCACTTCAGAACACGGCGAAGCTTGCTCCGACTTACCTGAAACAAGCAAAGAGGACGTTATTTTTTATATATTTACTTATAATGGAAAATTATAATTGTTATTTCTTAACAAACTGTGTGTAATCTTCGGACGTCTGACGGGCAGTAACGAGAGAAACCAACAGATAACACAGATGACAGCTTTAAAAAGACGAGTGGAGGAACTGCCGACCATATTTAACGAAAAATCAGAACTATCGCTTATCTAGATTTTCTGTCTTAGCCGTACCAGACGCGAACACAGACTATTGTCTTCAGTGGGGATTTACTCTTCGTACTAACAAGGGGAGGCTGTGACGTTCGGATCACGGATGTACTTCAGATTTTGTACTTTGAACTTAATAGTCCCAACTAGTAAGGCGTACCACTCAGGCGTTTCGGAAAAAATCGCAAGAGAATTTTTAAGGGTAATCGGGTGAGATACCGAGAAATGGCTTTGCACCTGGACGCTTCGGTCTGCAGAGACAGATTTCTAGGACGAGCGACAGGTTTGCAAAATCCAAGTCAAACACCGATAAATAAAGGCTTAAAAAACTTTATTCAATTATAGAGTTAGTTACAATGCGTTGGGATATGAGGATAATGCACGATTAATGGTCGGATGTGGCATCGACGCTGCAAGACGCAGGATGATATTTTTCTACAGACACGGAAAACATAAATTAAAACGGCATCTACTATAACGAATGAATGCAGTGTTTCCACATGCACAAGAAATCGTCAGAGTTTCTAAGGAAAAACAAAGCTCTTCGACAGTTTGAAAACTTTCTCTTTCTTCTGACAGTGTGGGTAGAAACAGTGCGTTAACGCAACATTTTCGTAAATGGAGGTGACAGAAATTGGCGATGTACGATTGAATGTATTTTAGTAGCGTCTTCACGAGAAGTAATTTCTCGTTAGTTGTCAGTCGAAAATGAACAAGTCAGTTGGCATTTGATAAAGTTTTTAACTTGCCTGTATAAATAAAAGTCGCTTAATATTTGATGTAATAAGAAAAATTAGTAAACAATGAAATAACATTGGAAACCCAAAAAAAGTTTATGTAAATACACATATTTTCATCATATTACCTTTCAAATGTAATATGTACGAAATAATATGACTGGTGCTGAAAAAAATGTAAGTTCAAAAGCCCAACTCGTTATCTGGGTCGCAACGCACCGGACACCGTTGACGCGTAAAACTTCTCTGGCCTTAACTACCTGCACATCATGTTGTCCTAATGTACTACTTAAAGTGTACAAAGTTTAAAGTATATCCGTGATCCGAACGTCGTGGCCTCCCCTTGCAATAAATTTCGTCACGTCTCATGCTTCGATAAACAGCTTCAATCTGCCTGTACACGAGTCTTAAATTCGATATATCTCCTACATACATTGCTGGACTAGCTTCGGTGAGAGAAAGGATGCACTGCGCGTCTAGGCGCGAGATTTCATTCCGTGCAATTTTAGAATATCAGCTTTTTTGCAGCGTGCACCTTGCGGCACAGTAAACAAAAGAAATATGGGCTGCGCATAATCCGTTACCTGTCACGTATTTTCTCCCAAGAGTAGACACCAGAGGTTGATGGTTTGAGCAGAGTCATTAAAGGTGCTCCAACTGCTTATTGCGTCGTTGCCCGCCCCCTCCCCCCACCCCTGCTCCTCCCATATTTTTTGACAAGCAGTTTCAATTTTTTGCGTCTTAGTTGACAAAAGTAACACCATTAACGAATATATCCAAGCTTAATTAATTATACACACAAAAAGCTGTGTTGCAGTAAGAATTGATGCTTTGTAGGATTTACTAATGTGCCAGTAAATCAAATTCATCTATATTATCCACTAAAAAGACAGTATTCTGAGTTTTAATGAACTGCGCTAGTACGACTATGAATGATTAAGTGGCGTGGTGGATAAGCATGAATCTGCTTGGTTTTGCTCTGAGTTTTAGTAAGAGGGATGGGTAGGAGAGTGACGGCTAACAACCGAACGCCACGCGACAATCGCTTAAAGTCTGGTGTTGGTATAACAATAGTCAGTGCATCTATGAAGAGGAATTGCTGTGAATAGAGTTCGAGGCAAATTACCAATAGCCGGCCGGGGTGGCCGAGCGGTTCTAGGCGCTACAGTCTGGAACCGCTTCGGTGGCAGCTTCGAATCCTGCCTCGGGGATGGATGTGTGTGATGTCCTTAGGTTAGTTAGGTTTAAGTAGTTCTAAGCTCTAGCGGACTGATGACCTCAGAAGTTAAGTCCCATAGTGCTCAGAGCCATTTTGAAATTACCAATATTGTCTTTTCTTAACAAACAAAGGAATGATACTAAGTAAAAATTCACTGGAAAATGTATCCCAGTTTACTCATTTTTGCCACTGGAATGTGGTATCAACCAAGTCAAGCAGAATTTAATTTGAAAAATATTCAGTTTGAAACAGTTTCCATGGTTCGTTAAGACACAACAGATAATAATCATGCACACAGCGATGAAAAATTTGCGTATTAATAACAAATATTTTTTTTTTTTTTACTTTCTACTCGCAAAATTCGTTTTAGTCCAGGCTTAAACTTGCACGCTGTAAGAGTTTTAAGTCTGGTCTGAGGCATCAACAATGATCCAAAATATGGTTTTAGGGCCTAATTTATTCAGCGTTTTTCAAGCGGATCTGCCGTTTAGACCCCATTATGATCTATACTCGATCAATTGAGTCCTTGTCCCCAGTAACTTAGTGCAGGTGGCGCCCAAGGTGTTTTACCAAATGGAAGCCTCCGAGACTGTCCGCCCCGGCGGGAAATGTCGAAACCTGTGGGAGCCTCTGGCACTCTGCTGCTCTCATATTGGTGTGAGGTCGAAAATACGTCGTATGGTAGCGCAGTGAGCGCGACGGCCACGGCGTGAGCACGGGGAGTCGGGTAACGGTACAGCGCAGCAGCGCGCGTGGCGCCAGGCGTCCCCCGGCCGCTGGCCACTGGCTGTCTCCTCCGCTGGCAGCGCGCTGCTTTCCCACGTCACGCCGCGGCCAGCGAGAAATGCGGGCCCCGCGACGAACTTGTGACGTCACACTAGCCGGCTTGTCCGCCACGCTTCGTGAACGCTCGGCTCCGTGCAAGGGCCACGGGGTTCAAATGGCTCTGAGCGCTATGGGACTTAACATCTGAGGTCATCAGTCCCCTAGAACTTAGAACTACTTAAACCTGACTAACCTAAGGACATCACACACATCCATGCCCGAGGCAGGATTCGAACCTGCGACCGCAGCGGTCGCGCGGTTCCAGACTGAAGCGCCCAGAACCGCTCGGCCACTCCGGCCGGCCAAGGGCCACGGGGAATCAATATGAAATTGAAAAGACACCCACTAATGGTCTTAACTTTGTCGTGTGCTATCGAGAGCTTGCATGCATTTAAACGCGCAGTCAAGAATTAAACTCGTCTCCCCGCAGTGCAGACACTAGTAAAGCCGTCGGCACACGGACCGAGCTGTCGAACGTTAACGTTAAGCGTGCCAAGTTCAACGTGCTGCTGAGCGCTCAGGAACGATGCGACTTGTGCATACGGTACGTGGGCCCCAACGTCGTATACGCGATCGCAACGCACTCCAGCGGCAGTTGAGAGATGTTTCTAGTTCGTAAATCACACTGGGCCAGCGTAAAATTCCCACGTTAGCTCTATTAAAACTCACATTTCCTCCATCGTCCACGAAAACGAAAGTACTATGTCCAATCAATAAGGACACAGGCTTATAAAACTTCCATTACAAACAGTGCGATGCAAATTTGGAATACTTCTCCGCATAAGAATAATAAATAATGTTTGTTATTTCATCATTCCCACATTTTAGTAAAACCCCAAGGTCAGTCTTACTTGATCACTGTTCCTACCCAGTAGCAGAATCTTAGCAACATGTGAATTACGAAGCGTAAATGAAAAAGTAGCAAAATATCTTTATACAAGTAGCGCAAGCTGTCTAGTAGATTAAGCCAATCGAACAGTCACCCCTCAAAAAAAGGTGAACTTATATTTACATAACATCAAATATTATAGTGTATACTTACATTAAACTAATAATAAAGTATCAGAACCTAATAAAAACGCGAATGTTAGGAAAAAAATTTGGTTTTGTTTGGACGCGAACCACCGCCTCAACCTTCTCCACCTCGGTCAGTGACACAACTTTTTTTTTTTTTTGCGTTTTGTTCGTTATTGATCGTTGTATCAACTCATTACAAGTAGGTGGCTCTACTCATTACGCTAAACCAATAACAATCTCTCTGTATGACTGATAGTTTCTTACTCCATGCTGGAAACCGTAATCGTAGATAATAACTAATTGAAATTTAATTTTAACAAATTGTACCAAGAACAATGCGTTTTGAGTGGATCTTTAGTGTGCCGGTGCCTTCAAATAGCAGTACTCTCATAATACGCAAGTTACAATAATTCTTTTGCCACGAATGTGATGCTTCTCATTATTTTATTGGAACGGATCACACAGTTAACAACGGGTTTTGCAGTGATTCTCAATTTGCTGGTGCTCAGAAACGGCATATATACATATAGGCTTGAAATGAATGCCAATATGGCGCCTCACAACTCTGTACTGAAGAGAGACGGCGTGAATGTGACGTAGGTGGCGTTGTGCCATCTCATTGGTCAACACTCAGACGCACGCTCAGAATGTCTGACATGCCAGATGTTGTTCTGCACGTTCGGAAAGACTCCCGAACGTGCTATTCCACGCCATGACGTCAGAAACTCGGCACGCTCAACGCTCAACGTTCGGATGCATGGTCCGTGTGCCGACGGCTTAAGACCTGCAGTGTCACCTGCTGTGACGTATGCGCCACGGGCTGAATTTCTCGTGGGCCTCGGAGAAGCGGAGTGGCCGACCATCGCGACACCTATTTTCGTAGTGACACCAGCCCACCAGCGGTTAATTTACGCGTTTTCCTCGCGGAATGAAATTTATACGCCCGCCAGACAACTACCGTTCATATATAAGGTGCTAAATTCGACGTCGTTATTTTAATGCGGCGCGAGAGACGGAATGAATGGCTCTTCTGCTTAGCGTCACTCGGCCTGTGTTCACTGAAGAGGTGGATAGTCCTCCCTGAAGCGCGATGCTTCGTTTGTGGTCTACGATAACCACAAATGCTAATCTACGTGCATCTCGTTGCTAGTCAGTTACAGATGAACCGCATCGACAGCCGAGCTAAGTAAACTCACGTGTATTGAAATTTCCTGGCGGATTAAACTGTATGTCGGACTGAGAATCGAACCTGGGACCTTTGCCTTTCTCGGGCAAGTGCTCTACGGACTGACTATCCTAGCACCTCATAGGTTTACTTTCGCCACAACCTCATCTCCTTTCATCCTCGAGTCATAGTCTCACAAAGTATGCAAGTGGACGTCTGTGAAGTTTGGATGGTAGGGAACGAACTACTGGCGGAATTAAATCAGTGAGGATTGGTCCTGATTCGTGTTTACATAGGGTTCGGTTAGCTGCCTGGCACAGGGTTTTAGTCTTCCAAGAAATCACACAATCAGCGCACACACCGCTGCAGAGAGAAAATTGATTCTGAGGACTCGGGGGTGCCGGCCGGGGTGGCCGAGCGGTTCTAGGCGCTACAGTCTGGAACCGTGCGACCGCGCTACGGTCGCAGGTTCGAATCCTGCCTCGGCATGGATGTGTGTGGTGTCCTTAGGTTAGTTAGGTTTAAGTAGTTCTAAGTTCTAGGGGACTGATGACCTCAGATGTTAAGACCCATAGTACTCAGAGCCATTAGACAACTCGGGGGTAGGTGGTTCCAATAACAGTCGTGAAAAAAGTTTCGTGGTCAGTACTTACTTAGTAAGAAGTCCCCAATAACCAGACATTGCGCTTGTATACCTTGTTAAATTGTAAGCAAAATGGAACAGTACTGACCGGAAAAATGTTGAAATAGAAACAATACCGCTGTTTATTCTAAGGATTTTGAGGGAAGTTAGAAGATCCCTCTTAAGAACACACAACTGGGAACAAACCTTGCTGCTTTCCCAGGTTACTGTTATTTTACATGAAGCAATCTGGAATCTAAGTGGAAAGAATCTAAAGTGCTATAATTCCCAGTCTGCCTCCTTGGATTCAGGGTGACTTTTCGATACATACAGCAAAATCGTCTGTAAAAAAGTACACAAAATTGTCTTTCGTTTTATTCTTTGGTCAACCGTTCAACTTTCAGCAACTTTTAAAGGTGCTGGTGTCTAGTAAACATGTGATTTAAAGTGCATGCCTTAATTGCTATGAGCATCTGTTCATCTTCGATACTGTGAAACACATATCTTCTTCAGCAAACTCCTTGGCTACCTTATCTTTGGAGGAGGTATTATGGGGGAACACAAAAAAAATATGTACAGTAATTATGGGCTCTAAAATGCATGCCTTAAGAACTACTGGCAGTTGTTCAGTGGAAGAGATGTTTTTGGCAGTATCGGAAATGAACAAGTGCTCACAGCACATAAGGTATGCAGTTTAGAGCCATATTTACTAGACATTTTTTTCCTTGTTTGGTCTGTACTACCAAATCTGAAAGTTGCCTACGCTGCAACCTTAGTAACAACATACCGTTACATGTGTTCCGCGTCAGAGATATGACAGCGATTTTATTTTAAAACTTTCGACTTGATCATTTCCGGACCAGGGTACCTTACCTCTAATTAATGATTAATTTACGTCTCTCCATCGTCCCTGAAAGTTTGTAACGCTATCTTGCGATCATCCTGTATAATTTATACACTCTAAGATGAAATAAGTTCCAGGCTTCTTCTCCACGCCCTACCCTCTTTACTTTACAGCGAATGCTATCGCGTCTCGGGGGGCTGCCTTTGGTTGTACGTCAAATGCCGAAACTGGAAAGTCTCTTCCAAATATTCGCAACTGTCAATATTCTTTAACTCACTCCCAGCTCGAGTTTTAACTGAAACAGAGTTCTAACACAGGCGGCACATATGACGAGGAGTGCCATCACCCAATTTCCCAGAAACTTCGCTCTGTGGATGAGGGGTCAAAATAAGCAAACACGTATCTCGGCTTCTCCGCAGATAATCGATCGTTTCTGAAAAAAAACAACGGTCGAAGTTTTCGATATACTTTATATGCCTTTTAGCGTGTAGGGGATGGAGATCTCTTCCAAGCAGCACGTTGCAAGGCATCCCAGATATGCTCAATAATGGTCATGTCTGGGGAGTTTGGTTGCCAGCGGAAGTGTTTAAACTCAGAAGGGTGTTCCTGGAATCACTCTGTAGAAATTCTGTCCCATTGTCCTGCTGGAATTTCCCAAGTCCCTCGGAATGCACAATGGACATATATGGATGCAGGTGATCGGACAGGATGCTTACGTACGCTTCACCTGTCGGAGTCGTATCTAGATGTATGAGGGGCCCCATATCACTCCAAGTGCACACGCCCTACACCATTACAGAGCCTCCACCAGCTTGAGGCTGACATGCAGGGTCCATGGATTCAAGAGATTGTCCCCATACCCGTACACGTCCATCCGCTCTATATAATTTGAAACGAGAGTCGTCCGACCAGGCAACATGTTTCCAGTCATCCCAGCATTCAAATCTGCAGCACTTTACGAAGGGGTTGCACTTATGAGCGATTCTCTTCAGTCGTCGTTGGTCCCGTTCTTGCAGGCTCTTTTTCCGGTCGCAGCGATGTCGGAGATTTGATGTTTTACCTGATCGTGATATTCACGTTACGCTCGTGAAATGGTCGTACGAGGAAATCCCCAATTCTTCGCTACGTCGGGGATGCCGCGTCTCATCGCTCGTGCGCCGACTATAACCCCACGTTCAAATCTTCATAACCTGCCATTGTAGCAGCAGTAACCGATATAGCAACTGCGCCGGACACCTGTTGTCTTATATAGTCGTTGCCGACCGCAGCGCCGTGTTCTGCCTGTTGACATATCTCTGTACTTGAATACGCATGCCTATGCCAGTTTCGTTGGTTGTTGAGTGTATAATGTATGTATGTTATTATGTATGGTATGGTATGTAGTATGGTATTTTCTGGGATTACAGTCTTTTTAAATTCCCATATTCTCGTATTTCATTCTCATATCACTTCTTATGTTAATTCTTACGTTTTATTCTTACGTCTTTCTTCATGAAGATTTCGTGCATTGCTTTGAATGATATCGGTGATAGAAACATTAGAAATATGGAAATTCCGAACACAGTGATCATCGCGCGAAGGGAGGTTTGTCGCAGTGACACTTCTTCGCATGAATCTTACTCCGGAGAAGAACGTCGTTAACATCACTGAAGATTGCGCGAGTTGGCAATAATTTCGCGGCAAACCACGCATACCCGATCATTTTTCCCGAAAACTGGCGATAGCAATCGTTTATGAATCACGATACACTATAGGAATATCAGCGAAAATAAGTTCAAATAATTTTCTCATTAATTTAGTTTTTTAAACTCATTCACCAGACAGACATGTAGTAGGTGAATAAGGACAACGTCACTTCAGCATACATTGGTGAACATTTGTGTAGTAATGTTCTACAGACATGGGTAGACAATTGAAAAAAAAATGAAATAAAATAAAAACAATAATCACGTTTCCAACCGCAACGCTAACAATTTGTATCCACTTCGTCTGAACTTATTGTGTGGTAAAAGGTACATAAATTACAGTAGATCCTTTATCATTTAGCTACAATATAGCAGGTCAACAACTGGAAGCAGTTAATTCCATAAATTATCTGGGAGTAGGCATTAGGAGTGATTTAAAATGGAATGATCGTATAAAGTTGATCGTCGGTAAAGCAGATGCCAGACTGAGATTTATTGGAAGAGTCCTAAGGAAATGCAATACGAAAACAAAGGAAGTAGGTTACAGTACACTTGTTCGTCCACTGCTTGAATATTGCTCACCAGTGTGGGATCTATACCAGGTAGGGTTGATAGAGAAGATAGAGAAGATCCAACGGAGAGCAGCGCGCTTCGTTACAGGATCATTTGGTAATCGCGAAAACGTTACGGAGATGATAGATAAACTCCAGTGGAAAGCTTTGCAGGAGAGACACTCAGTAGCTCGGTACGGGCTTTTCTTGAAGTTTCGAGAACATACCTTCAACGAGGAGTCAAGCAGTATATTGCTCCCTCCTACGTATATCTCGCGAAGAGACCATGAGGATAAAGTCAGAGAGATTAGAGCCCACACAGAGGCATACCGACAATCTTTCTTTCCAAGAACAATACGAGACTGGAATAGAAGGGAGAACCGATAGAGGTACTCAAAGTACCCTCCGCCACACACCGCCAGGTGGCTTGCGGAGTATGGATGTAGATGTGGATGCAGAAAATTTGAAAGTCGTTTTATCAGAAATGGTCCAGTATCCGCGGATAAGCTGAGACACGAGTTCGCTTATTTTGGTCCCTCTTTCACTGAGCGAACTTTCTGAGAGATCGGGTGACGGTGCGTGCCGTGTTCTCCTCAGGTGTAAGAAATGAAAGGTTAAGGGAAGGAAAGAGGTGCCGCATTATTCACCTGGTTTCCCCACCACCGAAAAAAACTCTATAAGCATTACTGACAATCGAACCCGGCTCGTCCGTTTGGCAGTATGCGCGAGTGTGACCGCCCAGCTACATGTTAGGGAGAATTCGAAACGGTTCATATGTCGCTCGCTTCCAACCACCCACGGAGCAGCAGCGGTGTCTGCCCTCCGGCTTGAGTGATGACAGGCGTCTGAGGGCTGTCATAACGCTTCAGACGCCGCACCGAGATGCGCTGCCAGCGCTAACACGGCGCCGCCGGCAACGGGACGAGCAAAACCGCGGCGGGCAGCTCTCAGTCATAAGTCAGCGCCGGCGAGAATGAGATGTTTTAATAAGCGGCCGTAAACACGCGCCGCGTCCCACAAAGCAAATAATCGCTGGCCCCGGCGTCAGTGTTTTGAAAATATATCAGCCGCATGTGGCGCCGAGACGCGCCGCTCCGCTACAAAGCGACGCCGACGCCGACGTCTGCGCTGGCCGGCCGGCGCTGCCCTGCGTGTTATTTCGTCCGTGATGTCTGGAGATCACTGCGACTGTTCATAGTCATAACGATCAGGTGGCTCCCGGTCTAATGCGAGCTTCTCGATTTGATGCCACTTCGGTGTGGCGGGCTTGTCCATCTCGCTGCTTATTTCTTCGGACAGCTGCTCATTCGGCTAACCGCTAGTCCACCGAGGTGGAAAACTGCAAACCGTCTCACTTTCGTTAAATTACTGACGTATGTCCCTTTAATTGCTTTTGCACACTGGCCTACATTTCTTGTACAAATTACATTTCTTCCTTTTATATTATGATCAACTTTTTTTGAGTACATTACAGGTATTTGAAATTCGTATGTGCAACTGCTGAAAACTGTATTCAGTTTACCATTCCCTTTCCTTTTCGTTTAATTAATTTAAAACACCTATAGCAGTATGGAGTGAAATACACCCTACAAAAAAATGTGAAGCTCGTGAAAATGTGTAATTCGCATTTCCAAATATGGAAGATATGAAAGGAGAACATCATGAACAAGAACTAGAAGATTATAAATAGCCGGTCCTCGTGGCCGAGCGGTTCTAGGCGCGTCAGTCTGGAACCGCACGATCGCTACGGTCGCAGGTTCGAATCCTGCCTCGGGCATGGATGTGTGTGATGTCCTTAGGTTAGTTAGGTTTAAGTTGTTCTAAGTTCTAGGGGACTGATGACCTCAGATGTTAAGTCTCATAGTACTCAGAGCCATTTGAACCATTTTTTTGAGATTATAAATAAATAAATAAATGAATGTTCTGTATAATGCACGCTAATATATTACATTTATTTGAAGTTTGAGATACTCACGTGCAAGAGAAGCATTCTTTTTTAATCACCTTTCGATAAATTTATCTTATGTGAATGCAAGTAATACACAGAAGAATGCGAAGTACACTGAGGTTCTGTTAGATGACTATCTGGATCGTTTTCGTAAAGATAAATTCAACAGTGAGACAGCTGTCGCTGAGATTGAGAGTGAAAGCAAGACTGAAGAAAAATCGAGACACCCTCATAAGCCGGCCGTTGTGGCCGAGCGGTTCTAGATGCTTCAGTCTGGAACCGAGCTACCGCTATGGTTGCAGGTTCGAATCCTGCCTCGGGCATGGATGTGTGTGATGTCCTTAGGTTACTTAGGTTTAAGTAGTTCTAAGTTCTAGGGGACTGATGACCTCAGATGTTAAGTCCCATAGTGCTCACAGCCATTTGAACTTTCAACACTCTCATAAGATTCATCGACACAGAAAAAAAGGGACAACAGTGTAAAAAAAGGACAAAGAGTTCGAAATTCTGAGAAAAACTGGGGTAAGATAAACGGAAAGATTGTTAATATACACTATGAACCAGGACCACGAGGGAAAGTAGGAGTGGAAGACCAAGAACGAAGTGCTCGGATTGAACAGAGTGCAGTCTTCCGCTTCTACTGTCTATATATCGAAGAACAATGGTAGAAATGAAAGAAAAGTTGAAGAGTGGCATTTTCGCTGAAAGTGGCGAAGAAATGCAGGAGCTGTTGAATGGAAGAACAATCTAATGAGGGCAGAATGTGGATTGAGAGTGAGCGAAACAAAGGCGAAAGTAATGAGGGGCAGCAGAAATATTGACATCAAAATTGGAGACCACGAAGTAGACGAAATGGAGGAATTCTGCTAGCAGATTGGAAGCAAAAAACACATGACTAAACAAGCAAGGAGCGCATGAAAAGATGACTAGCACAGGCAAAGAGGGAATTTATGGCCAAAAGAAGTCTACTACTACCGAACATCGGTGCTAACTTGAGGAAGAAGATTCTGAGGATGTGCTTTTGGAGCACAACGTTGTGTGGCAGTGAGTCATGGACTGTTAGGAAAAACGGAAAAGAAGTGAATGGAAACGTTTCGGATGCGGTGTTATATAACGATGTTGAAAATTGGGTAGGCTGATGACATCAGGAATGAACAGGTTCTCCGCAGAACTGAAGAAGGAAGGAACGAATTTAAAACAAAAAAAAAACTGACTAGAAAAAGGGATAGGATAATTGGACATCTGTTATGGCACCGGGAAGTAGCTTCCAAGGTGCTAGAGGGCGTTGTGGAGGGTAAAAACTGCGCGGGAAGACAAGGGAGTGAAAATATTCAACAAATAATGGACAATGTATGGTGCAAGTGGTACTCTGAGATGAAGAGGTTGACACAAAAGACAAATTCGTAGCGGGCCGAATCAAACCAGTCAGCAGCCTGATGGCCCGAGAATGCAATTAAGCACCTATATTCTTCCGTAATAAAGGGGAATGAATAGGCAATTTTCACAAGAAATGCTTGCTTAGTTTCCAAACTAGTTTCACCAAAATAAATCGATGATGCGTCGCAACATACTGTCAATAGTATTTTGCGGTTAATACCACAGTGTCTAGTGACTTCAGGACAGGGCAAACGACAGCAGGGTGGCAAGACAAGACGCGCTGCTGGCGAGCTACCGTGGAGAAGATTAGGCCCTGCGGCGGGCTGATACGACGCCGTGATTCAGTGCGGCTGCGGCAACGGGCGCTGGCGCCAGTAGCACGTGCTCGCCGGACATTCCCGTGGCGCCAGCGCGCCGTCGCGCTGTTTAACACGGCGCGCACCAGCGCGGAATTCTTCTCTGGTAAAAATTACGCGGCAGCCGAGCTTCTTTCCGGCGCTATCGAGCTAGCTCTTTCATAGTTTGTGCGCACCGACGACGACGTTAAAATAACCACAATAATTAATGTTAACCGTGGTTCAACTATTGTTAGGATTTCAGCGGGCCCAACTGCCACACGGCGGACCCGGAGTTTGCTCCGCAGAAAAGAACTTGGTGGGAAGACTAAAAGTAGTATGAATCACATTTCTTATGTCGTGTCCGGGTATGACCTCATCCAGGCAACTAAGTGAAAGAAATATGAAATATGCACATACGCAGGCCAGTGGGGTGCAGTATTATGCTAGAGGGACATTCAGTTGGGCTTCCGTGGGACCTGGGTAAGTAACCGAAGTCACCATGAGAGCTGTTGATTACGTGAGCTTACTTGCGGATCACCTGCGATCTGTTCATGCTTGATGTCTTCCTCAACGGCGACAGCATTTACATCAGGATAACTGCATGATATCGTGCTACAGTGGTTCGATGAGAAAGATGGTGAACTCGCGTTAATATTTCGATCACCAAATTCGCCAGATCCGAATCCGATAGCTGTCGGGCGCTAGCTCGTCATGTAGAGAACAGCCGTCCGTAATTTACGGAAAATGAGTGACATTTCTTAAGATATCTGGTGCCACCTGCCTACGGAAACTTAAGTAGGACTTCTCACAACCATGCCACGCAGAATCACTGTTATATTTGGTTCCAAGGGTGGACGAACACGTTGTTAACCAAAGGTCATATTGCTTTGGCTCATCAGTGTATTGTTCAAGATACATACTGAAAATAGTTCTAATCCTCTTATTTCGAATAGTTTTAGGGGAGTGTCCCTTGGTTTTAAGGCAAGTACGACAACTGGAAATTCCTTCCCAGATATACCGGACTAATCTTCTATCGCAGTTCCAGTTCGATGGTAATAGGTAAAAATACCGGAGCTCTCCAATGGGCCAACATCACTAACAGTCTGTCGTGTGCAAGAGAGGAAAAAATTTAACGAAAATTGGAATGTAACCAGAGTTGTGGCATGACGTGAATCAAATGACAGCAGACGGCTATACGTTTAAACGGAACAAAGTTGACAGACTTACTTGCCAGTTACTGCAAACCTACGAACACGATATTTTATAATACACTTGACAAAAGGGAATCGATGATTGGCGGATTTACTAACCCATTCTGAAGCCGAATTACCATTCTACGTGCCGTCTTTTTTTAAGTTGCCGTGCGACTTGAATGTAGCGTGAGAAGGCGAACGCTTTTCCCCCTAACAAACGATCGTAGCCACATCAGATCGTCGCCTGTTCCCTAAAGTTTATTTCGTTACCTGAGCCGCGTCGAACATCTGTGCGCCGTCCCGAACTCGCGCCGAACGGCGGATCGAATTACATCGTTGCACTTCCTGCGCACCTGCAGTATTTTTCCAGCCGTCGGAAGCGGATGAAGCGTAAAACAAGGAGCAAGCGAATAAAATTTACTCTGTTGCGCATTAAATGAAGCTGCGAATAACGGTAATATGAAAGTACTGCTCCTGACTCCCTCTGTTGAAAATGGCCCAAATTACTTACGAACAATTTTGCAGGAAAATGTACAGTTTTCGTATAATTTATTTTAGTTCTAGGTGTACCAAATTTCTGAGTGCCTTGCCATAAGCTGGCAGCTGTCTTTGTCTGGTTTCAATCTATAGTTCCGTTTGTCAGCATTACTATAGTTCCCCCTCGTAAAAGACGTTTATTTGTGTACAGAATAGCACAAGAATAAGCAAACATACTAAGAACTGGACTACACAAAGCCAGTAATTACCACTTCTCTCTCACTTATTTAATTTCTTCGAGCTGCCTATTTCCGACAGCCTCCGGCCCTTCTGTTACTGCTTGTGTATGCGTTTTTGCAAAGCACTTGGCAGCGAGCCACTTCATTTCTGTGCCTCGTGTCTGCAAATACATTTCAGAGAGAAATGAGCCTTTGGGATGAGAAGGGCACGCCGTTAAATAGTTTACGTTTCCAATTCCAAGAAAATGCGAGTGCGCCTGAGAATCCGAACGAGT